>NW_023270865.1:16111014-16228168 GCF_011800145.1 Mirounga leonina
AATGAGAGACAGAGCGAGAGAGAAAGGCAGAGGGAGAAGCAGGCTCCCAAGGGGCAGGGAGCCCGATGCGGGACTCGATCCCAGGACCCCGAGATCATGACCTGAGCCGAAGGCAGACGCTCAAACATCTGAGCCACCCAGGCGCCCTCCTGAAGAAGTTTTAAAAAGTATTTCTCCATGGGGCACCTGGGTGGCTCAGTTGGTTGAGCGACTGCCTTCGGCTCAGGTCATGATCCTGGAGTCCCAGGATCGAGTCCCGCATTGGGCTCCCTGCTCAGCAGGGAGTCTGCTTCTCCCTCTGACCCTCCTCCCTCTCATGCTCTCTGTCTCTCATTCTCTCTCTCGCAAATAAATAAAATCTTAAAAATATATAAATAAATAAATAAAAATAAAAAGTATTTCTCCAGTTATAATTAATATCATCACACTTCTACATCCTTTATACATACATCATTTGTACCTCTAGCAGGTTGTTTGAAATTATTACCTTGAGTTATGATTTGATATTAATCTTTGTAACTATTCTGTATATTACATGATCTATTAAGTCTAGGATCAAGGTTGCTCCAGATTTAGTATATTTCTTTGCATATAGAATTGAAATAAAGACTTACAAATAGGAAAATTATATTAGGAATTCATTAAGTTTAAAAGGAGTTGATGTGAATAAAAATTACACAACTTTTAAGTCTATTTTCAAAATTAGATAAGAATAGAATATCCAGAAAATAATTATTTTGCCAAATCATGAAAGGAAGGCTGCAAATATAAGTTTTGGCAAATGATTAAAAGAAGAAATCTGGAAAAAAAAAAAAGATACTTCTTTTATTTCCAAATTAAGTATTT
Source organism: Mirounga leonina (assembly GCF_011800145.1). Lineage (NCBI taxonomy): Eukaryota > Metazoa > Chordata > Mammalia > Carnivora > Phocidae > Mirounga > Mirounga leonina. Next base: position 16,111,861 of record NW_023270865.1, read on the forward strand.
GTTAACTTTTTAACATATAAGATTTACAAACTGTTGAAATATATCTTTTTAAATATATGAATGCAATGAAACTTTCAATGTAAGATAATTTTCTTGGTCAATCTTAGCTGAAAAGTAAATTAGTTATAAAAGGAAGAGAAAATCAAGATGGAGGGTGAATCTCTGAATGGAAACTCATGTTCTTAAATCCATTTAGGACGTCAGATGAATATACATAATATTTGGTCAAAATTAAGTATAGGCCTTATTAAAATAATTGAAAACTAGAAAAAAAATATATTGTTAAGAAGCGCTTCTACTGCACCTAATTTATTTTCTGTCAACTTTATTGATAAACTGTGCCCATTTATTCTATACAATATCATAAGTTTTTATGAATTTTTAAACTCAAGGAACCACAAAAACAATAAAGTTAAATAACATTTCCACTCACAACAAAATTTCATCATGACTATTTGGGGAAACTGCCCCATCTCTTAGCCTCATAATCTACTTTCTGTCAATATAGACTATTTTGCATTCTGTAGCATTCCATAAAACAAAAGAAAACATTATACTTTATTTTATGTCATGGTTTTTCCCTTAACATAATGCTTTTGGGGATCACTCATGTTATTTTGTGTATTAGTGCCTCATTAACTTTTTATTCCTGAATAGTATACCATTATAGGGCTATTCAATATTTTGTTTATTCATTCAACTGTTTATAGATATTTGAGTATTTTCCAGTTCGAAGGCATCTGTACATTAAGCTCTATAAACATATATCTATAAAACTTTGTATGGGCATATTCTTTTGTCACTTTAGGGTAAATACCTTTAGATGCATGTTCAATGATATAAGATACTGTCAAATTATCTAACAAAGTAATTATAATTGTAATTTTGTACTTTCTCACCAAGAGCATATTAGTGATTCAGTGGCTTCACATTCTTGCCATCTGTGGTGTCATAGTTAGCTCAGGTTACTGTAACAAATTACTATTGACTTAAACAACAAACATTTATTGCTCACAATTTTGGAGGCTGAGAAATCCAAGATTAAGGTACTGGCAGATTCATGTCAGATGAGGGCCTCTTTGCTGGTTTGCACATGGCTTCTTCTCATAGTTCACATGGTGGAGAGCAAAGAGAGGAAGAAATTTTTATCTGTTCTTTTTAGGACACTGATCTCATCATGGGGGCTTCACCCTCATTACCTAATTACCTCCCAAAGGCCCCATCTCCAAATACTGTAACACTGGGAATTAGAGCTTCAACATACAAATTTTGAGGGGACAGAAACATTCAGTCCATAGTAAGTGGTTCACAAAATTCTAAGATTTCCCTCAAGATTCCCACTCACTGTGTACAAACCCTGTATAATCCCTCGGACTGGGAACGTGAAGGATTTCACTCCAGTGATTCAGCTATGTTACATGACATAGTTGACTTTAAAAAAGTTATATTGGCTGGACGTGATCTAATCAGGTGATCTAATGAATGTGAGAGGGATCTGATCCAAAGGAGACTCTTCATCACTGGCTCTGAAGATGAAGTGGCAAGAAAAGTGGGTGGCTTACAGGAGCTGAGCGCAATCCCAGCGTATAGCCCCGTGGAAATGGAGACCTCAGAAATGAATTCTGTGGCAGCCATGTGAGCTTAGAAGAGAACCCTGAGTTCTGGAAGAGGCCTGACATGTTGTGAGGACCAACAACTAGGACCAGAGGACCAAGCTAATCCACAGCAAAATTCTCACCCGTGCAACTGAGATGGTAAAGAGCTGTTGTTTTAAGCTGCAACATTTATAGTTATTTATTCTGCAGCAATAGAAAAAACAACAAGATTTGGTATACTTAGCTTTTAAATTTTAATTAGAACATTTATTCATTTTTTTAAAGATTTTATTTATTTATTTGACAGAGAGAGACAGCGAGAGAGGGAACACAAGCAGCGGGAGTGGGAGAAGGAGAAGTGGGCTCCCCGCTGAGCAAGAAGCCCAGTGTGGGGCTTGATCCCAGGACCCTGGGACCATGACCTGAGTCAAAGGCAGACGCTTAACCGACTGAGCCACCCGGTTGCCCCTAATCAGAACATTTATAAGACAATTTTTTTTTTAAAGATTTTATTTATTTATTTGACAGAGAAAGACACAGCGAGAGAGGGAACACAAACAGGGAGTGAGAGAGGGAGAAGTAGACTCCCTGCCGAGCAGGGAGCCCGATGCGGGACTCGATCCAGGGACTCCAGGATCATGACCTGAGCCGAAAGCAGTCGCTTAACCAACTGAGCCACCCAGGCGCCTGTTTTATAGGACAATTTTATCTCACTGTAAGTTTTCTTTGATTTTCCCAGGAAATTAATGATTTTGATCATTTTTCATGTTCATTTGGATTATTCTTAGATTGTTTTTTGTGAAATGATTCTACAGATTTCTGAATATTTTATTGGGTTGCTTGCCTTCTCTTCATTGATCTGTAAGAGTTCTTATGTATTCTGTCTAGCAAGTCCCCATTCCAATGTATGTATTGAAAATATAAAATTTATTTGTCTACATTTACTTCTATAGTATTGAACAGATTATTGTAGCTTTGAATTAAGCCTTCAAATTGGATAGTATAAACCTTTCTTCTTCTTTTTTTTTTTAATTGTTCAGCTATTCTAAGTTATTTTCCTTGTTGTAATATTTTAGAAATAACTTCTCAATTTCTACTAAATAGAATTTGGAATTTTGATTATAAATGTTTTGAATTATAGATAAATTTAGGAAGAAGTGGCATCCTAACCGTCTTGAGTCTTCTAATCTATGGACATTAATTTTGGTCTTTCTCAATTTTGGCAGCAATGATTTGTAGTTTTCAGTGTTCGGTGTAATTTTACATACTTTGTTATCTCTAAGTATTTCATATTTTATATGTTATTGTTAATAAGCATTTATCCTTATTTCATTTTCCAAGTGTCTTGTTTTTTATAGAAATATATTCATTATTTTGTATTACTGTTGTACCCCTCAATATTACTGTGATCACTTTTTAATGTATCCACTTTACAAAGCCGAACGACGGTCCCCAGGATTCCCTCTCTAGTTTGTTTCTGGCCAGAACAAGCAATAAGTGATATTCACATGTGAAAGTTGAAGGATGGAAGCCAAGAGGAGGATCATACATTTTGTATCATACATTCACCTTCTTCTAGTTATACACAGTTACACGCTAATCTGAGAGGAGCTGTGAAAGGATTTTGCAGATATGAATAAAATCTCTAATCACTTTACTTTATATTAAATAAAAGAGAGTTTCTCATGGGTTGGCCTGAATTAATGTCAGAAGGATTTCAAAAGAAGTCTCAGGCATTCTCTGAGGCACAGACACCAAAATGGCTGAGGGCCCTTTTCGGGATCTTCCCATCCTGCCTATGAAAAACAAGTTTCAGGGACGCCTGGGTGGCTCAGTTGGTTAAGCGACTGCCTTCGGCTCAGGTCATGATCCTGGAGTCCCAGGATCGAGTCCCACATCGGGTTCCCTGCTCAGCGGGGAGTCTGCTTCTCCCTCTGACCCTCCCCTCTCTCATGTGCTCTCTCTCTCACTCTCTCTCTCTCAAATAAATTAAAAAAAAAAAAAGAAAAAAAAAAGAAAAACAAGTTTCAGTCGGCTTCTGACTTCCATTTCCTTAGTGAAAACCCGAGACACTTCTAACATGGTTAGCCAGCCGCCATAATTGTGTAAACCAATTCTTTTTAATGAAAGCCTCTGTTTATACATACATACATACATACATACAGATACAGAAAAATAAACAGTAGATAAATAATCAACGATTTGCAAAGTTAATTGAAGTAAAACAAAGATGCAAAACCAATCTATTATATGTTATGTGTTAACACACAAAAAAAGCATGACGCTATTTATATTGGTTTCTGACTTCTAACAGAATTTGCAACATGCTTTGAGAAGCATGATTGTTTGATATCCATATTTGGAAGCCAGAAAGCTACAAGTAATTCTGTTATATAAAGAAAAACATCACATTAGGGTATGATACTTCCAGGCCTGTCTTTTCACATTTCTGAGGCAGTTCAGTTATTCTAATACTTTTCCCTGATTTTTCATATAAACTGGCTGTGATGTAGGTTGGATTTTGTTACAGTTTATACTGGAAATATCGGATTATAAAAGTGAGGGGTAAAAGGCATTAGTAATTTATAGGATTGTAAACAAACCCTGGAACTGTGGAATGTTAGGATATGGCACAGGATATTTTGTGCTTAAGTAATATCTGCCCCACATAGACAAAGTATACCCTCTTCCTGCCAAGGAGCATTGGAATACAATTATTTGATAGAACATATTATACACTAAATTGATCTTCCTTTATTTAAGGGGTAGTTCATTCCATTCCATTTCTGAGGTAGGGTAGAGAAAAAAAATATTTTGTATATACATCTTCTAGATTTTGAATATTTGTTGTTTAATTTCCCCAATTTTTTAATTTTGCAGGGAACCTGGTCCTTATCATCTCAGTTGCATGGGTGAGAATTTTGCTGTGGCTTAGCTTGGTCCTCTGGCCCTAGTTGTTGGTCCTCACAACATGTCAGGCCTCTTCCAGAACTCAGGGTTCTCTTCTAAGCTCACATGGCTGCCACAGAATTCATTTCTGAGGTCTCCATTTCCACCGGGACTATACACTGGGATTGCACTCAGCTCCTGTAAGCCACCCACTTTTCTTGCCACTTCATCTTCAGAGCCAGTGATGAAGAGTCTCCTTTGGATCAGATCCCTCTCACATTCATTAGATCACCTGATTAGATCATGCCCAGCCAATATAACTTTTTTTAAAGTCAACTATGTCATGTAACACAGCTGAATCACTGGAGTGAAATCCTTCACGTTCCCAGTCCGAGGGATTATACAGGGTTTGTACACAGTGAGTGGGAATCTTGAAGGAAATCTTAGAATTTTGTGAACCACTTACTATGGACTGAATGTTTCTGTCCCCTCAAAATTTGTATGTTGAAACTCTAATTCCCATTGTTAGAGTATTTGGAGATGGGGCCTTTGGGAGGTAATTAGGTAATGAAGGTGAAGCCCCCGTGATGAGATCAGTGTCCTAAAAAGAACAGATAAAATTTTCTTCTTCTCTTTGCTCTCCACCATGTGAACTATGAGAAGAAGCCATGTGCAAACCAGCAAAGAGGCCCTCATCTGACATGAATCTGCCAGTGCCTTGGTTCTTACTCAAGTATTAAACTCCCATAGAAAAGACAATAAAATGACTTATTTTACCTCTAGAAGTTAACAAATGCTAGTTATAGAAGTTACACATTTGTACTTAAAAATGTTTTAAGATGAGGTCCTGTATATTTTTAGCATTTAAACTATATTCTGCTTTAAGAAATTTGGAAGTATTACATCTATGAGATTTAATAGCCTTATTTTCCAACATTTTCTGTGATGTATCTAATAGTCCAAGGGAACTTGAACTGGCACAGCTTTCAAATACTTTGCACTGAAAAATAATCCATTTGGAAAAAATATATATATATATTGACTCTTAAATTCAATGGTTTCTCAAATCTTGGAGGCTCATTTTTTTCTTCTCTCGGGGATTTGGTGGGGTAGATTTCTATGGAAACAGGGAATAGATGTTCTCATCAGTTCAGTTTTAGCTTTGATTCTGTCATTAACAAAATACCATCGTGCATAGATAGCCAATGAGAAGGAACAAAATGGTAATAATTCCCTTTAGTACAAAATGTGTTTCAAAAGAACTGTGTTTAAAAAGTCCATTTTCGGGGCGCCTGGGTGGCTCAGTCGGTTAAGCGACTGCCTTCGGCTCAGGTCATGATCCTGGTGTCCCAGGATCGAGTCCCGCATCAGGTTCCCTGCTCGGCAGGGAGTCTGCTTCTCCCTCTGACCCTCCTCCCTCTCATGCTGTCTCTCATTCTCTCTGTCTCAAAATAAATAAATAAAAATCTTTAAAAAAAAATAAAAAAAAAAAGTCCATTTTCATCATAAGGTCATGTCCATAAAATACATATCCAGAAAATTTCACCTTAAGCATACTGAGCGTGTTTGCAGCACTTTTACTTCTAGTCAAGATGCTCTAAAGCAGAATGCGTCTGGTGATACTGAAAGTGATTTATCTAGGGCCAATTGAACAAACTAATTGATTTGACTTAGCTATCTTCATAAGGAAATTTCTACTCTATATTCAATATCATCCTTTTTTTTTTAAAGATTTTATTTAAAAATCAAAGAGAGAGAGAGAGAATGAGAGAATGAGAGAGAGAGAGAGCACATGAGAGGGGGGAGGGTCAGAGGGAGAAGCAGGCTCCTTGCTGAGCAGGGAGCCCGATGTGGGACTCGATCCCGGGACTCCAGGATCATGACCTGAGCCGAAGGCAGTCGCTTAACCGACTGAGCCACCCAGGCGCCCTCAATATCATCCTTAAACTGTACTCTGTTCATATCAAAATTGAGAAACCCCCAGATAAGTCTTTTCAAAGACTTTGCATAATCCCTGCCCTTATTATGACATCTGGCCTTTATCTTTCCTGGTTCCAGTCCCCCTGTATGCATTTTCCATAATTTTGACTCCCTTAGTGTGAGTAAACATTATAGTTAGCTATTAGAATTCAGTGATCAATAAACAAATTTTCATAATGGAAAGTGATGCTGTAAAACAAATTCATAGTCTTGAAAATCTACAAATTCCATAATATCATTACTCTAACTACATAGTAGTTTAAAATATCATTTTGACATGAAATCAGGAATACTAAATAATTACCTCTTTCCACAACATCAACATCATGCCTTGACCTTATTAGCATTTTTAATGAACTATTTATTTATGACCAGAGACTCAAATAAGGGTCTGTTTGATCTCAAAGACAAGGACTTATTAGAGCAATGCAAACTGCCATTTCAGAGTTTGACACGCCTACTTTACATATCAGAACCCAGTTACAGAGTATTTAATTTTTGTGCCTAATATTGTACATCTAGTCAGAACCCTAGCAAAACCACAACTCAGATTTTGAAACACTCAGGATTTTAATTCTTTTTTTTTTTTTTTTTAAGATTTTATTTATTGGGGCGCCTGGGTGGCTCAGTCGTTAAGCGTCTGCCTTCGGCTCAGGTCATGATCCCAAGGTCCTAGGATTAAGCCCCACATTGGGCTCCCTGCTCAGCAAGAAGCCTGCTTCTCCCTCTCCCATTCCCTCTGCTTGAGTTCCTGCTCTCGCTATCTCTCTCTCTCTGTCAAATGAAGAAATAAAATCTTTAAAAACGAGAGAGTGAGCAAGAGAGAGACAGAGAGCAAGCACAAGCAGGGGGAATGGCAGGCAGGAGAGAAGCAGGCTCCCGACGGAGCAAGGAGCCCGATGTGGGGCTTAATCCTAGGACCTTGGGATCATGACCTGAGCCTAAGACAGCCGCTCAACGGACTGAGTCAGCCAGGCGCCCTCAGGATTTTAATTCTTACAAGATTTTCAAGTACCCACCTCATGTCTCAAGCCACAGAATACTGACTTTCATTTTCCCTCTACTTTAGATTACTTTCTAATTTTCCTTTTATTGTCTCTGCTTTATTATTAAAAAAAAAAAATCCCTATTGTATTATTCTATTCTTGGAGTACATCCCTAAATACCTGGTGTAGGCTTCTGGCAGTCTTCAAATGTCTATCCCCCTTTTCTTAGTGATAAATTCCATAATATTTAGCTCAACAAATATCTACTTAAGAATGAAGATTGAATTTTCATGTTTCCTTGTTAATAATTTTAGTCATGTAATTAAGTTCATGGTAAAGATATCAAAGCAACATGTGTGACTTCCAGGAAGTTTCTTTATAAGGGAGCTGGTGTGTCCTTGATTTTGCCCTTCCTAATTTCTCCTGGATGCAGATACAATGAAGCAGCTTGGGCATGCAGAAATTTTTGGATCATGAGGTAACATTTGTGAGTGAGGGATAACAACATGATACAAAGAGGTGGGGTCTTTGGTGTTGATGACATTGTTCTATAATTGCTGCAAAGCTGACCATCAAACTTTGCTTCCATCTTGTTTTTAACTACTAATCTGTTTTTGTTTTTGTTTTTGTCAGATGTAATAATTTATTGTGGCCCTTTTCATTTTCAACTAAGACCTTTTTTTTTTTTTCCAACTAAGTTTTAAACATATTAAGGAATCATCCAAATATCATAATTGGCATGATCTAAATTATGTCAATAGCTTCACTTGATTCAGTTAGTAGTATATGTCTTGAGGTAATTTCAGAATTATATTTTCTGTGTTAAAGTTTCAGTTACATCTAAAGGCAAATGGAAGTGAATAATATCAAGTATTGATCCAGCAACATCAATCAACTTATAATGTTCTAATAGACAAGTTGCGTGGGTGAGCTCTCTTCTGATATCGTCCCCATTTTGTAGAGAGTGGGGGCTGACCAAATACTACGACTGTCTGGCCACTGAGAAAAAAAAAAGACTAATATTTTGAGTTATTTGAGTACTTAACCAACAATTAAGATCTGATAATCACGATGACATCTGGAAGCAGTTGACTGAAAAAGGAATCCAAAAGCGGAGAACAGGATGCCGAAAATTTTAGTTTACTTTTTTCTGTAGAACAAATATTATGTATGTTGAATAGCTTACATGTATATATCATTTCACGATATTTTGTTACATGGCATGTGGTTGAACCAAAGTGTATAATTCATTATTATACATAGAAATTTCTCTCTTCATTTAAACATTTTCAGTATAATTTTCATCTGGAAATCGTCACTGTGAAAATTTTCAATAGTTTGGATGTGTTAGCCTAAAGCTTTGTCTACTGCACACTTTTGAAAAAAGGAGTTTGCAAAATAATGTAAGTGATATGATTCCGTTTTCATGGAGTATTAGCTAACATGTTCAAGCATTTCTCAGGGATTTACATGCATTACCTAATTTAATCCTCAGGTTGGTCATGTGATAGAGGATTTTTAGCATTCCCATTGTATAACCAAAGCTGAGGCACAGAAATGTTGAGGAATTTGCCCAAAGTCACAGTTGTAATGAATAGTAAAGCCACTACAAAATTAGGATTTTGAAAACTTTGAAAAGGACCTGGAGGTCATTTGAAGATAGTAATTAATATATTCCCTAAGCCTCATGACTGCTCTCTTTTAAATAATTAAATGCTATGGGCTTGGAGATTATTGATTTTATCATAACATTTGGCCAAGTCTCATTTTAATGCACAAAATAGGAAAAGTCAAACCAGATGGAAGTATTAGGTGTTTTGTAGTTCATTGAATAAATATACCTACAATGGTTACTTTCTTTAAAAGGAAAAATAATGTACTTCTGGGTTCTATAACTGACACTATTCTGAATAAGAATTTTGTCAATGATGGAAATATTAAGGCTGCTCATAAATACTTCAGTCTTATTTTTTCAGTGTGTCAAAATAATAAGATGACAGTATCCCACCCTGCTTAAATTCAGATGAGGCTATGTCAATAGTTTTGACCAATGGCATTTGAGGAGAATAAATTTATGCAAGGTACCTAAGAGGTTCTTATGACCTGTACTGGCATGAGACATGATGGAGCTTTCCATACGCTATTTCCATAAGTAACTGTAAGTCTCTCCTGATCACTGGATTTTTTATTTTGAGAGTATTGATTCCTACAGTATAGTATGGTCCATTCTAACTAATACACATGACACAACAGGATGTTTGGTAGACAAACACATGGAGATCCTTACTAAGGAAAAGGAGATAACACAGTAAATGATAAAAATGGGGTTTAAAATCCGAGATTTACAATAAAATATTTTTAATGAACTTGATTAAGGACTTATGGAAAGCTCTGCACTTGAGATTTAAAAAGAATCACACACACACACACACACAACCTTGTATAGAGTTCAGTTGGATGATGGACATTGGGGAGGGTATGTGCTGTGGTGAGCTCTGTGAATTGTGTAAGAATGTTGAATCACAGACCTGTACCTCTGAAACAAATAATGCATTATATGTTAAAAAAAAAAAAAAAAAGAAGATAGTAGGAAGGGAAAAATGAAGGGGGGGAAATTGGAGGGGGAGATGAACCATGAGAGACTAGGGACTCTGAGAAACAAACTGATGGTTCTAGAGAGGAGGGGAGTGGGGGGATGGGTTAGCCTGGTGATGGGTATTAAAGAGGGCACGTTCTGCATGGAGCACTGGGTGTTATGCACAAACAATGAGTCGTGGTGATTAACATAATAAAATAAAATAAAATAAAATAAAATAAAATAAAATAAAAATTTATCAATTAAAAAAAAAAAGATTTCAGTTGGAGAAGCCCACTTTAGGATGTGTGTTATGAAAACGTCTTGGAAATCTGAGACTAACTCTAAAGCATTCAGAATTAGACAGGCAAAGAGCTGACTAAGTGACTTTAAATGTAGTTTTGTATCTAGGTACAAATTTAAAAACTTGAGAGTAACACTGGAAGATTGTAATATTAAAAGGAAAAGGATTTTCAGAAGAGTGGGGTGCCTGGAAACTGTTTTAAATAAAGGAAACTTGGAACAAGTGAGGTGTTCAGTTTGAGGAAAGAAGTATAGGGACCCCTGTCTGCCACTATTTAGAGGAATATTGTTGAAGACAAATAAACAGAGTAGACTTGCTTTTGTTTTATTTTTCAAAATTTGGAGGGAAAATGAGATAAAAATAAAATGAGACATTAGTTAGCTCAACATGCATTTTAACAATCTATTTTAATAATTTTTATTTTAATAATAAAATAGTACCTCATAAGTTATTGGGACTTGTTCCCTGGGACAGGTCAAGCAGAGGATGAAAAGAAACCATCAGAGGGGCTCCTGAGTGACTCAGTCATTAAGCGTCTGCCTTTGGCTCAGGTCATGATCCCAGGGTCCTGGGATCGAGCCCCGCATCGGGCTCCCTGCTAAGCAGGAGGCCTGCTTCTCCCTCTCCCACTCCCCCTGCTTGTGTTCCCTCTCTCGCTGTCTCTCTCTCTGTCAAATAAATAAATAAAATCTTTAAAAAAAAAAAAGAAACCATCAGAAATGTTGTAATTCTTGCAACAAGTGAGAAAATAATCTAAAAATCTTTGACTTCTAACTCAAGAGTTTATGAACACATCAATATCAAAAATCTAAATTAAAAAAAAAAACAAAATCTTAATCAGTTGAATGATATCACTTAACTGCATCAGGTATTAAAAACATTAATATTTAATGCTTATATACTGAATTTAGTGAGAGATATTCTATTACCCTAAGCAAACTCACAAACAAACAACTGGGTGTCATTAATACACTTTCTGTAGTTGGCATCTTTAGTTAATGCACTTTACATGTTATTAAGGAAGACTTCTGAATCAATCACTTCTCTTCTAAGACTATTTATCCTATCAGATGTAATTTGAATGTTATATAGATCATTTTCGCATGATTAGTTAATCAAAACTAGGTGGCCCTCTAAACTTCATTCTTTTTTTTTTTTTTTCTAAACTTCATTCTAAAACAAACTTTTATGTTAGTATAAAATGGGAAGTTGAGGCTTGCAGCTGACATGAAAATGTACCAGGCACATCTCACTTGTTGGGGGGGCACAGTTGACTGACAGCCCCGGACGATTTCTCTTTGTCGCCACCACTACAGATGCTCCGAAGCCACCTCCCCACACATGTCCCCAGCTAATGACTAAGCACAGCAAGGTGCTACTGCAGGTTTATTCTTGCCTGATATGGGAGGGTGCCTTTGGCTTGAGAATTTTCCATTGTCTTAGCCAAAACATGCTACACATTGTGTTGTCTGCGATTCCTTTTACCCCATCCTCCTTCCTTCCTTTTTTCTTCAACAAGATCAGAAGGGTATCATGGCTGAAGACATTCCCTGCCTATTCCAGCTTCCCACCCTCATCTTGCAAAAGTGTTTTTCCTTATAAATCCCTTATACATCTAATCTCATTTTGGCAGATGCTAAGTATTACACCTTTATCTTTGCTATTAGTTTCAGAGGAAAATAAGTTATATCCCAGTCCATATAGGCAAAGTGAATTTGATTTTGTATCTAATTAAGGAGGATATTGAGTTAAACCAACCTAAAGCAAAGAAGTTGAATTTTAAAAATCAAACTAACAGAAAATAACACAATATATTACTTCTCAAAGCAATCACTTTGTTGTATTTTACTGGAAGTTTTGCTTATTATTAAGACAATTATTTTGGGAAGAGGATATGGTTTCTACTTGTGTTTTTGTTCATATTCTTCAGTGAGAAAAGCTGAGGGCAAAATCCTGCTACTCCTCCCAAAGTTGATTACCTAAACCTATCTACTCTAATCCAAGGGACCACTCATTTATTGGTTGGGTATTGAGTCGTTTGGCAAGAGACTTCTGCATAAGAGGAATGACAGGTTTTTAGTGAACTAATCAGAGCCCTGATTGCAAATACAATGAAGGCAGTGACTTAGCTATGTTCAAAGCTGTATCACTTTGCCTTATAATATTCCTGGCAAAGAGTAGATTTGTTGAATAACTTAATGAATTCTGGGTAATTTGGATATAGTTGTAAGAAAGAGGTAGCAGTTTGTAGGAGGGACAGAAGCTGAAAGATGAGTTAAGATGATACATTAAGCTTGAAACATGAGGCAGAATCTAGAGTATATATAAGTTGAAGACTTGAGTAAAAAGATACTTTGAATTAGATGAGGTAGGGCTCAGGAGAAGGGAGAGAAGTTAGATTGTGGTGACTGGTGTTCTAGAAGCAGAGACGGAGAATGGCCAAGACATGAGGAAATAGCTTGAGGAAGAATATTCATGATGGTCAAATTAACCACTTCTAAAAGGCTATTACTTCTATTAAACAAGAATCGGTCTCGACAAAAAGAAAATAAATTATAAAACAAAAAACACAGAGTAAATAAAAAATCTCCATAGACATTCACAGAAGGAATGTATGCAAATATAACTACTACTTTTAAATTTAAAATTTAATAGGGATGCCTTGTCAATGGTCCAAAGACAATGGTTTATCTCAGTCCAGTCGGTTTTCTTTCCTTCCTGAGCACGCTGTGTTTTCTTATCCACACTCACTGTTTTATGATTAGCAACATATATGTTGATTTTCATTTGAAGCTCTCTCGGACTCTTGCAAAATCTTTGCCTTGTAAACTTGGAGAGATTTTCCTTTTCTACCATATGCTCTGCCTTTTAGTTCATACAAGGGCATTTGCCTAGCCCCCACCACCCTACCCCCACCACCAAATCAGTCCTTTGAATTGAATGAACAATATTTTTTCCTTTTTATACTCAAGATTAACTGTCCTTTCAAACTATTGAAATACGTTAAGATCATTCCGATACTGTCATGCAATGGTTTATGACATATATTATCTATCTCTTTTCAACTTTCTGTCTTAAAATTAAAACCTAGTATTTTTAAACAAATTACAGTAGATCAAAGTATTCTTCATCCTGGTTCAATGGCATCTCCTCATTCTTTAGGTATGAAGGGTAAACATAAATTACAGAATCTCTGTCTACTTAAATGTGTAATAAAAGTAAAATTATAAAATTATCATAATATATGATTATAAAAATAAAATATAAAAATAAAATATAATAGAGCAAAAATAGAGGAACAGCTTCCTCTGATCATCAGTTAAGGAAGGAGCACTGGCTCTAATTTTGGAGCTAGAATTTTTTGTTTTCTCTTTTCTTTTATTTCTTTAGCTATATTATTTCCCTGATGATGGACCAGAAATCTGAAATTACAAATAAATGTTTAAAATGGAAATGCGCACATGTTCATGTCTTCAAATGTAAGACAAATTGAAGACAAAAGGGCTGTCAGTAAAATTTGTACAGAAATTATTATACGTTTCAATCTGCATGACTACACACACAGTGGGATGACCAGTGATTTGGAACAGTTTTCTTATTTTGATTATGCAGCAGTGAGTTAAAGGAGTTCCAAAGAGGCATATTAAGATGAAAAAACAATACTTCATCTTATTTTCTACCCTCTATGACACAGAAATTTCAGCTACAAAGAAAAAAACAAGGAAGTCAGAACAATTTAATTTTTCCCAATTAAAACAGCTTAGAAATCCAAGTGAATCCAAAGATAAGAATAAGAGGCAACTCCCCATAAATATTATTTCTTTTAAAATCTCTTTTGCTATGTGTCCCAAATTATTGATTTAGTAAGAGGTGACCTTACAATGGGTTACCCTCCACAGATAAACTATTACAAGCTTTGGACTTCACTAATCATAAATCCAAAATAAATTTCTGTAATTTTCTGACCCCTCTTCACTGATATCTAAATAAATTACTTTAAATGTATAAAAGAACATGCATATAAAAGCAATAGAGGAATTTAAGATGCTCTCCATTTGAAGTCCAAATAATGAAAATAATTTCTACCACTTTTGTTTATTCAAACCTGAAACCAGACAATTTTCTTATATGCCTAATGTACAATATGAAAAAAACATAATACAGTGTTTATCTATCAAGCCACCTAAGGCTGATAGTGTATGGAGAACCAAAGTTAAGCTGACTTTCTGTAATGAAGAGGTAAAGAGAAGAGACCAAATTAGTGAAAATGAATATATTGTTTAGAAGAAAATCCTGGAAAATTTCAAAAAGTTATACAAGAGTTATATACTGAGAAGAGATTTAATACATATTAAATTTGGTTGAGAAACCTCATTGACGATGGCCTTTATATTTAACTAGCAAAGCAGTGAATCTATATGTGCAGTGATATTTTCAATAATCCCATCTGGAACTTTGTAACTATAGATCATTTGTAGAACTCTTTATACCTTGTCCCATACATTTTATTTTTATTTAAGCCAAGGGACAGTTGTAAAAGATCAATGGAGTAATAACTCCTCTAGAAACCCAAAAGAATATTGTCTTGGTAAGCTGAATTCAGATGGTCCACTTGAAGAAGAATAAAATGTCCAACAGATTGATAAATAATTACAGTACATTCATTCTTCAAAAAACTCCCAATATGTGTAATTCATATCAAGGATTTTCAAATCAATTTCACCAGAATTAAATGCCTTTAAATTTAATGGAGAAAAAAAGAGTGATTTTTCTCATACATATTTTCCTGAGTTTAATAAATTATTTTCTCTTTAAATTTAATTTTATTTTTTAATCATTGAAAAACTATACTAAGTTATGGATTTTCATTTGTGCTCTAAAATCTTCTCTAAGTGATCAGTTAGTGCATTTAAAATTTCCTCATAACCCCAATAGTTTTTAGTTTTATTTATTTATTTTCTTTATTTCACACTTTTAGTGGAAGATTTGGTTACATAAAATGTATGTCATAAGGTTAGACTCTGAAGCATAAGTTATATTGCAGTTTCCTCCTATTGAGTCAAGCGTGGGCAGCTTTTTGCACCCTCGGACATGATGAACTTAATACAAGAAGCAGGTGGATCTAAGAGTTGAAAGGATTGGGTGGTGAGCTGCTGAGGCATTGTTTACTAGCCAGTGAGCCCATTTCAGCTGCCTAAGTGTTGGCTGATAACAGCTTACTCCAAGGAGTTGCCATAGTCTAATGACACCCTGTGCTGGATAAAATGTACGAAATCAATGCCTGTTTTAACTTCTGCTTCTAGGAAATTCAACCTATGAGACTCTTATTAGGAAAAATAAGCAGCATTTTTTTCTGATTTTTTTTCCCTTCCTTTCTCTGTTTTCATTATAAAAAATGTGGTTTTTGTTGCTGGTTTTCCTTCTCTGGTACCACAGACTTTGTTGTATTTCTCTCTCTGTCTGTCTCTCTCTCTCTGTCTCTTTCTCTCTCGTTCTCCGCCTTTCTCTCTCACAACTAACATTTGTTGTCAATCATCTCTCAGAAATTATTTTATTATATTCTCACAGTGATTTCAGCAGGTAGGTACCATTATGCTACCTTTGGTTTATCAACCGAGGGTGTATCTGGAATTTAGACAATAGAGATATTTGCCCAAGATCACATATTTAGTAAACGATAGATTTGAGATTCAAATTTGGGCTGTCTGACTTTAGAGAGTAACCACTCTTCACTGCTAACTGATACTGCCACGTTTTAAAATTTTAAAATTTAGGGAGCCTGGTATTGGTGTGAGCTGGACATATCACCAGCTCTCTGATGGTCCATTTAGATGCTGATCGAATCTCTATTTCAAATCTTCAGGCACAGAGTAGTTTGGCAAATTATAATTCTATATATGGAGATAATATAGATGGACATATTTTAGACTTTTATGTAATTTAATGCAATTCATCCAGGTATGTGATATTGGGACAATTCCTTTGCAGAAACATTGTAGCAATGCCCTAAAGATTTTAAACAAAAAGCAAAAGAATAAATTGGGGGTGGTAAATTCTGTTAGATACTTATTCTGTCTTTTTCAGCTGCCTACCAAGTACATGAAACTCTGCAAATCTGTAGTAGGCTTTGTTTTAGTCTACGCTGCCCTGGTTCCCTGCTTATGGTCTTCTCTCATTGATAGTGGGTTCTAGTCCTTATAATTCAAGTGATCAACACAAGTCTGAGAGTGGGAGCTACCTAATGAACTTGACTCTTTCTCCACTTTCTTTCCCCCTTAAGTTAGCTTCTTCTATGCAAAGGTAGGGACTAACCTCCTGACTGTTAGTTTTATTTATAACAATGGTCTTTTGTTTAGAAGGCTTTATGTAAATATCTGGTGTTTCTTCTTAATATATTCCCAAGTGTGTTATTTGCAATCTCTCTTAGAGAACTCTGGCACTGTTTCTATGCTTATATTTGTGTTTTATTGTTTATTTTTATTTAAATATCTAAATGTTCAATATTTAAATTATATATATTTTTTTATATATATCTGCATTGTCTTGGCTGTTTACATGGAAAAGTACAGAGACTAATTCCTATATTTTTACTTAACACAGCATATTACCTGGCAAGTTCCCAAATTTCTCAGTGTTATTTTTGAGGACCAGAATTAAGTAATAAAATAGAAAAAAAAAGATACTCAAAAGTTAAATTTTCAAAATTTCACTACTGGACTTTAATTGGAAAGAATACAAGTTTAAATGAACACTATAAATTGTCCTTGGAATCCTTACATCTTTCTTCTGCCAAATTGTGTTTGGAACATTTTTACAAGATTAATTGTACAACCTCTTTAATGAGTATTCTTGTTTGCAGCTTGTCATAATTTTTAGAGGTCATTATGATTTTTGTCATGTTATTTCAGTCACTTATTTGCATATAACAAATCTGTTATTTGTAAAATTTTGTAAAAAATTAGGACATTAAAATTAGTTTCTTGAGAAAAACAAATCTCATTCTTCTTGAATGAGTTGCATGTCTCTGTACAAGCTTCTAAATACTTTTATTATAAAATAATTGTTTTTATGTTAGTCACTAATAAGTATTAAATAACGTTGACTATTTACTATTTTTGCCATTCAAATGCTTGGAACTTCTTAAATAGAAATGGGCAGACATTGGGGCGCCTGGGTGGCTCAGTTGGTTAAGTGACTGCCTTCGGCTCAGGTCATGATCCTGGAGTCCCGGGATCGAGTCCCGCATCGGGCTCCCTGCTCAGCAGGGAGTCTGCTTCTCCCTCTGACCCTCCCCCCTCTCATGTGCTCTCTGTTTCTCTCATTCTCTCTGTCTCAAATAAATAAATAAAATCTTAAAAAAAAAAAAAAAGAAATGGGCAGATAGTAGCCATTGATTTATTAACTTGAAACTAAAATATAGAGTTCCTCAATATTCAAACCAACAAAACAAAAATTGTGAAGAGATACAGAAAACAGAATGTCTTGGTTATCAAGAACATGTGTGAAAGTGTGATTAATAAAATTACTCTTTATACATTACACATGTATTATACATATCGATATGTTTATAAATATACATACGTGTGGGGGTGTAGGGGTGTATATATATTTCTCCCAATTCCCTCTCCCTTCTCTTATTTCTTCTATAGTATAGTGTTGAGAGGTGAACATTCATCATAAACCCATGGTTGTTTTTGTGTAATATCTAGGATTACAATTATTTCATATATTATTTTTTTTATTTTATGTTAGAGCAACCCAAATAATCTTTGGATGAAATCAATTATTCCTTGAATGTATCAAGATAATTTACATTGACATTCTCATGAAAGATATTCCAGGAAATTCAGGTTTAGTGTTTTTTCACCATTTGCATGTGTAGTCTGTTGGTTGTCATCTCAAAATAAATTATTTTGTGAGAATTTGTATTGGCTCTAGGAAACTATATAATTGTTATTATATTTAAGGGTGTAAATTTATGCATAAATGGCCATGTTGTAAGAAACATAACTTTATACAAAACATACTTTTTGTTAAATTAGATACCAATTTCATGGGGGGCAAGATTTATGTTTGTAAAAGAATAAAAGAAATCACATTATATTTCAAAATGACCTTTACTGAATGACAAAAAACAGGCTTTGCCCAGATTGAGTTGATTCTTAAATAGATTAGGTCTCATACCTTGTTTCATCAGAACCAAAGGAGATGGAGGGCATATTGATGATAAATTCCATTGGGAATCTGGATCCTGAAAGGCAATAGTGAATTAGAATGTAGATAGAAATAATTTTAAACAGTTAAGTCTTTGACATACGCATTATTTTTTTTTATTGCTGCAATAATGAATTACCACAAACATAGCAGGTAAGATAACAGAAATTTATTATCTTACAGATAATGAGTTTAGAAGTCTGACATGGGTCTCACTGGACTAAAATTAAGGTGTTGGCAAAGCTGTATTTCTCTCTGGAGTCTCTAAAGGAAAATTTACTTCCTCAGCTTTTTTGGCTTCAGGAGACCACCTTCATTCCTTAGCTCCTGGCCACCTTCCTCCATGAAAGCCAACAAAGTTGCATGTCTCTGACCATTCTCCATGGCCATATCTCCCTTTCTGACCCAACCAGGAGAGGATCTCTGCTTTAAAGGACATGTGTGATTAGATTCCGTCCACCTGAATAATCCAGGATAATCTCCCCTCTCAAGGTATTCAATCACATCTGCAGAGTCCCTTTGGACATGTAAGGAAACATATTCACAGTTTCTAGGGGTATTGATATAGACATTTTGGCAGACTATCCTTCTGCCTACCACAGTATGCAATGTCAGTAATATTAATTTCAAATTCACAACAAGATCTTTCTCAATAATGATATTTTAAAATACTGCTTTTTCTAAAAGAGAAAGGTCATAGAAATTAATTATTTAGTCATGGTTAGGAAAATTGAGTGTGTGTTTTTTAACATGGTAGCCATACAGTGTATACAGTTGTGGCAACTAATAGGAAGCTCAACAGCAGCTATTGGGATTACGCATACCTTTGCCATGAGCAATCTTAGTGAATTCCTGAGAGTATATTTCAGTGATCCAAAATATAAAAAGTCTATATAAAATATGCCAAAAATCCTATTCCCGGGTATGGGGGAATAATTACCCATGATAAACCTAACTCATCCCAGTGGTCCATAAACACTGGATATTAACATGGTCAAACTTTAAAGTTTTTATGTAAATAAGACAACAGTGTTGTAGCAGAAAGAGGTTTGGAAAGGGAATGAAACTGGGGCATAATTCCAAACTTGCCACTTTCCAAAACTATGACTATAAACAAATCATCTAACCATCTCATCCAGAACTGACTCACAGAATGAGTTCCCCAGGCTAGAGATATTACTACTTTACTCAAACAGTTCAGGAAGAAGTGGTACAAAAAAGTGATGAAGATCAGGTAGTAGTAGTTTCTGTCCTCTCTCAATTCCTTCTTCACCAACTTTATTAACTGTTTCACTTTTGTGATTTATTATCAAGCACTTTCCTATACAACATAAAATTTATAGTAACATCGAAATGTGAATATTGTATATAAAGCTGATATTCATATTTAGAATCCAATCAGTGCTAAATGTGTGAACAAAGTACTTAGGTTTCCATAAGTCTTTAAAATTTATTGTATAGAGTGCTTTCACATAATATAATTACACTGGGAGAAGGATCAATTGAATATATGGTATTAGATGTGTGACTGCATTAATTGGCCTTTTTCCTGCATTTGAGAGTACAGGGTGATTAAAAGATTGATCACAATATAAGTGCTAAAATTTATTCTTCAGATTTATTATGAAGGACTATTATAATCATGTAAGATTTGAAGAAATCCAATTCCTTATGGTATAATAAAGCTATCACAATAAGCAGATGGAGAGTCATGATAACCTTGTGGACGAATTCAAATGCTAGAGAAATGCAAAGGTTGTTTTCTTTCTTTTTTTTTTTTTTTTTTACAATGTCAAAATGCAAAGAGTAACTTAAATTTGTTTGTTTTTATTATCATATATTTAACAGTAGTTTAATATATATGTCTACTCATCTCTAATTTTATCTCTTCTTAATGATCACTCAGGATCTATATTTGTTATTATAATTTAATATTTTAACCTCCTGTACCATATCAATCTGAAAAGACCAAATCAGGATTTGTAGCACCCTTAATGATTTGATGATTAAATGAAAACCTACCTCTTTCTTATGGTTAGCAAAAATTTTGGAGGTTTTTTTAAACCTTCTTATGAATAATTCAGTATCTTTCTCTCCCTTTTCCAATCCAGGCATAGTGATGTACTCACTGCCCTGCTGACTTTTTATTTTTGAACTAACTTTTCCACTGGGAACTTCTGTCAATACAATTCTTAAAAGGATTTGTATTAAGCCTTCCACAGATACTCTGATATTAAAATCACGTCTGAGTAAACAGGTGCGTTCTATGTAGTTAAAATCAAATGCTACTATAAATATGCCCAACCGTGTAAACCAATTTGCTATTCACTTTAGAGCTGATATGAAGGTCAAAAGGTACTTGGCAATATGGTTTGGGATTAGGATTACTTGTAGGTTATTTACTCTCCAGAAGTAGTGTGATACCTGCAGATAGATTGTATTGTTCCTTAAAAACTGCCTCGGTCAAAAAGTGCCTGTTTTACATTCTCGTTTCCTATTCCCTGGTACTGTGTACATGCAGAATCAATCTTTTGTTATTATAGAGCCAGTTACAAGACCAAACCATAATTTATTTTTATTTTCCCCTTTTTAATTTTTATCTTGATGGTTACAGTCAAGCTATGTGTTGTAACTTTAAGGAAATGTTCTAATTGTAACTTGACAAGCACTTTCAATAATTCTCATGATATCTGTATTAGGTCAATAAAAGCAGTCACTAACAGCTGCACATGATAACCAGGAGGTATATAGTCATACCCTTGTGCCAGGTGACATGCAATTACAGAAGATCCATTTAAATTGCTAAGCATTGTTCCAGCCACATACTGGTTCTCAGCTGCTAATCAGAGTGGCCTGGCAAGATTTTTTAAAATATAGATACTTGTGTTCATACCCAGAAATTGTTCTCCACCCCTCCCCCACTCTGTTACTACCCAGATGACACAAATAGGCAGCCAAGTTTGCCAATCAGTGATTAATGTGAAATTGGACCAAAGAGAGAGAGAAGTATCAGTGGCCACAAAAGGCTGGGGGCTGATTGATTTAACTGAAAACTGATTTCTAGCATTTTAACAGCATTTCTAGCATTTCCTCTAACGTTGTAAATGGAGGTGGCATTTTGAGACAAAGGCAAAGAAGGGGCATTTATTTAATCCAATGAACAGCAAGAAGAATGAATGAGTATTGCCCACTAGATTATGATCTTCATGGAAAGAGGACTGATGTCTGTTTTAAAACCTTTAGTGTTTGGATAAAGAAGATGTGGTATATATATATTATGCAGCCATCAAAAAATGAAATCTTGCCATTTGCAATGACATGGTTGGAACTAGAGGGTATTATGCTAAGCGAAATAAGTCAATCAGAGAAAGATAAGTATCATATGATCTCACTGATATGAGGAATTTGAGAAAGAAGACAGAGGATCATAGGGGAAGGGAGGGAAAAATGAAACAAGAAGAAACCAGAGATGGAGACAAACCATAAGGACTCTTAATCTCAGGAAACAAACTGAGGGTTGCTGGAGTGGAGGGGAGTGGGAGGGGTAGGTTGGCTGGGTGATGGACATTGGGGAGCGTATGTGCTATGGTGAGTGCTGTGAATTGTGTAAGACTGATGAATCACAGACCTGTACCCCTGAAACAAATAATAAATTATATGTTAATAAAAAATTAAAATAAATAAAATCAAAATAAGTAAACAAAAATTTGCTCTTACTCATCCCAGTTTCAATGTCATGAGTTAGAAAGGGAAAAAAATTGTTATGTTTTCCATTTCCAAAACAGGTGTAAATTGGCAATAATTAGAAAATTTCAATCTCATATGATAAGTACTGCTTCACAATGGAGGAAGGAAGAATTTCATAATAATTGGCAAAATCTATATACTTAAAAAGTATTACCATTGTTGCCTTACATTATTTATACCAAGTGACAGTTTCATAATTCAATAATAGCTGAAATTGTTGTACCTAAATCTACAAAGTGTATATTTCTGTGAAATATTTCCTTATCAGAAATGTCATTAAGCAACAATAGAAATTATACAAAATAGAGAAGGATTTGTGGAAAGCATTTAAACTTGAACTAAGAAAATAAAATTGATTCTAAGACTTTGTTACAAATTATGAGTTGGATCATATACACTTCATACATTTTTGAGACTTCCGTCTTCCACTCTAACATAGGGGAAATATCGCCTGGCTGGCTGTGTCGTTCAGAGGATCAAAAATCATGAAATGAAACAACAAGGTTTAGTAGCCCAAGAGTCTTTTCAGAAAGAACAATTAAGAACCTTCAGGACAGACAGATTGGCGGATGAATTATGAAGACTTAGGCTGTCGGGACAGGTGGATTCAAAAGACATTCAGAAGGGGAGAACAAATGAAAGATTGAGATACATTTGTTTTAATTTAGTTAATTCAGTACTGCTCTATTACTTTGTTCCCTTTTTCCCGATAATCCTAAGGGGAAAAAATAAATGCCTTTTACATTTCCTCACATCTTAAAAGCAAGATTATATTTATTTATCTAGAGAACTGGCAATGTTCCATGTCAATTCTATCTCAGTAAAAAACTAAAAGTAAGATTCTAAATAAAATATGTAGATGAGGTAACACTTTAGTGCAAATGAATTTAATGTTTATTTATTTTCTTAGTAAAAACATGTCACAGGCTTCTATGCCATACTCTGAAGAGGGAATTAAACACCTAGAAGTAGATTAACTCCTTGGAGAGAGAGACAGGTTAGTACTGAAAGGCAAAGTGAATATAGAAACTGGTGGTTGGTGGAGAGGCCACTCCTCCCGCTGGACTGTCGTGGAGAACTATCTAGGGTTAGTGAAGTGTGGTAAGACATGGTGAAAGGATCGTGGTTAGTTTGTCACCTTCTCCCCAACCCACTACTACCTACCACCACAAGGACAACAGGCCAGCAACCATGAAGAGCACAAATACTGACAGCAGCCAGATATTGATGAGCCACTTGCTTCTGCCTCAGGGAGAAGAGCCTTCCCTGGAGCCTGTGACATACATTGCCCTAAGGTCCCCATCAGTTTCTCCAGTTAAGACCAAGATCCTTGCTTGGCAAACTGTGATCGGTTTTATATTATCAGAAGTTATACTTTGAAACCAATATTATCATATTAAATGCATTGTTTCATATGAAAAAATCCATAAAATACCCAGGAAATAATTATACAATTGAAGAAAGATCCATAACTAGTCTGCGTGTCCAACAAAAGGGTATTTCATGTAACTATTTTCTCCAGGAAAACAAAGAGCACTCTTGCAGAAAAAATCCTTGTTCCAAGAAATTCAAGACCACCCTGTAAAATTCTCATTGTTACTCATTCTAACTGGAGGTGAAAGGTGGGATTAGTGGAATTTAAGTTTTAGCAGTCTCTCAAAAGCACCAGTGGTCAATCTTTAATAAGTACTCTTTGGCTTAGCGACATATTTTCTTAATCTGACTGTAAATGATCATTTCTCCTTAGAATTTACTTTGTGGTTTTCAAAATTGCTGCTTTTGACTCATACAAAATATGTCACTGACAGAGAGAGCATTAGAAGTTTAAAAATATACAAAGATCTCTCAATAACATAATACATTTTAGAAGTCTAAAATAATTAAAGCACTGTACAGCCTTTATTTTCCCTTGTATGGAATATTTCTGGGCTGAAAGCAGTTTTGTAGATATGCATCAAAAGTGTCTATCATTCTTTTAATGGATAAATACAGGCTACTCAGTGCTGAGCATCATCTGGCTGCATGGAGAGGGCCCTTTTAGGCACGCTCAGTTCATTATATTTTAACCTGGATTTGGGGAGACTCCTCAGTGACATCTATAGGGAGCACTGGCTCATCAGACTAAGATGTTCAATATTTTAATGATTGAATAAAGAAGTGATGGTTTATTCCTTACCCCCCAAAAAATACCATTTTCAAAATTAAGAGCTCTAAATTGGATTCTTGTTCATCTCCAGGTTGGGAGTATGGGTGGCCTGATTCTCACTTACCAGATCCCACAAAAATTCTTTGTTCTCATACTCCCCCTCTTTCCCTGATGATCTTCTTAAGAACTTTATTTGGAGTACTGATCGTTAATTGTAATATGAATTCCAGCCTGAGTGATGTCTTTCAGCATCAACAACCCAAAACGTAGAATCTGGGCCTTTACTCTGGTTTCACATTATAAACAAAATACGATTTCTTGTCTAATCATCAGCCAAACTACGTCATCCCGTGATGTCCAAATCCTTTAAAGGGTCTGAGTCCTTTGTCTTTTTATCCTGGAACCATACTCTGCTGACTGGGTGTTTTTCCTATCTCTTTCATTACGCTGCTCTTCCCACCCACTATATCCAGACAACATGACATTGATTGCTGGTTTATGAGCATAACAGGTGTTATGGTTTGAATTGTGTTCTCCAAAAATACATATGTTGAAGTCCTAATACACTCTACCTCAGAACGTAGCCAGTTGGAGATAAAGTGTTTATAGAAATAAATGCAGTAAGATGTGGTCTTTAGAATCAGCTCTAATCCAACATGGCTGATGTCCTTGCAAATGGGAGAAAACTGGAGACAGACATGCATGCAGTGAAATTCCACATAAAGATGGAGGCAGAGACTATGGCAATGTGTCTGAAAGCCAAGCAACACCAGGCCGACAGCAAACCATCAGAAGCTAGGGGAGAGGAATGAAACAAATTCTTCCTTACAGACCTCAGAAGGAATCCATCCTGCTAATACCTTGATCTCATACTTCTAGTCCCCAGAGCTGAGAGACAATGTCTGCCATTTAAGCCCCTTGCTTTGTAGCACTTTGTTATGGCAGTCCTAGCAAATGATTGCATTAGGTGATAAAAATCTTTCAGCTTCCTTTATCTTTTAGCTGAAACTGGAGATCTATGGAGATCAGGATGTATAACTGATGGCATTGTAAATATTAACAAAGAGACATGTTGAAATTCTTTGAGGCATTTTAACTTTAACTAGATGGATGGGTGGATGGATAGATAGAGAGATAGATAGATAGACAGATGGTAGATATTTTCTTTTCTTTTTTACCACCCATTCAAAATGGAGACTTTCTAATCTCCATAGGGAATTAATGAGAACACCAAATAAAGTTGTCCATAAAGACGTGTTTGACAAGATTATGACCAACAAATATAAACATCTACGTGTATCATCTCTAATGGTCTGACATATTCCCCATCTGAATATCTCTCAATAATTAATCATCTTGAACAAGTTCCATTCTTAATGTGGTAGGCTGAGTGAATAATTTAGAATTAACATCTCTACAATCTTGAATGAAAGGGCATTATCTTAATGCTTTTAAATTATCTTTGGCTCTGTAAGGACCCAGAGTCCTCATGATTTACCCTCAAGATGGTGTAGTAGTATTCCTTAAAAAAAAAAAGAAAATGATATCACACCTGGCTCAGACTTGAAGCATTCTAATGTCCCAAACAATATTCATGGATTCCTAATACATTCTACCAATACTAGAATGACGATTCTACTCTTTTCTTCTGTGAGACATTTTTATTCCTTCTCCCATTTCATCCAGCTCTGTGTTTCCCACATGAACTTTCCTCAAAACCCCGACTTTCTTCTGGGTCAGAGCAATTGGCTCACATTTTCTATAGGAATAACTTTTACGGAGACAGTATGCCCTCAATTCTTTGGTCAGGCTGGTGCACTAAAAACAAAGTCAAATGGCAGGGCATCGGTACTCCTATGTTACCGTACACCCAATAATGGATGTTGACCTTTTGTTCTGCTAGATTTATGTCCCAGTTTTGCTCTGTGACATCCAGTTTACCACACGTAGACACTCTGTGACTTGTCTATTTTCTTGCCACAAATAAAAAAGTACTTCAGGTTCGCATATTCCCTTTATGATAACCCAGATCAACAACATCTACTATATAAGTGGGCTATCAGATCTTGCTAATTCCTTTTTTGTTGCTTAGCCTCTCTCAGACAATGCTGAAAGAAATAAAGATATTAGGTAAGTTTATTGTACTATTTAACTTAACTGAAATACTTCTATCATTTCACTTCTAAAAGGTGTCGGTTTTAGTAATGCCTTTTGTCAAATTAAAAGTATTTTGTTCTATTTCTTGCAATTAAGGAGTTTTTACACCAAAATCTACATGGAATTTTATTAATTTAGAAGCATGGGGTTAGAATTTGAAAGCTTCTAATATTGGCTTTATTACTTACTTGTTATGTAATCTTTGGCAAATTATTTACTTTTCTGAACCTTTTTTGCCACATATATAATTCAAGAGACCTATCTATGACACATTTTTGCTGTGATGTTTAAATACAGCGATGTTCATATAGTGACTAGTATGATACCTTATACATATCAAATGCTGAAAAATGTTATTATTTTCTTTCAAAATATGCACAATATGTATTGTGCATTTTTAATATGCACTTTATGAGGTAAAATTAAATTGACTAGAGTACCTCAAAAATAGGATTTTGTAGATATTTTTCTTAGTGTTTTCTCTGGTAGTTTTATTTATTTATGATATATATGTATATGCTTTTATTTATAAAATACGTGTAATGGGAAAAAACATTCTTTGCCAACATCATAAAAGTCAAGTGAGAAATTAATTATGCCATATTTAAAGCATCACTTTGAACTTTAGGGTGCCAATTAAATTTTAAAATGTTTCAAAAGCCAATATTCAAACCTTCCTGGGTTTCAAGTTTCTATCATACCTAGAGGAAAAAGTACAGTAATAGCACGGAGGATCACAGGGGAAGGGAGGGAAATCTGAAGGGGGAGAAATCAGAGAGGGAGAGGAACCATGAGAGACTATGGGCCCTGGGAAACAAACTGAGGGTTTCAGAGGGGAGGGGGGGGGATAGGGTAACAGGAGGGTGATGGGTACTAAGGAGGGCATGTGTTGTGATGAGCACTGGGTGTTATATACAGCTAATGAATCACTGAACACTACATCAAAAACTAATGATGTACTATACAGTGGCTAACTGAATATCATAAAAAAGTACAGTATAAATACTTATTCAGATTTTAAAGTATATGAGTCAATGATAATGCCATTAATATTTTTCTAATTTGGAGAATAATTCTCTTATATATTCTCCCATATCATTATTTATACCTAAGGTAACAGGGTGGCAGCTGGAAACGGAATGGTGTTTACATTACTATTATTATTATTGTTATTTCATGAGAGAATTGCAATTTAACATCTTTTAAACATAGTATATGAATTTGATAGGACTTCCATAACAAAACCACAGATTAGGTGGTTTAAATAACACAAATTTATTTTTTTAGAGTTCTAGAAGCTAGAAGTCAGAATTCAAGGTGTTAACAGGTTTTTGTTTGTTATTTTGTTTTTTTTTCTGTTTTTTTTTTTTTTGTTTCTGTTTGTTTTCATTTTTTCTGAGCCCTCTCTCCTTGGCTTGCCTATAATCACCTTCTCTGTTCTCACATGGTTGTTTCTCTGTGTGCATTTTTTCTGGTGACTCTGTCTGTGTCCTAATCTCTACTTATAGGGACACCAGCCATTTTAGATTAGGGCCCACTTTAATGAATCTAGCTTAATTTAATTATCTCTTCAAAGATTCTGTCTCCAAATATGATCACGTACCAGGGTTAAAGCTTCAACAAATGATTTGAGGAGGGGACACAAATCAGCACATAATGCATTGTTTTTTGTTTGTTTTCTAGCAGAAAAAGTATCAATTCAACTTGAAGTCTTCATTTTTTTATGGAAAAATCAGCAGAATGGCACTGTATTTATAAAAATGTAAAATAACTTTGCTTATCTCTGTATCCACATGTATGCATATATAAAAACAGAATCTATTAAACCACTATGTATTAAACTCATGTGCCCTTGTGTACTAAGAAAATTGTCTTTCAACAAGTCAGAAAACATAATTTTATTGCTTTAAAATGGAATTAGAACAGACTTCCAGTGGCCCACATATGGTTATGTAGGATGAATTATTTCAGATTCTTTTCCGTGCTATGATATTTTCCTCCAGACATTGGGGTCCTGATAATCCCCAGCAGATTAGCAGAGTGTGACACAGAAATAAATGGATATTTGTGCTCCCACCCATTTTTTTTTAAAGATTTTATTTATTTATTTGACGGAGAGTGAGAGAGCGAGCGAAAGCAGGAACACAAGCAGGGGGAGTGGGAGAGGGAGAAGCAGGCTTCCCGCTGAGCAAGGAGTCAGTTGCAGGGCTCAATCCCAGGACCCTGGGATCATGACCTTAGCCGAGCCACCCAGGCGCCACCCCACCCACGTTTATAGGAATGAACAAGCTTTGAATTTGAGAGAAGAGGATATTCTCCCACATTAATATCTTAAACAGTTTATGTTGAAGTATAATTGATATAAAAGAAAAGCTGGATAATGTATGGTGATTAACATAACATAAAAAAAAAAAAGCTGGAAACATTTAATGCGTACAATTTGCTGAGTTTGGGGATATGTATGTACCTGTAAAACTATTACCAAAATCAGGGTAACACACAAGGTCACATGAGATGTAAGGACACACCTGGGCAAGAATGAAGGGATAGATAAAGGTATTACATGCAGATGGTGAATAAGAGAGCAGTGGTAGCGATACTTACATCAGACAAAATAGACTTTTTAAAATTTTTTTATTGTTATGTTAATCCCCATACATTACATCATTAGTTTTAGATATAGTGTTCCATGACCAAAATAGACTTTAAATCCAAAGCTGTCACAGAGACGAAAAGAGTCCTCATATAATGTTAAAAGGATTTCCCTCATTATTGAAAACAGGATGAAGAAATGAATAATCTGGGGGACCGAGACCACAGATTTAATATAAATGAAAAAAAAATGATGGATTGTTATTAAGCAGACCCTGAACATATGAAAACTACCACACATCCTGATATTTGTCTTGAGCCTTTGGGACCAGAGAGAAATCACTTTTGTTACCAGGGGAAGTCACTTTTTTGTGTTATACGTTGCTTATTTCTTAAGCTCCAGAAGAGTTTTGTTAAAAATTGCAGCCAGTTATAGGCTAAATTCTGATCAGTGACAGAAGTGATTTGTGTCCAATTTTGGTGAAAAGTGGGTATGAGGCAAAATAGCACAACCTGTGAATCTATAAAATATGTGTGTTGACCCCAATGTGTCGGAGGAGCAATGAAATAAGACTTTCTGGCAGAAGAAACAAGCAGACACCTGGGTAGATGTTATGGCTATACAGATATCATGCAGAGATTCTCAGAAATGCCTTGCAGAGAATTTAAAAAGTGACAATTGATTATTAGGGCTCAAATTTATTATAATCTGGATACTTAAGTAAGTAATATATATATATATGTATATGTGTATGTATATATGTGTATATATGTATCTGCGTATATACGCATATGTATATATACACGTGTGTGTGTGTATGTGAGTGTATGTGCTAGAATTTCCGGTAGACCAATACCTGGATAATAACTTCTACACTGAAACCTATAACAGCTCTTTTACATGTGTTTTTCCACTACAATGATTAAAAAATAATGTTTCTTTTTAGATGTACTTTTAATGTTCCCCAGTGAAAATAAAGGAAACATAAAAGAGAAAAGAATCTCTAGCACATGTCATTTTCTGTATGAAATCTACTGGCTAAGCACATTTACATGTGTATGTCTACCAGAAATCTCTGTCTCTAAATCTCTGTCTCTGTCTCTCTTTATGTCTCAGTCTTTCTCTCTCTCTCTCTCTCTCTCTTTCTCACATACTATCAACTCAGAACACCTAATTTATAAAGTTATATTATCTGGGCACCTGGGTGGCTCAGTCTGT
Organism: Mirounga leonina; assembly: GCF_011800145.1. Lineage (NCBI taxonomy): Eukaryota > Metazoa > Chordata > Mammalia > Carnivora > Phocidae > Mirounga > Mirounga leonina. The sequence continues at coordinate 16,142,265 of NW_023270865.1, forward strand.
TAAGCTTCCAAGTGTTGATTCTGGCTCAGGTTGTGATCTCAGGGTCATGAAATAAAGCCTCACATCAGGCTCCATGCTCAGTGGAGAGTAGGCTTGAGATTCTCTCTCTCTCTCTCCCTCTGCCCCTCCCCACAGCTCATGTATGTCCTCTCTCTCCCTCCCTCTCTCTCTCTCTCTTTAAAAATAAATCAGTAAATATTAAAAAAATAAAGATGTCTTATGTTATCATCGTGTCCTAAAGGTAAAAACACCATTAGGTACACAGCCCAGATCACAAATCATCTCTGTGGCCAGATCCTATTCTCACCTTTTAAAAAAATAACAAAATAGAAAGGAAGAAAGAAACACATCAATTGCAGCAATCTCTAGGACTGAAAACCTAAAATATGATCATGTCTCAGAAATAGGACTAGTCCATGCTTTACTAAAAATATATTCCTTTATTTAATGGGAAATAGTAAATATCATTAGGTCACATTCAAATAAGGAATATTCACATTGCTTTAATTATAATTATGCTAAGCCATTCACAGCTAAAATATCTGGAATTAGTTCTTGTAGATATTTATATTAGTCACCAACTACTCGCTCAGCTGTCAACTCTGTTAAAGAAAAAATATATCATAAAGTTTTCCTTAATTTAATTCTGAACTTTACTGTTTTCCTGAAAATACATGCCAGAGTAGTTCTGGTTTCCTGGGACAAATAGCCAATAAAAAGTTTCTGGGTTTTGGAAGGGCCAACACACTACAGTATAATATTCTAAAGAGAAACCAGGACTGTGACATTTTCTTCACTCTTAGAAATCTGTTGCTTTCCAATTTTATTCTAATAAAACATTAAAGAGGTATTTCAGGCTTTGCTATTATGGTAGAATTGATTATCAAATTGTTTTGATGTCTGATGGACATGACCTCAGAAGTCTAACTGTGATCTTGAGATGCCTCCTCATTTCTATTTAGTAAATAGAGACCGAAGCCCTTAGACACATTCAGGAATCCAACACTCAATACTTCTAATGTGTTAGAAGCTCTATTTAGGAAGAAATAAGCTTTTAGCTACATTCCCTGCAGCATTTTGGGGTACAGCTTCTTCATGAGATTTTCTCTAAAGTAACCTTTCAAAGTCAGCCACAAAAGCTCTTATTCTAGATCATATTGGCATCTGACCTTTGTAAACTTAGACATAAGAAAAAATAAGAAAAAGGAAGATGCTAAAGGAGACACAGTTCTCTCTTTTAAAATGCAGCTATACCCACAAGCTACAGGGATATCATGACCTATAAAGTTCAGAGCTGTGTTGATTCTTCCTAAAAATTACCCACAGCTATTATGATTTTCTGTCATCACTAAAAATGTCATTGCTGAGATAACTGCTCCAGTTTGAGAAAGTAGAGGATTTAACAAGTAACTGGTACATAAAAGATTCGGGGAAGGGGGTTTGATTACTGCCATTTCAAACTGCTAATAGACCAGATGATTAGACATCTCATTCTCTCTGAAACTGTATCATTTTTCAGATATTCCTTACAGTGTTTTATTCGCATAGATTTCCTTAAGATACAGTATTTTTTTCTTCTTTTAAATTGGCTCTGAGATGGCCAATGTCCAATCTAATTATGTGATAATAAGTGTTAATGACAGTATTATCAGATGATAACTGGGCTTCATTAATGTGTCTCATTATGATTCTGTCTCTTGTGGAAGGTTGTGGAGGAAGGACCTTGGGTGTTCCAGATTATTTCTGAACATAACCATTATAGATCCATACCTGGGGGGAAAGAATGTATCAGTGACATCCTAAAACATTTTTTTTTCTAAAAATTTCACTATATATCTTCCAAAAAAAAAAAAAAAAAAACAAAGTCCTGACTTGGCAAATAATGTGTAAGATCATCTGAATGGCAATTGTTGATATATTTTGGAAGAAGTAGGCAGGAGTCTATGTACAAAATGCCACCAGCTTGATTATCCATACTCAGGTTTAAATTGTTTAAACAGAGGAAACACATAAAGAGTTTGTAAATTTTTAATTGGGTTCAAGTATACAATATTAATACTCGAAGGGGTATTATCAAGTTATTACTCAATTCTGTTTTAATTATTTATTCATCTAGTCACTTCTTGTAGCCTGTATTTGAAATGTGTGTGTGTGTGTGTGTGTGTGTGTGTTAAGCATATATTGGGTTAATAGCTAAGTAGCTGTAAAAAAGTTTGAGCTAAAACATTACGTTTTTACCTATGACTAGTAATCTGCCTTTAATATAATCTAAATTTTTAAAAATATGTGGGACATATCTGCCCCACACTTGTAAAACTAAAGAGGTTTGAAAAATAATGCTTTAATATGCAAACAGAATACTTTGGGGAGAAATGAGCCTTGTTGAATAGTGACTATAACTAAAACACCGAAGATGTCACAAGGGCTCCACCTAAAATAAGATGTTACATGCAATGTGTCATTATATTTTAAATTTAATGACTAAAATATAGAGACTAGTTTGAGGTTTATATTTGTTTCTATGAGTGTATGTGTTTGTTTTCTTATTTCTAGTGAAATATTTAAATCAGGCTTGAACATTCTTAGGACCCAAGGAACAATAGTAATCAAGACCCATATAATATATGTTTCAAAATTGAAAAGTTACAAGTCATATTAAAACGGTAAATGAAGTTTGCTTTATTCTCTCACTTTGACAAATACACCTTCCTCATAAAGGCCAGGCTTAAATTTTAGGATTCCTAGACCCTCAAAGTCCAGCACCAGAATATGGGGATGGGAAGAGGTGGCCTCCTGCCATTCTCCCAAAAGAGGCCTTATTGCACACATTGGGAATTGTAGTTGACCTGTCCAAGCTTAGTCTACCACTGTGCTTCTTGCAAACAACTTCCCATTACCCTGATGGCCTCTCTGACATATAAGTAACATGTGGTTCACATGAAAGACAGAGCTGAAGGAGAGAACTGTGAGCCCCAGAAGCAGGCTCAGAGCCCTTGGAGGATGGAATTCTAGGTCTCTATGTATCTCAGCATTAACCAAAAGGTAGGAGTAAAGTGGATGCCATCAACTCCAACTAACCCCATTGCCTTGGCCTTGTGAATTCCTTGACCTATGGGGAGGAGCATGTTAGGGAACGGGAGAGCCCTCTGAAGCCCAGGGTCCAGGGCAAGCCATTCTCTGGCTCAAGTTTACGGCATTGCTTTCTTAAATATATATTATTGTTACTGGTTTGTTACCATGGAATGATTTCAACTTAATATAGCTATATTGAAAGTATAATGGGCTACAGGACAGAGGGATCATGTTTTAGCTTATAGCCAATGGGAAAAATGACTCTTCTTATAAAAGTATTTAAACCTAGAAACTCCCTTCTCTATTCATGAAAGGGCACTGAATTAATGTCATGCTGGGAAAAAAAAAATGTAGTGTAGTGATCACAATAAAGGACAAATGAAGTCAGAAAGCAATAAGGAAGCAAAAAAAGAGTTCAAAATCCCAGTGACCTTTTTGGAGGTAAATAAAATTTTCCATAGAAATCAGAAGCTAAAGAATAGATATTTTAAAATACACTTAGAACAAGTGCATGTGAAATAACTAAAATTTAGTGAAAATATTTTGAATGAAAAAGGACCTCATAGGATAAAAGAAAATATATGTCCAAGGAAAGTATTGATTGGCCAAATGTCATTTCATTAAGCACTCTGATTAATACCACTTTTTTAGCTAGCAGAGAGCTAGAGAGTAATATCAGAAGGCCCAGTGTAGCATTTATATTTCATTATATATAATTTTGCTGGTCAATTATATAGTTTTCAGTTCAAAATACAGGTTCATTGACATCTGTGTAGATACGTTTTATGTATTTACAAATATATAAATTCTCAATTGAAGAAATAAAACCTCTCCCATCTAGTGTAGTAATTTAATATTTGGATCAGATGGTCATTATATGTCTATTGCCATTAAGATTCTCATGCCAGATTTATCACAATAATGTAGATTGCATAGCTGAAAATAAGTCTCAATGAACATTACTTATGGTTGTGTGTGTTTCCTGTAACCCTAACAGTGCACCATAGAAGTAGATGTTAGGGCTTCATATAGACAATTTATAGAAGTGTAAATTGCTGGTTTTATATTCAATCCATTTCTAAATATGATATATTTTAGATAAACATTTACTTTCTGTCCAAGTAGAACATTTCTCCCAGGCAAGGGAGATGACTTCCTATCATGATTTGCATGTACCAAAAAACAGTTTCTATGTTTTTGTTATCAAGATATTCTTAACTCCGTGTAAAATATTTCTAGAAAAAAAATGAAGATGAAATTAAGCTTAGATAATTATCATGTATAGGGCTGAAGTCCCTTAAGACTCACTAGTAACTTCATAAATCTTTCCTCTTTTGGCAGGGGAAAAAAAAAAAAAAAGCCTACAATAAAAAGTAAATAGGGATGCCTTGGTGGCTCATTTGGTTAAGTATCTGCCTTTGGCTCAGGTCATGATCCCAGAGTCCTGAGATCAAGACCCGCAAGAGCCCTGTGTCTGGCTCCTTGCTCAGCGGGGAGCCTGCTTCTCCCTCTGCCTGCCACTCCCCCCTTCTTATGCTCTCTCTCATGCTCTCTCTCTGACAAATAAATAAATAAATAAAATCTTTAAATAAACAAAGTTGAGAGTTCCTCTTCGTCTCAAGAAAGTCACACAGATATCATTATTAAAGACATATTTAATTATTAAAAATATGCCGAATGTATGATGCTTAGAACTCTCTTGTGAGATATTTTAAGAACTTAGCTGCTTAATGGTTAGGTTATTATTAGGCAGAAGTCACCTTAAGAGATTAAAAAAAAAAAGATGTCAACACTGCCCAGGATTTTTGATTCCTGAGAAGTTACAAATGTGCAGACAACATATACTTTTGCAGCAGATTAAAGGTTGTGGGCAAAACCCAGGGTTATCTGCTCCTCAAAGATGGAGTATCTGAAATTTCTCATAGTTATGAGAAAGGAAAGTCTCACCAAAAGAGAGAGAGAGAGAGAGAGAGAAGCTGAAGTCAATGTGTTAAAATCAATGTTAATTATGAGTACAGAAATCAGTATTTCAATTAATTTTTTAATCTCTTGGTTTCTTAAAATGTACATATTGTTAATTATTTAAAAATAACAAAAAAAGAGAAGTTATCTTTGCCTTTGACAGTTACCTCCTATAACTTGTTGATAAAGACATAGGAAGTCAATGCAGAAAGACTAAAACTCCATCAGATTCTGAGCACGGAGCACAGGGTCATAGTGTGGAGAGTTGGCTGGAGCTGTGCAGGTTACAAGTATGGTTAGTGAGAAGAATCCTTAGTAATTCTCCTCTAGTCAACTAAACCATCAGCCACCACATTCTGCCAATGAAGACAGCTGAATTCCTCCTTCTGGGTTTTCAAAATGACTTACAGGTAGAGAAACTTTGTCCTGCTTGCCTGCTTGCCTGCTTGCCCCCTCCTCTCCCTCTCCATCACCTCTTATCGACAGTGTTGTTAGATGTGATAATAGATGAAATGGTTCTAAAAAGTTCATGAAGCATCCAGGGTTCTAGCCATCTCTTTATGAAGGAAAAACTAATCTTTTAAAATATTTTATTTATTTCTTGGAGAGAGAGAAAGAGCACAGAGGGGTGGGGGAAGAGCAGAGGGAGAGGGACAAGCAGACTCTGGGCTGCTCTCAGGGCTCCAGCCTCCAGGAGGGGGCCAGGGCTCCATCCCAGAACCCTGAGATTATGACCTGAGCTGAAATCAAGAGTTGGTAGCTCAGCCAACTGAGCCACCCAGGAGCCCCAGAAGGAAAAATTAATTAGTTAAAGGATAGCTAATCATAAGAACTCTGTTTTGACGTATGCATGGGAATTATATTACATGTTAGTAACTCTTTGTTAATGTGGGAGAGTGACTCTTTCTGACTTGAAATTAACATACCCATATTTCTATAAAAATGCTATGACCTGGGCGCCTGGGTGGCTCAGTTGGTTAAGCGACTGCCTTCGGCTCAGGTCATGATCCTGGAGTCCCTGGATCGAGTCCCGCATCGGGCTCCCTGCTCGGCGGGGAGCCTGCTTCTCCCTCTCCCACTCCCCGTTTGTGTTCCCTCTCTCGCTGTGTCTTTCTGTCAAATAAATAAATAAAATCTTTAAAAAAAAAAAAATGCTATGACCTGGGGTGCCTGGGTGGCTCAGTCATTAAGCGTCTGCCTTCGGCTCAGGTCATGGTCCCAGTGTCCTGGGATCGAGCCCCACATCGGGCTCCTTGCTCCGCAGGAAGCCTGCTTCTCCCTCTCCCACTCCCCCTGCTTGTGTTCCCTCTTTCGCTGTGTCTCTCTCTGTCAAATAAATAAATAAAATCCTAAAAAAAAAAAAAATTAAAAAAATGTTATGACCTTTAACAGCATGGTATGATCAAAGGTATTTTAAAGTTATTTGGGTTAAAAAAAAAAAAAAAAAGGACACATGGGCTTTTCAGAGTTTTAGATCAGGTATCTGGTTCAAAATGTTTATTTCCATATTTCAAGCACAAAATGAAAAACAATCAATTGAGACACAAGCCTTCCTTTGGGAAAAAAAAAAAATTAAACACACAATCACATATACTCACACACCTGACTTTCTAATTGTTTTTCTTTCAGAAATAAATATTTCAAGAATAAAATTGTAGGCAGAATGAGACGTGTTAAGTATGAAGAAACTCAAAAGTTGTGGCATGAATTTGAAGCTGCTCATTATTCTGACAAAGCCAAAGTGTGATTACTGTTTTAAACCAGTAATTTTAATTTTTAGCACTTAAAACAAAAGGGGGAAAAAAAAGCCATGTCTGTTCTACTGTCCTGGAATTTGGCAGTACAACAACATAATCATTGAAAATATGCCAAGCATATAGACCAGGGGTTGGGTAGTTAATATTTTTCTGAGAACAAAAATTGAAAAAGATAGAAAACCAGCTTTAAATGATTTCTGTTGTCCCAATTTCTGAGCTGAAATGTAAAGAGCTAAGATATAAACCTTTACTATAAAGTGTATATTATTTCTGTATATATAAGAAATATGTATGTGAATGTATGTACATATGTGTGTATATATATCTATAATTGCAGATTTCAGGAATTTTGGTGTTCTCAATTTAAAAGAAAATAAAAATGCAATTTAAAAGAAAATAAAAATGCAAGTTATAGAGACAGACATTTCAGTATTTTGCTTTATGGTAATTTCCTGCTTGGAATGGTGAAATGTGTTTTTGTAAGATTAACTTACTTAAGATACCATATTGCTTTTCATCATGGTAATTGTGTGGTTTTCACAAAAACAAAATAGAGACTACAGTAATGGTATATTTTAACCTTTACAAAATTTCAAATATTTTCATTAAAGGCAAAAATGGCCAAAACTGTTATGAATGCAACTTTCTAAATATTCTATAGTATAAAATATGTAGTATAATAAGGTTTAGTAGTAGAGGATCACTACCCAGAGTGGGAAAGGAGAAAGTGTGGCAAAAGGACAAATAGATCTAATTTCAGTCTTTCTTATGTGTGTAGGAAATCATTTGGGCTTTTTCAAAGAGAGTTCTGCTTTTGTCCTCAACTCCTGGGGGGGGGAGCTGGTAATCTATGTCATAGCTGATGGAGTATTATATGACATCTGAGCATTTCTTAAATTTCAGCAAGAATAATAATTAAAAATGACCCCATTTATATGGCCATCCAGACTTATTTTCTACTTAGAATTTTAACACCTCCTTTTTTTTTAATAATACAGATTTTCTTCACATTTCAGAAATGAAGTTTGATATCGATTGTTATCAGTTAAATAGCTTGAAAATATCTACTTAATATGTGTCAGGAATCTCTACCATTTAAAACTTTTGCCATGCTGAATATAATTTTACTAAGCAATCTGAAAAAAAACAAGTGTCAAGAATTTGTATATCACATTTTTGTCTGGCAACTGGGAGAAGATGATGGAGTTGAACACCCTGTCATTTCTGCAATGTTTTATTTTCTAGAAGGGATATACTGCACAGTAGTTAATATCTTGGACTATAGAATTAAACTACCTGCATTTGGAAGCATGCTATCCCACTTTCCAGAGGGCATATTTGAGAAAATTACTTAATTCATGGGCTTAAGTTTTGGCCATAATACCTCACACATTTGCTGTGAAGTGAGATACCTAAAAGCTAACATATTAATGTTCTTAAAAGAGTGATACTCAATAATTATTATTATTATTATTACTTAGGAATAAAAGTTTATATTATGCAATTAATATTAAATATGGGTATCTGATATGGAAAATGGAAAAATGAACAAACAGTAAAACAAAACAAAACAAAAACCTTAGTTTTTTCTCGAAATATATTTGACTATTCCTAAAGTAAAAAACTATTAAGCAAAAAGTTATGTTTTTTATTTATTAAATCCCACGAGACATGGCAAATAACTCTCCCATTAAATAGAAGGCTTGCCTGCACATTTCAAGAGTCAATTTTTCAAGCAATAATCTGTGTCTATTTCTCACTGGTCTGGAGGGGTCTTATCACAAGGTATTCTATTATAGTCTATGTTTCCTTCCCTTCTTCTCCACACAGCTAAAAGAGAGATCACCAGAACAGAATTTAAAAAAAGGAAATATCTCACAATACAGAAATCACATAAATATTTTAAGTAAAATATTTTAAAATATTATTTTAAATATTTAGTCATCAATAAAGACATGGATTTGTATTTCAGCACCAGTACATAATAAATGGGTATCACTGGGCAAGTAAATGTATTATAGAAGTCTTGGGATCTATATCTGTTGGAGAAAATATAAGGCCATTGAAGAGATTATATTATATAACCAATCTGAAGCACTTAAAAATTTACTTGCTTTACAGAAATTGCTCAATGACTTTCTGTAGCTATTTTTATGATCACCACAAAAGTTATGGTAAAATGCAAATGTGTTTTTTAAAGGAATAATAAATTAGATATCTGTCATCAGTAGTAGTATTTTTCAATGAAACAAATTTTGGTTTCAACTGTACAATACAATTCAATCACCACCCAATTCTTTATCTTGGTAATTAAAGACATGAAATGAAGTTGGATTATAATAAATTATTGGTTCCAATTCTTTACACATTCACGTTCTTTGCCATGAGACTTTACAGTTCCTTTAGTGACCTAGAGATTCAAGTAAACTCCCTTTTACTCAAATTTTGGATCAGTCACATGACTTGCTATGGCCAACAAAAGGGAGGCAGCTGACTCAAGTAGAGCTTTGAAATGTGCCTATGAATTTGGGTGTGCCCACTTCAGCTTCTATCATCACCCTTAGAAAAGTATGCCCACCCTGACTAACCTGAGTTCATAGGAAAATGACAAGATACGTATATAACACTGTACATTAATTATAAAAATAATTTAAAACATTAAATAATAAAGAATCTATATATATTAAGATATATGTAGAATATACATAGAACAACGCCTGTCAAACTGGAGGCAGAAGAAAAACTACCTCAACTGACCAGCAACTTGTGAAAAATAAATATCCATTGTTTTATGCCATTGAGATTTTGAAATAATTTTCTTATGCAGTTTGACTAATATAGTAGTCAACAGTAGCATTTAACAGTTAACATTCCATATATATACATATATATAAATATCTTCCTTATACTGCCAATGCAAATCTTCACAAATGTAAATCTATTTGTTAAAAAAAAAAAACATGCATGGCTCTGAAATTATAGAATTTGTTTGACATTTATTCCTTCAAACAAGACATGTTAATATGAAAACATAAAATGAAATAAAAATTTAAAATCACCTCTTGAATCTGCTAATCTTAAAATTTGGACACACACACACACACACACACACACACAACACAGCACCTCCAAAGCCTCCCTAAAGCAGTGACATTTATCAGAACACAAATATCACTAGAAGAGATATGAAGAAGTTCTTGATTTTAATTATCTCTGCTGGAGATTGTTTCAAACTTTTATAGAATTACTGGCTTTAGTAAAAATTGGGTGAATATGGAGATTCAATGAAATTTCCCAAGGCAAGAGGTGGGAACCACATGCTTATTCCTTCTTCTTTCTATATCACATAAACTAAAAATATATATATTTGAGAGAAAAAGGAGTATTATGTAAATAGATATGAATTAATGTCATTTTCTCTTCTAAATGCATGAAGTGTCAAATTTCCATGTCACCTTTTTTTAACATTTTATTTTCAAATATTTATATTTTGCTTTACATTCTGAAAAAGGTTATTTATAAGATTTCATAAGAATATAGATGGCTATAACTAAAAAAAAATGATCAACTAAATTTGACATTATCTAGTATAAAAATATCCATGCAGAAATATTAAACAAGACTAGAATTTTTTAAATTCCTTAATATTATAGTTTGAAAACAAAACACGGCTGCCTGCTCTGCATGGTAAAATTACTGAGTTTTTTTAATAGGATCCTCACCTGAGGTAGCATGAAGATTAGAATCAATCTATTCCCCAAATTTAATTCAATCCCAATGTTTATATTCAGACAAATATGTGAAAAAAAAGTCAAAAGTAAGCTGAATAATGCACACCCCCTGCCAAAAGATATCCACCTCTTAATCTCTGGAACCTTATGGTACATGGCACAAGGGATTAAGGTTGAAGATAAAATTAAGGTTGCTAATCAGCTAGTTTTAAAATAGGGAGATTATCCTGGATTATCTGGATCGGTACAGTGTGTTTACAAGGGTTCTCAAAAGTTGGAGGTGGAAGCCAGGACAGTCAGTATCAGAAGAATGCAACGTGAGAAAGAATTGACTGGCCATCGCTGGCTTTCATGATGGGAGTAGACCATGACCCATAGAATTCATCTGGCTTCCAAAAGCTGGAAAAGGCAAGAAAAGGGATTCTACCATGGAGCCTTCAAAAATAAATGCAGTTCTGTGGACATCTTAGTTTTAGCCATGTGAGACCCACGTGGGACTTTTGACTCCATAAATGTAAATGCATAAATTTGTGTTGTTTTAAACTACAGGTTGTGGTAATTTCTTACAGCAGCAATAGAAAATTAATACAGTATTGATTAAATGGAGATATCTCCCCCAGCACAGTATGATATAGCGAGTCGCTTATGTTTGGATAGAGGAACAGGCATGGAGAAATCCCTGTGGCACAATCTTCCTGACATCAAATTTTTAAAACAACACAGAGTCTGACAAAATGGGAAAATCTTGCCGTATCATTGGAATTATTCTGTTCCTTAGAAAGATGTTGTGGCTTTTGGGCGCCTGGGTGGCTCAGTCGTTAAGTGTCTGCCTTCGGCTCAGGTCATGATCCCAGGGTCCTGGGATCGAGTCCCACATCGGGTCCCTGCTTGGCAGGAAGCCTGCTTCTCTCTCTCCCACTCCCCCTGCTTGTGTTCCTGCTCTCGCTATCTCTTTCTGTGTCAAATAAATAAAATCTTTAAAAAAAAAAAAAAAGAAAGAAAGAAAGATGTTGTGGCTTTTAACATCAAGGATCATTGGCATTTTAGCATTGTAAGGTAGATTAAGGTTTATCTCTTAGGAGAGTAACACTAGGAGACTTAACATATTGATCAAATTCTAAGAGCTTGAATTGTTGATTTTTAAAGTACATTCTCAAATAATCTGGATGACACACAATGTAGGAGATCAAAAACAGACATGTCATTTTTTTTTTTTAAAGAGAACATAATAGTGATAAAAACTTACACATCCGGTTTTCCTAGGGTTTGTGGGTGGGAGCAGAAGCACAAACAGGATGATTATAGCTAAAAGTAATAACTAATAGAATGGAAAGCAGTTCTCCGGTGACTACGAGATGAAAGAAATACTTCCAAAGATGAAGTCTTGAAGGTGAGGAAGGAGAACAGAAGAGGCTGCAGGTATGGGAAATAATTTCAAACCTGGTTGGGCCAAATCCCACAGGGATGGTGATAGAACCCCTGGATAACATTTAGGAGACCAAGACCATGGAGCTTGTTATTATTTTTTGTCTTCGTCTCTAGAAGAAGAACTAGCAGGCCATTACTGGCTTTCATGATGGAGAGGAGGCATGACCCATGGAATCCAGGAAGGTTCCAGAGGTAGACTTACTGAGGACCTTCAATGACATAACCCAGCAGCAAGTAGAATCAATACTGGCCATGTAATTTTCAAGGCCTAGTTCAAAACAAAGTAATTTTTGCTGCTGTAAGAAATTACCACAACCTCTGGTTTAAAACAATAGTCTCTTTGTTCAAAAATTATTAAGAATTTGAAGACAGTGACAGCAATACATTAACACAAGTGTGAGGCTCTTCTGGGCATAGGACTCAATGCAAGGTCATATACCCATGAAGGTTGCACTCATAAAGCTGTCCCTGAGTGGAACGGTGTTAGGCAGGTCTAGACTGAGGCTGAGAAAACTTGAAATAGCTGCCACTCCTTCCTCTATGATGTTCCTTTTCTTCCCCTGTGGGACCTGGGGGAGAGTCCATATATTCCTACCCACTAGACTGGAGGTTGGAAGGTACTGAGAATGGAGAGATGTTTGTTTCATTTTCTAAGGGTGAAATTATAGTGTAAAGTGGTTGCAACCCACAGCCGATTCTCTGGTAGGAGAGCCCATGCGTGCTCAGTCCCAGAGGGAAAGAATCAGTAGCGAATCTGCAGCAGCCAGAAGACAAATCGCCCATCCCAGTTTTGCCATTACCTTATATACCAGCACGCTTTCACAGATATCAACAATGAAGACAGCAGAGAGGTGGCCAGACTCATATGACCTTCTGGGAGTGCCATGAAATAATGCCTAAGGATCTTCTCCAATAGGAAGACAGAAAGAAGAGCAAGTGGGTGGATGTGTGGGTGGGAGGATGAATTCCATTGTGGGTTTATTAAACACAAATAAATTTGAAACCAGAATTCTGCATATAGTTAGACTGGGAGATACTGAGTTTTTTTTGCTACTATAAAATATGGGTGAAATAAATTTGGTAAAAGAAAGTTAAAGTTTATTTTTGGTATGCATGAAACTTATAAACCATAACATTTATATGTTTATGCTGTTAAAAATATAAAGTAATCATAATCACTCTAATACATTTATGAATTAAGTAAATATTATAATTTTTTGGTTTGATAATTTGCTAAAATAAAATATCAAAGAGTAATCATGTTTGAAAAGAGAAAAAGTGAGTAAAAGAATTTTTCATATTTTTAGGAATAATATATTATAGTTATATATTGACTTACCACATACTATGTACTTTAACAATATTTTAATTCTTTGTTGTGCTGATTAATGAAGGGTTATGAAATCTAAATGGAGCACTGGGGAATCAGAAATTCCTCAGAAAACAGAACAGTAAAATGATGGGTAAAATTCAGTAAATATCTTTAAGTCAATGCTTGTAATTTCAGGAAAGTAAAGAACAAAAGGAAACTGAAAACTAAAGTTGTATGAAGGTTTGTTGCTTTATATGCAATAGAGAACGATCTCACAGAAATCAAAGAACATGATATTTGTAGCTGCATAAGGAAGGGCAAATAGGTACTGAGTTCATTTCAAGTGGGACAAATTGAAACCCAGAGTTCCACCTAAAGATGGGACCCTTGAGAAGTCACTGCAAATGTAAATACAACATAGGCCTAATAAAAAAGAGGATACCAAAAATGTATGGGTATCTTATTTTCAGTGTTTTAGAACTTAAAATCACTCACAGAGGCTTATAGAGAAATACATTATCCAGAAGGACCTGGCGTCCCCAAGGTGAAAAATTTACATTAAAGGATATTGATGCAGGACTTCTGAAATGATAGAGTGAAGAGCCCAGCAGACCTTCTCCCCAGCAAAACTACTATTCATTATTTATTTATCTAAAATACATTGATTTAGGGTGCCTGGGTGGCTCAGTCATTAAGCGTCTGCCTTCGGCTCAGGTCATGGTCCCAGGGTCCTGGGATCGAGCCCCGCATCGGGCTCCCTGCTTGGTGGGAAACCTGCTTCTCCCTCTTCCACTCCCCCTGCTTGTGTTCCTGCTCCCGCCGTCTCTCTCTGTGTCAAATAAATAAATAAATTCTTTAAAAAATATATACTGAAATAAAACTTTCTGGAAATTGACCTCAGGAGAAACATTATTTTTAAAAAATCTACTAAATCCCGGGGCACCTGGGTGGCTCAGTTGGTTAAGCGACTGCCTTCGGCTCAGGTCGTGATCCTGGAGTCCTGGGATCGAGTCCCGCATCAGGCTCCCTGCTCACTGGGGAGTCTGCTTCTCCCTCTGACCCACCCCCTCTCGTGTGCTCTCTCTCTCTCATTCTCTCTCTCAAATAAATAAAATCTTTAAAAAAAATAATAAAAAATAAAAATAAATTAAAATAAATTAAAAATCTACTAAACCCCGGTCAGTGTAGCCTGTCAACCACAACCTGTTCACCGTCTCCTTGTGTATATTACCCAATCTCTCCTCCAGATGCTCTAATCAGGGTGGGGTAGTCAGTAAGGATGGGGCCCTCTCCCTCTCCTTTCCAGCCAGAGACTGGAGTCTTACCCTAGAAGTGACAGATAGCTGACACCTCTTACCTCCTCTCAGGCCATATCTCTCCTCCAGTCCCTATTGTAGAAAATCTATCTTGTGTGGGTGGGGCTAAAAGACAGATGCTCTCCTTCCCATTCAGGCTGTATTAGTAGAGGGAAAGCTTCATTCCCAAGCCCAGAAGAGCAAGAATCCTGGAGCCCTGATCATCCCTACCCCAGCTCGCTTATAGGGAACAGTTATGACACTGAAAATGGCAAACTGATGAGGTGAGGGTCTACTCGGCCCCATACTAATAATGCCTACACATTGAGCATGGGTATCGCTCCAGCAGTGAGTCAGTAGGAGGAAGAGATCCAAACTCTGCCAGAAATGACTTTGTTTGGAACAAAGTATTAAGAATGCGGTGCCTAAGGACACTGTCAATGACAACAGAGAGCTTGGTGAAGAACAAGTACGAGGCAGAAGTATGAAGCACAAGTATGAGGTAGCTTCATAATGCTAGTGGCAACAAGAGGACAGAGCATCCAGAAGTTCAACAGAGAGAACCAAGACAGCCAAGGAAAAACAATGCTGGGTGGGTTCAAAGAAGCCTCCACCTCTGGGGTTTGGGAAAACTGTGCATTGTATAGGCTGACACCATGAGCAAGCAGTAAGCAGCAAGCAGAGAAAGACAGCAGGTAGACCAGAAAGCATCACCTAAGAACACACAGATGATAAGGGCCTTAAGCAGAACCACTAATAAAACAATATCTGAACAATACACTTCTCTTAATCCAAGAACAGCTCTTAGAAAGCCAGACTTAAAAATAAAATTGCACACATCCTTGGCAGGAAGACTGTGCATGTTCAAGGTTTCACCAAGGGAGTGATCAGAGAACAAATCTCCAAGCTATAAGTCATTATCTGAGCATGAAACAAAAAATATAAATTCCTTGGAGAGAGTTTGCAGCCTTCAAGCCACACAACCAACCAATGGTAAAGAGTAAAAATATATATATATATATTTTTAAAGATTTTATTTATTTATTTGACAGAGAGAGACACAGCGAGAGAGGGAGAGCACAAGCAGGGGCAGAGGGAGAGGGAGAAGCAGACCTCCCCCTGAGCAGGGAGCCCAATGAGGGGCTCGATCCCAGGACCCTGGGATCATGACCTGAGCCGAAGGCAGCCGCTTAACCGACTAAGCCACCCAGGCGCCCCAAGAGTAAAAATCTTAACAGGCTCAACTTTTGACTAACATGGGGCATATGCTTACCCCAGTGGTGATACCCTAAGTAGCCAGTTTAAAGATAAAAACAGGAAAAACAATTATCTAAACAGGGACATCTGAGGCAGCCCTCAGCCAGGGAAATAGACTTCCCAGAGATAGTTCAATCAAGTCACTGAAAAAAAAAATTAAAAAATTAAAAAAATTAAAAAGCAACAACAACATCAACCAAAGATGTTGGCTACAAGAAGTTGACTTCAGAAATAAGTGGGTGACCTGCCAGACACCACAGAGCAAGTGGGTTGTTTCTGTGTGACCTGGTATGGTCAGAGCAGCCTCACTACTTCCACCCCATCCCTACCCCACTCACAACTCTTTATTTCGTTCAGCAAGAATCTATTTTCTCATAAACTATGAGGGCAGAATTGGCTAAAAAAAACCCATTGTAGATAACTTCAGTGTTTGCTTCAACACACTCCCATCCAAAAAAAAAGCAGTATTTCTAAAAATGGCCTAAGGACAACATCCTAGAAGAAATACTGGAAGAAAATAATTCTCAGCCTACAATTATCCATCCAAATAAATCAAGCTTGAGGGAAAAATAAAAATATTAAATAAACAAGAGCAGAGAAACCCATAGAACAGACCTTTAGTGAAGGATTTTTTTTTTCTTTTTTTTACATGATACTTTTCAGAAAATACGCATAGGTCCTCCTGTGATGTATCAGAAGGATCGGTGAGGCCAGAAATTGGTAAAATTGGTGGTGAATCTAAACAAGTGTTAATAATAAATAATAAAGAATAAATTTGATACTGGAGGGTTTGGGGCAAGGGAGATGGAATTAAAATAAAGGACACAATGCTATGTTAGAAGAAAGACGGCCCAGAAAACATGAAATATTAATAATGTTTCTCACAAAGAGAGCAGAAATTTATTATTATGGAATCTGTTCCGTCAAATGTACATGTTAAACTTTTAAGTATGAAACTGAACATTTAAAATAGCACATATTTATCAGCACAGAGTAAAAGGAAAATGAAAAACCAAAATTAAGATATAACTTAATCACGATAAAAAAGGAAGTTCAACTCTGTAATCATATAACAATATGAAATACAGGTTTTACGCACATATAAAAATATAAGTTGCTGGAAGGTCATGATGAAAGGTCAAAGATGCCTCAATGGCCTGATTATTTTAATCATGTATCCTTGGTCTATGTCCAGGTTCATGAAAATAAATCGAAAAGGAGCTGAATTTAGCAATAAATTATGTATCAGACACTAACTGAATTTTTTGTTTGCTACAGACACTGAATACCCATGGCTTTATTCAGTTACCTCTTATTCAGTATTTTTTAAGCTGTTTTTTTACTTTCACTTTAGTGAAAATCATACATTGATTTTGACTCTTTGAAAGATGAATTGCAATTAGTATTGGATGACTCACTGACCCCCTGCAAAGAATTCATTAAGCAGATGGTACAGTGAAACTTAGGTATAATTCAGTTCACACTGTTCCAATTTGACACATCCTATTTAAAAAGATGACCCACTTAAAGATGATTGAGAAATGTCTAACAGAGCCATTCACCTTCCTTATTTACTCTCTGAAGAATTTAGAATGACACAGAAAAAAGGGTGTGCAATTTTTCAATGGCCCTAAAAATTTCCATTGAAGATCACAAAGCCTAATCACAAGAAATTCCTTTTCTGAATGTGACTGTAATCGATACAACATTTCTCTCAGATGCTGGTGAATGTTAACTGTCCTTGTGATTTGGATGCTCTGATTTCAATAAACTGTTCTAGACTTCACAAACTTTTTCAAATCTACTCACAAGCAACATAATTTGTAATTAAGAAACCAGATATGTTGACCCATATTATCCATATAGCAAACGAGTCCTTTTAGGTTATGTTTTAATTACCCAGATTTTTGAAATTGAATATTTGCTCGTACTATTTTATTTTGCTATTAAGCAAAACTATAATGGAAAAAATTCTATTTTGAGAATTTTTTAGTTTCCCTATATAATATGGTCATATTTTTATGTCTTTTTTCATATTTAGCTGGGACTGTTTTGGTATTTCATCATTAACTTTTTTTTTTTTTTAAGATTTTATTTATTTGAGAAAGAGAGAATGAGAGAGAGAGAGCACATGAGAGGGGGGAGGGTCAGAGGCAGAAGCAGGCTCCCTGCCGAGCAGGGAGCCCGATGCGGACTCGATCCAGAGACTCCAGGATCATGACCTGAGCCGAAGGCAGTCGCTTAACCAACTGAGCCACCCAGGCGCCCATCATTAACTTTTAAAATTCTCTTGCATATACAATGCTACTGTATCCAGTGCAGGGTCAATAGAAGGCTTAACAACAACAATAACAACAAAAAGAAACAGAAGGAAAACCAATATTGTTCTGGCTTAATTTCCATCCACAGAAAAGAAGAATGACAGTTCCAAAAGCTTCCACTAAGTCCTTATGGGTCCAGTGTGACATTTTGATATGCTTGTTCACCAAATCTACCTAGGGACCAAAAGGCATTTTTTTAATACTCTTTTGCTTTATTGGCGAATGTTTCAAAAGATAGACTCGTTAATCCAAAGCTTTGATTGCTGCTTTACAACCTGCTCCTGGAATGCGATTTGAATTCAGGTTATATTCACTGGCAAAAGCAAGGTGTAACTTAATGTGCACCAATAGCAGGAACTTTAAATAGAACACAGCATAAGCGTACATTATTAGGAAGGAAAGCGATCTGAAAATTTGACCTAATATGGCTTCAGCAGGAAGGAGTTTCTGTTATAGAGCAAGAGAAGTACAGAGGAGTAAGGCAGAAGCATGTTTTCTGTTTTGCCCTGCTTTAATTCTCAGCGTGCCAAATTTATCCACCCTCATGCTGTCTCCTGGTTACCATGAAGCCTTGGACCACCGTATATCACGTGCAGGCTCTAGTAACAAAAGGATCAAAGGACAAGATGTTGTGGTTATCTACCGCCGTATAATGAATTAACTAAAATTTAATGGCTTAAGAATTATTTATTATTATCATTACACTATAATTATTATTTTAAAAAATAATGGCTTATTTCTCAGGGTACTGCAATCCATGCTAAGCTCACCTGAAAAGATCTGCTGTTCTTGAAAACTGGAGGGTCAGCTGGAGACTCGCCTGAATGATACCTCTCTCCCTCCCTCTCCTCATCACTCTCCTTAGTCCTCTCTCCCCTCCCCCCTCTGCAATCCATGTGACCCAACCACTTTATCTCTTCTGCCTGGTGGAAAAAACCTTTATGTGGTCATTGGGGTTTTCCAAGAGCCCAAGTACCTTAACTTTTAGCTTAATATCAATTCTGGCACTTTCTACTCCTAAAAGTACCCCAAGCCCATCTCAGATTCCAAAGAAAAAAACTATACAAGAATCTAATATCCCTGAAAGCATAGTTCATTTGGGGCTATCATTTAACATATAATCATGGTATATGTCATCTGGCCCCTAACAATTTATATTTCTCCTCATATTTAAAATACACTCCTTCCATGGCCCCCCAGCACCCCCGACAACCAGCTGCCTAATTCCATCATGGAATCAGGATCAGGTTTGAGAATTGGAATTTCATCACGTCCACTTGTCCATAAGGATCTTCAGCTGTTGGAGAACTCCATCTGAAGTGCTTTAAACTAAGTAGACAAGTTAACTCACATCCACACACCTGTGTAGTATGCAACATTGAGACTAGGGCAGGAAAACCAAGACACTTTCCCAAAGTGAGAAAACAAGAGACATAGAGCAAGGCCTTGTCACTTATAATTCTGAAATCCAATCAGTCCACGTTGCCAGTTGCTTGTTTAGGGCCCGCCCAACTCTGCCCCAGGTTTCTTAAACACTCTGAGTCATCTTTCCTTTTTCCTAAAAAAATCTTCCACTTTTTCAGCTTGCTTCTTATCTGAGAAATTTGGGGACTTTGAGGCCTCTTTAATTTGGGAATTTTTCTGTTATTGTTTTTTTTTCTTCTCCTAAGGTAATTCCTTTACAAAATTATGTATCTCTTAGGTCTCAATTAATAATTCACTCCTTTACACAAAAGCAACACCGTGTAATATCTCTTTTCAAGTCATGCCCTTCTTTGGACTGAGAATCATGGCACTGTTGTACAATGCCATCAAGATTCTTAGGTAACTATTATCTATCAGGGAGTGTCTAGGATGGACACCTTTAAGATTTTTATGAGTCACTTTTTTCTTGTTGAGAGTGTCTATGAAGCATCCAGTTGACATTTTCTGATTAACAACAAAGACTCTAAGAACCACTCCCTGACTTGAGGCTACTTTTAATGGTGGGGCCCTGGATTTAATATTGTCTTAATGACATGTCTTACTTTGAGACTGTTTTGTCAAGAGAGACTGTGGGTGACAAACAGTTTATTTTAGAACCCAGTAAGCTCTGGCTTCTTCATATTTCCTCTAAATTATGCTTTAAAAGTGAATGCTTCCTTCTTGAGTGCATCACATTCCTTTAGTATTTAATTCTAGGTAGTGAAAAGAAGCCTGTTGGTACTTTCCACATTCTGTCTGGAAATTGTATAACCACATGCACTAGTTCAATCTGAGGACTTTCTATCTTGAACATTAATGCAGGCAGCAGTTTTGCTGGTTATTTTGCACTTAACTCAGATCCACTTAATTAAGGTCTGCAGTGGCAATTTTCTCGCTGTCTTTCAGAATTTATTAGCTATTTCCATGAGGCCTTTCAGATCCCTGCTCAATACCCAATTTCAAAACCAATGACATATAATGTCAGGTTTTTGTTACAGAAGCATCTCCCTTCTAGGTACCGATTTCTATTGTGATGATCTCTTACAGGGAAACACACCATACCAACATTTGGTGACTTAAAATAACAACCATTTTATAATTTTTCACAATTATGTAATACTGGCTGGGCCCATCTGGGCAGTTCTTCTTCTTGTCTTGCCAGTGGTCACTTGTGTGGCTGCATTGCTCTTGCCAATTGCAGGGATCAGACTCTCTTTCCATGTAATCTCAGGTCCTTTCCTTTTCCATGAGAGTGTCTTGATTGCTTTCTCCATGGGGATCCTTCATCAGAGTTGGAGGATATCTTACATAGCGGTTTTGATTTCCCTAAAGCAAGAAAACAGAAGCTGACAGGAATTCTTAAGGGTAAGGCTAGGACTGGCACAATATCATTTTCATCACCTTCCATTGGTTAATACAAGTCTGGAGTCAGCCCACAATCCAGCAGAAGGAACTTAACAAATCACAAATACCAGGACACGTGGTTAATTTAGGTGAAAATTGCAGACAACATCTAATCATAGGCAAATGCTAATGTTCACCAGTAGTGGAAACTTTGAATATAATACACTATTGCCACATTACATTGGGAAGGAGTGAAATTTACTAAAAATCAATTAACGATAGTTAAACTAAAAGTTCACCTTATATAATAAGAAAGGGCCAGAGGGAGACAGTATAGGCTTGTTGTAGAGTCTCAATAATTCATGGACCCAGTTTCTTTTCCTTTCCATTCAGTGATTCTCAGCAGGTTGACTTCCATCTTCATTCTCACTACCTAATGATTGCGATAAGGCTGATTTATCTTCATGTATCAAGCCTTTATTCCAGGTGGAAAGGCTGTAAGTGGGACAAAATGGTTCTGTGAGCCAAGTTGTTTTCATCAGAAAAGCAAAACTAGGAGATTTCTACTTACTTTTCACTGAGCAGAGTTATATCGTATGGCTACTCCCAGCAGTTGGGGAGATAATGCAAGCTAGAAAGATATTGATCATTTTCTGTCAAAAAATATTTGATGAGTAAACCATTTGGTATACAAAACCTATAACTTAAGGGAAAGTAATTTTCAAAGATCAGAATATGAGTGTGTATTGGCTGCTCATTCTTCAGTGCCTTCTGTAAAAGTATATAAAATAATTATAATACTGGGTGAAAATAATCAGTGTGCAGAGATAGAAGGGAATACAGCTCTGATAACAAATGCTATGTCCATACCCTATAATCTAAATCGTCTAAGTTTTCAATAATTTGAGGTCTTACAATGTTGGAAAAATCAACTATTGCTGTACTCCAAATAACAGGAGAAACAAATATCATTTAGTGCCCTTTACAAGAACCTCCCACTAAATGTTCATTAAACGTGAGATAGCTTAATGGCAAAGATCAGATATAATATGTTACATTCACACCAGTAGCAACCTATCAGCTCTTATCCAAATCAGTGACATTCTTCTGTCCAGGTTCATGACCATCGAAATAGAGACTATAGTTCTCAACACTCCTTGTGGCCAGGTGTGCCATGTGACTAAGTTCTTAGTAAAAGAGATGTAAGTACAAGCGATATGGGCAACATCAAATACATCTTAAATATGATTGCCTGTGACTTACTCTTCCTTTTATCTTGCTCCCAAATGGAAAGAGTGATGACCCCACAGCATTCATAGCTCTCTGCTGTAGAGAGCAAAGCCAATTTGTTGGGTTCCTGGACTGCTTCATGGAACATCGACTTCTTGGACTCATAATGTGAATGGGCAATACATTTGTATTGTGTTTAGTCACAGAAATGGCGGGGTTTATTAGCTGTAGCCACTTAGCCTTTACTCTAGGCAATGAAGAATTGGTGTATTTGAAGGCTTGCTGCCTGACATAAAAACGTAAAAAATGTGGAACTGACATTGCAGTCAGGATGAAGGTAGAATATTTATTCACATGTCACTCTGGTAACTGGAACAGCAAACACTTGCCTAAAGAGACTACAGCTCTAAGAGAAGCTGTTAGCTGTTAGCCAGAATGTTACCATGTGTTAGCTGTTTATTGCTGCATTTAGCTAGCTTATTTAAAGAATTAATGACCTCAAGCAAGAACTAGACAATTTTCAAGCAGAGACTGAAGAGAATAGAAAGAGTTCAGAAATGTGGGATCTGGTAGGGTTGGAAAAGCCAATTGTTTTATCACCCCAACAGTAGGAGATAACCCTGCTGCTCAAAGCCTTTCTGAATGGTGCCTATAAAGAATTTTCAGCCCAACAAATGAATCTATAGATGACCTGTGCCCATGATCAGATTAAGGGTGTCGCTTTCCAAGTGAGCTTATTGTTTCATATGGTTTTCTGTTTTCAATAGAGCCATCACCAAAACGAGAGTGCATGATGTGGGCTGAACAAGAAAGCCACTCCATGTGAACAAATTTAATCCTTATTTCCAGAAAATAATCTTGGGTGTGGTTCAAGCACATGGAAATGGCTGGAAGCAATTAGACCAGAAGCTTACTGAGCTTCCTAAGGAATTGTTTTACCAAGAAAATCATGTTTAGCCTTCAAAATCTCTAGCGCCCAAATCAGTAGGAGCAGAAGCAGGCTGTAAAAACTGCTGTGCTCCTGAGAAAAGCAATCTCTTTAACATCCATGCAGATGTGGCCAGGGAGGAGACACAACAAGAACACATTTTTCAAAGGAGAAGCCAAGGGCCTCAAAGAACAGAGCACAGGAAGTTCTTTCCAATACGCGGAAATGAGTTCTGAGAAAGAAATTTACTCCACTCATAGGACAGGGAGTCTCTGCAGTTCTTACCTAACAAAATACTCTTGCTCTGACTAGTGACTGCCTGGACATTCTTCCCTTTTCCAAATGGAAGGAAGATTTTATTATAATGATGATATTTTTTACTCCAAGTAAGCTGTACAGTTGTTATGAATGATAGGTATTTGATGAGAGGACAGTACCCAGATATCTTAGTATCTGATCAACGCAATGACCAAATTTAACAATAGGTTGTCTTCTTTGTGAAGGGTGTGATGTCTTCTCACATTTCAGTGAAGGATGTGCATGGATACTTGCATGGCAGATTGTGACAGAGACTGCTACTTATTCCCCTTTTTACTAATAACTACCCCTCACCTAAGGTTTTAGCTGGCATATGTCATGCAAGCGTGAATATGTTACTAAATTCCAGTTAAATGGATAAGTGCAGATGTGAAGAATGCAACCTCCATATCATATCTTTTCAAAAAAAAAAAAAAAGTTGCTTGCTCTTCATATTCACTTCTCCCCCTTCTGTTGGATCTATTATGTTGTATCATTCATATACAGCATATTCATTCATTCATTCACCAAATATGTGTTGACACCCTACTACATTCCATGTAATGTTCTTGCTGTCATAGCAAACAAATCAGATGTGGTCTCTGTCCTTATGTTTGTTTCCTATTGCTGCTATAACAATATACATTAAACTTAGTGACTTAAATCAACACAAATTTATTCTCTTATAATTCTAGCAGTTAAAATTCAAAAATCAAGATGTTGACTGGGCTGGATTCCTTCTAGAGGCTTGGAGAGTAATCCATTTCCTCACCTTTTTTTATCTTTTAGAGGCTGCCTATATTCCTTGGCTCAAAAGTACATCACCCAACCTCTGGTTCTATTTGTTCCTACTTCTTTTTCTTCTTCTTTCTTTTCCCCCTCTGATTTCCTGCCTCCGTTTCATAAGGATCCTTGTGATTACATCAGGCCCACCTGGATAATCCAAGATAATTTCTCCATCTCAAGATCCCAAACTCAATAATAGCTGCAAAGTCTCTTTTACCATATCAGTTATTCACAAGTTTCGGGGATTCAAACACGGAGATGTTTGGGATTCCATTACTCAAACTACACAGTCCCCCTATTTCTTTAGGAATGTTGAAACCATCTGTATTGGGAATTAATGGTTTATAAAATTTACTTCATAACTGGCTTAACTCTTTTTTTTTGAAGATTTTATTTATTCATTTGAGACACAGAGATACAGAGAGAGAGAGAGAGAAAGCATGAGCAGGGAGAGAGGCAGAGGGAGAGGGAGAAGCAGGCTCCTTGCTGAGCCAGGAGCCCAATGTGGGGCTCGATCCCAGGACCCTGGGATCATGACCTGAGCTGAAGGCAGATGCTTAACCATCTGAGCCACCCAGGCGCCCCTAACTGGCTTAACTCTTATATGAATCTTCTTTCAGTCCATTTCTTCATTGAAAAGGCATCTAAATAATTTTTGGATCTTTTAGATACAAACTTGACATAGCCAAAGTAGTTTTCCATTCTCCAATCCTTCCTTTATAAAAATTTTTATTTGATACAGTGCACATGAATACTTTGTCTTCCTTAAGGTAAATATAATACTGAGATAAAATAGTTCATGGAGAGAAAACATTAGATATCTCTTAAGCATAGTTCTGTTTCTCTACATACTTAAAAAAAACTGTCATGGTAGAAGATAAAGTTAATTCTCACCAATTTTCTCAAGACAAAATGTAGTTTATAATCTAAGCTATTCTGGCAAAATAACATGTAAAGTATACTTGAATTTTCTTTTTTTTTATTATTATTATGTTCAACATATAGTACATCATTAGTTTTTGATGTAGTGTTCAATGATTCATTAGTTGCATATAACACCCAGTGCTCCTCACAACTCATGCCCTCCTTAATACCCATCACCTGGTTATCCCATCCCCCTCCCTTCTGTAACCCTCAGTTTGTTTCCTTGAGTCCAGAGTCTCTCATGGTTTGTCTCCCTCTCTGATTTCTTCCCATTCAGATTTCCCTCCCTTCCCCTATGGTCCTCCTTGCTATTCCTTATATACTTGAATTTTCAGCACTGAAAGGATACAATAAATAACAATCTACTTTTTCTTATTTCTCAGTGGAAACAAATATGGGGGAAAAAGCATTTTCATGGTCTATTTGTATGGAGGAACATCCTTTCTCTAAAGGACTTCAGTTGTATATGGAATTCCAAGAAAGTCAATGATAAAATCAATAATAATTTTAAAGAAAGAATTTAGGTGTGGGGGAAGAAATGATATGATAAGACATGATAGAATATGAAATCGTATATGATATATGATAGAACAATTACAAAAAAATCATGTATCATTTTCAAGATCCAGGCTAAATCTTCTGACATATAAAATCAATGGCAGACTAGTTTATTTATCACGGAAGGAAAAGCTCCAATCTCAATCTCTCTCTTTTTTCCTTTTTTTTTTTTTTTTTCTCAGTACAAGTTAATGTATGTAATTTGGTTCACTTTAATGTGTAATGATGAGAATTTTTAAAAAATAAAAAAAGAATGGGGCACCTCGGTGGCTCAGTCAGTTAAGGGTCTGCCTTCGGTTCAGGTCATGATCCCAGAGTCCTGGGATCAAGCCCTGCATCCAGCTCTCTGCTCAGGGGGAGCCTCTTTCTCCCTCTCCCTGCCGCTCCCTTCTGCTTGTACTCTCTCTCTCTCTGTGTCAAATAAATATATAAAATCTAAAAAAAAAAAAAAAAAAAAAAAAAAAAAACTTAAAAAAAGAAAAAAAGAAATGGAAAAGCAAAGAAGGTAAATCTTAGTAGGATTATAGGCCAGCTATTTGTACTGATTCATTCTAGTACTGATTCAAAGGTAATTGGAAAAATAAAAATGAGGTATTGATTCCTGAATGTTTTCTTGATGATGGGGAAAAGGAACATTCAAGAATTAAGTAACAGGGTGGAGAGTTGGCCAGTGGGACCATTTACAGGGAGGAAATGGACTGTGATTTGTGACAATAAACCAATGGAGGAATGTGATTAAAAAAAAGGTACTCATCTGATACTGTAGCAGTATTTATATAGATCTTTTCTTTATCTTCTTATATTATGCTCTTTTACTAGTCCCAATAATACTGTAATATTTTTCTTAATTGTTATAACCTATGGATACTAATACTTTATCTTTTGTTCACATCTTAAATCATATTTTAGATTTAGTAGAATTATTAAAAAGTTGTTAACAACACTGTTATTGTTATCATTGATATTATTATTACTAATGGATCAGTTAAACACAAAGATAACTATACTTGGGGGTTATAATCAGGGGGAAAGACCACGTGTCTATTCCACGTAGGCTTACATTGTTGTATCTTAAGAGGTGAGAATCAAATTTTCTCAATTTATAATATAAGTGGGACAGGGGGCTTTTCCAAAAGTGGAGGACTACATTTTATTGTAATATTTTTGTCATAGTAAAAGCATTATGAAGTAGGAATATTGTTCTTTATATTTATTGAGCTCATATGGCAGGATGTACACCTTTATTTTTCTTTACAAGTGTATCCAGCATATCTGCTCTCAGAGTGTCACGGAAGCCTGAAATCTCCATATACATATTCATTATTTTTAGCAATGACCCTTGTTACAAGGAATGTGCTAAAATATTTAGCTCTTAAATATGAACATTATGTAAAGGGTTTTCATCATTCAAAATATGTAAAAAACACTGCAGCTCTTTATAATAAAACAAATTTGATTCTATGGAGAATCCTACAATAAAGGCAAGGATTAATGTAAATGTTATTCTGTATTATCTAGCAGGGATATTTTTCTAGCAACAATTAACCTGAAACTGTCAAGTTCTGTTGAGTTGGTCTAAATTAGAAAATTGTAACTGGGCCATCCCTAATTTTAATTTATATTCAATATGATACTGTAGGACATATTTCATACAATTTTAGCTGTATTTATGTGTGCTCATTATGGAGAAAATCAACAATAATCATAAGGTTTTAAAAAATATACATATTGTGAATATTGGAGAAATACAGAACAAACAGCCTAGAAAAAGAAGCAAATTAAAAAAGGGAAAGAAATTACATGCAAAAAAGGAAAGAAATTATAAGACTGTTACGTATTCTTAATACAAACTCAGGCTCTTATGCATGTTTCTATAAAGTGAGCTGTTGTTAAAGAGATGGGAAGTGGCTTATAATTTTACTTCTGCCCTTTATAGTCCATTTACTTTTCCAAGTTAAGTACAATCACTTTTCACTAATCACATTACCATAGTTTATAGAACAGGTTTTCCCCTTATTACAGCAGGGTACTTTATTATTAAATTAGAGGATTTTTTTTTTCCTAATCACCCATAAGAACCAGCTGTCTTTAGCAACAAACTCTTAACATATTATTTAAGTTACTTAAATCAAGTGCTACCATAATAGAGAGATAGGGAGGGGGAATTTAAGTAAAATAGAACCCCTTGAGAAATTTAGGAAAATGCAATTTCTCTGAAGTTTTCAGGAAAATGTCTTACCCATATTTCAATGTGTTGCTTTGTTGTTGTTGTTGTTGCTCTTTTTCTTCTTCTTCTTCCTCTTTTTTCAGCTAACATTGGTTAAATGAAGTTTATTTGTATCACAATCCCATTCGATTAAAACGATGATATAAAGATTTTTCTTTCATTATAAATATAGTGTAGCTAATGTCATTTGATAAAAGAGTAAATATTCAATGGAAACAAATTCTACTAAAATATGAAATGTATTTTGTTATTTTGGGCTTCCAACTGCCAGTGCTTGAAAAATCTGTTAAAATTTTCCCTTTAATCGCTTATGAAGATACAACAAAAATATAGAAAGTGGCTTCTGTCTTTTAATTTATAGAGGAGAGAGGACAATATGCCAAGATCTAGAAATTGGTTACTGCAAAAAGGAAGAGACATGATTTAATCCAGTATTAGTGAAAAAGATTAAAAAGTACATTCTTGGACTACATTTCATCTACTACATACTCTGCACTAAAATAATTTCAATGTATCCTAAACAAATATTCCAAAAAACTGAAAAAGACTTTGATATATTCACATTCTCTATCCCTAAATTCTCAAATTGTTGGTTGCGTTGACTAGAAAATAGGGAGATAGCCATCATTTTGAGAAGAAATTTCTTTGAGTCACCTGCCGCTCAATTATATATATGCCTCACCCATAAATTAATATCATTCTAGATCAGACTATAACTTGGAATCCATAATTCCTGTGACAGGAGGTTTTCTTACAATACTTTTTATGGAAGTTAAACTGTCTCCATATACACAGGAAATAAGCACAGGATTACTTCTAGTAGAAGGAGGTTAACATGAAGTTTTACAATTTTTTTTTTTAAGATTTATTTATTCATTTTAGAGAGAGAGAGGGAGAGCACAGGGGGAGGGGTAGAGAGACGGAAAGAGAGAATCCTCAAGTAGACTCCCCGCTGAGTGCGGAGCGGGAAGTGAGGTTCCATCCCAGGACCCCAAGATTCTGACCTGAGCTGAAATCAAGAGCCAGCCACTTAACCAGCTGAGCCATCTAGGCACTCCTGAAGTTTTACTTGTGTTGATAATTAGGTTACTAGTATTTTAGTCACCATGTTAACATCTTACTTATGTTGATTTATCATTATGACAGTGTTCTGAACATATGCTAATATTATTCCCATTTTATTGATAGATATGATGAATTACAAATATTTAAAGTCATTTGTTAAAATTAATAGAGCGGCTTACTTTTGTCACTGGTATTCACATAAATGAGTCCAATCTCAATTTTTTTGACATTCTTTTTTTTTTTTTTTTAAGATTTTATTTTATTTTTTTGACAGAGAGAGAGAGAGCACAAGCAAGGGGAGTGGTAGGCAGAGGGAGAGGGAGAAGCGGGCTCCCCATGGAGCCTGATGTGGGGCTTAATCCCAGGACCCTGGTATCCTGACCTGAGCTAAAGGCAGACAGTCAACCAACTGAGCCACCAAGGTGCTCCTCCAATCTCAATTCTTATGCTTTAGTTATCACGTGGTACTATTTTCATATGACAAGCTTTTGAAATTTATCAAGACTGTTAAATAAGCAATTAAACATAAAAGTATTTTATCTTTAAAATTTAAAAGATTATTCTATCATTCTTAAAGCAGTATAAAAATCTTTAGTGATATAGTATATGTCATGTTTTGTAAGTAAGTATGCTGATGGATACATAGTACAATATAATAGGGCATTTGTTAAAATTATGATGCCTCTGTTATTTTTATATGTTAGTAACAATCTAATTTTCCTTCATTTTCAAAAAGTAATTTGATGAAAGTACTTAACAAATTAAATCTTAATTTTAGAGCATTAAGATTTTGCAACCTCTCAGACCCACTCAATTTGCAGATTCTGCCATGCATATTCACATCCAAAAAACGGACAGGATTTGTTAACTTATTTGGAATAAATATTCTATGTGACAAATTTCCAATGAGCATGTGTATTGAAGACATAAAATAAGCTAAAACATGTTCAATTTAATTTTTGATAGTAGAACATATGTGCATTTGCTCCCTTACAGAAATGAACAGTATTTTTCAAAATACATGTTTATCAAAATAGGGCAGTGGAGTAGTACCAAAAAGATAAGAAGCACATTTTCTTTTGTAGAAAATGATATGTAAATTTACTGAGAACATTATATAAATAAGGAAATAGCAATATATTCCTAAATAAATTCCTAAAATAGCATATATTCCTCAGAGCTCCATAGCTCCTCGGAACTGTCACCTCTGGGTGACCGCATCCATCCTGAGTGAGGATATCACTGGAGAGGAAAAGCCCCCTTCCCCTGACCATGAGAGTTTCTATCCCCACTGACCTCGCCTCACTATTCTGGAGACTTTGGCTTTGTGCCTACTCCGCTCAGAAGGTTAAAGTACACAGTAGTAATACAAATAAAATTCTCAGCCCATGCCTGATAATTTATTATGAAACTAGGTGACATAAATGTCTGTCTTCCAGGAACATCATTTAGTAGGACTAGTCTTTAGATCTGTCTGTGGTTTAGTGTTGTCCAAACCCTGTTAGTATCAGTGGTGAAAATTAATAGAGACTAGCCAAGGCGAATTGTAGGGAAGGATTTGAATGACTGGCTCTCCTCAAATCACATGACGTGTCCTTGCATTACATAACAAGTGAGGCTTTGAATGCTCTTCAATCTGGAGCAGTGTGAACTGTTCTAATTCAACATAAGTTCAGTAAAATATGAAGAAATGACCTATGAAATGAAACTTCTCTGTCCTGTCTATTTTAATAAAAAATGTTAGAAATAAGTTATTCATGAATTCTGTATTAAAGGCATTGTATTCCGGGCACCTGGGTGGCTCAGTTGGTTAAGCGACTGCCTTCGGCTCAGGTCATGATCCTGGAGTCCCTGGATCAAGTCCCACATCGGGCTCCCTGCTCGGCATGGAGTCTGCTTGTCCCTCTGACCCTCCCCCCTCTCATGTGCTCTCTCTCTCAAATAAATAAATAAAATCTTTAAAAAAAATAAAAAAATAAAAAATAAAGGCATTGTATTCTATGCACACCATTGTATGTGTTATTCCTCCACTTCTCACAACATAAGTTTATAAAAGAGACAATGAAACTCATTAAATTAAGATCCTATATTTATTTTAACCCTAACTACATAACTACCAAGCTATGATATCCTTCTTAACACTCCCAAACTGCTTTTCATTGGCAGCGGATCCAAGATATACATAAATAACTCCAGCAGGTATCCTTTAATTCAGAATAAAGGGGAATGTGATGGATAGTACTTTCCCTAAACCTCCTTTCTCCTGCAAGTGCCTATGATTTTTTTTTCAGTAAATTAATAACAGGGTGAAGATGGATGCTTCTGAAGATGTTAATCTTCCATATCACTAAAGTATGAACCTAATAAGACAGTAGACCCCTTGTCCAGAATGGGCTTATTTTAAAATGCATAATTGTAAACATTTAGATATAACAAGGGGCTGGATTTGGGAAGTGAGCAACAGACCAGAGGGAAGTAAGTATGCCTTTCTAAAATAAAATAACTTACAACTTGTAGATCAGTGTATAAGGTGCAATCTTTATAGGGAGAGCACAGGCCATGGTACCAGACTGGGCTCAGATCAAGATCCAGAATTTATTCATTAGTTTACTTTCCTCTTTGTTCCACATTTCCTTTATATATAAAGTGTGGATAATAATATCACCTAATTACTGAAGTTCTTAGATTTAATGTTAAGCATGCCCATTACTATGTGTGCCTGGCACAGAGTTAGCAATATATAAATGTTAAATATGATGATGAGGGAGCTGTTGATTAAGGTTCTCACAACAAAAAGTAACAAATAGATGTGAACACATGTATCTGGAAAATGTGGACTTTTTCTCCTTATACCAATTAAAATATAAGTTTTATGCAGTCTCTATTCACATTTTTTTAAATTTTATTATGTTATGTTAATCCCCATACATTACATCATTAGTTTTAGATGTAGTGTTCCATGATTCATTGTTTGTGCATAACGCCCAGTGCTCCATGCAGAATGTGCCCTCTAATACCCATCACCAGGCTAACCTATCCCCCCACCTCCTCCCCTCTAGAACCCTCAGTTTGTTTCTCAGAGTCCATCATCTCTCATAGTTCGTCTCTCCCTCCGATGCCCCCCCCTTCATATTTCCCTTCCTGCTATCTTCTCCTATTCACATTTTTAAAGCAGGTGGCAGGGATGCCTGGGTGGCTCAGTTGGTTAAGCATCTGCCTTTGGCTTGGGTCATGATCCCAGGGTCCTGAGATGGAATCCAAGCATCGGGTTTCTTGCTCAGCTGGGAGACTGCTTCTCCCTCTACTTGCCCCTCCCCCTGCTTGTGTTCTCTCTTTCTCTCTCTCTCTCTCTGACAAATAAAATCTTTAAAAATAAATGAATAAAGTAGGTGTCAGTAAACTTGCCTTTGATTGTCAAAAATGTTTTGTGACATGAGTTTCACTCGAACCCTGTTATGTTAATTTTCCAAACTCAAAAAGATAAAAACCCTTCAAGTATAGATTTTGTCTCAATCCAGTAATTGATCTCCTCATGTTTCATCCTCCTTTTTTTTTCCTTTTCTTTTCTTTTTTTTTTTTTCTTTTTTGGTATTGGAGTTGTTACCCAGAACTTAAGTAGATCAGAGTTCTTTCTTCTCTGTCATTCCATATCACCCTTTTATTTCACGTTTTGCTTCTAAATAAGATGATGATTTACTGGTCATAAAATCGTCTCTATTCACCCTAAATGTTAACTTGCCTTCCTTCTTTCTTTCCTTCCTCTTTCCTTCTTTTCCTAGGGCCAGCTACAAATGGTTATCATCCAAGCAAGTCAAACTCAATGGTCCAGAGTAAAAATCTATCACATTTCTTCACTAAATCTACTTATCACATGGAGGTTTTCACTTTATTGAAGGGCACTGAAAGCTATCCTAAGCATTTTCATCTCTTCCAACATCCATTCACTTACCATTTCTAGTCAATTGTACCTCCTAGATAACTTTGGATTCTATATTTTACCCCAAACATCACAGTTCCATATCAGACAATTATCACCCCTAAAGTGGACTGGGGTGATCCCGTAATCTGTTTGTCTACTTCTAATTTATTTACTACACTATAGTCAAAATGTAAATATATATATATAATATATATATATATATATAAACTTTTAAAAATATATATCATGTTTTATTGCTTCAGTTAAATCTTGTAATGGCTTCCCATTGTTCTTAGGAGGAGAAAGTTTGCTTAACAGTTGGTTTTCAGACCCTGTCTACATCTGTAGTATGTTTTCTAAGGCCTCTCACTAGCCCTTTTTACTCTGTGATCAGTCTAGTATATGTTCAACTTTGGTATCTGTAGAATAACACACAGACAAGCCATATTCTGTATAAGAAACAGAATATTTAACAAACCCCAACACAGTAGGCTCATTGCATCAACAACTGACATTTGTCTAAGTTGGAAGTTATGGCTATTTATCTTTACCCTTTGGATCTGTTCATTCAAGTAATTGTGGAATTATTCCTATTTTTTTGTGATAAAGAACCCTTCAAATACAGTTGATATTTGTGCTCTTCTCTCAATATTCTTGGATACACACACACACACACACACACATACAGTTAATTAAGCTTCTGCTTTAGTTTTGAAATATTAATTTTCTTTAATGCCCTTGCTTACCAGTTTTGAAGACTAAGAGATAATATGACTTCTGCAACTGAAAACTTGCAAGTTCTATCCAATTCTGTCACTACTTCACTTTACTCTTCCATTCAGTAAATGTTCATTGATCGTTTTCTGTACTATACATTATAGATGCCGTGGATAGAATAATAAATAAGTCTAAATTCCGAATATCTTTGAGTATGCATTCAAATAACAAGATATACAATGAACAAATAAACAAAAATATAATATTTTTCCAGAAGTGCAACAAAGAAAAATAGAATAAGATTAATAAACATTTCAAATAATAAATAATAAAAGTGGACTCTCTGGGCATCTCTGAATAATTGACATATGAGGGAAAGCCGTCCATTACACATACATACATTCAAAAAATATGCAACATGAATCTCTCTTCATCTCCTCCCACTTAAAATCTCTCCATACAACTCTTAGATATAACCTATAAGCGACCATAATTCTTTCCATTTTCCTTTTTAGACCTTCTTTGATTAATAATTCTGAAAAAAAATAACATTAATGACATTTCTCCTAACTTAAGAATTTTCTACTCACCACTCATTTCTGGGGAACTTCCCTGAATACCTTTCAATTCATTTAACTCTTTCATGAAGGAAATCTCACTAAGAATTCTAAATAGCTTTTACTCCATGTTGGTCAAGAATGATTCTTGAAAATAAAATATTACTTACATTTATCACTGCAAAATTTTGATAAACTACTGTACTTATTCTTCAAATATCTATCAGCCCAATCCTTTATATTTTTTTTTTACTTACTTACCTTAAAAAGTTTCAGACAAGAAAAGAAAACATGCTGTAATAGCTCTAATACCCTAGAGACAACATCTAACATGCATAAAGAGATGATCTATGTTATCTGCTGAACCAACAATTTTAAAAAGTTACAGAAGGTAGGAAATAGTAAAAAAAAAAAAAGTCAGAAATCACAAATGCAAGCAGAAAATTAACATTTATATTACTCTCTGTGTTCCAAAAAAACATTCATAAAACTTGTCTTATTTTAATTATTTTTCTTAGTGTTTTGTTACTTTCCACATGGGTACAAAGACATTCTATTCAGTTTATCTTTCACAAAACACAAAGGGATTTTAGGTGTTAAATAATTCACATGAAGCCTGGAGCTCACAGCTGTATTACCAGCAGCTTTGCCAACAACAGATATGGCCATTTTTGAAATCAGAAATCATTCTTATTGGGTTTTCTCTAGCAGAGAGAACTCACAGCACTTAGAGAAGTTCCTGTGCCATCAATCAGTATATCAAAATATATTGTAATTTTGGATGACTCCATCCTATTGCAGCAGGATTGGTGATAAGCAAAGTTGAAAAATCGGAGAAGTCAAACCTCCTAATTACATCTAATAACGTTCTCAGAGCTTTTTCTTAGGTAAACCACAAAGGCCTATGCTTTTGCTAAAGGAGACAGTCTCAGCATCCTTAGTAGGTTGCTGCCTCCTTGATTAACAGTGTTCAATATTTTGTAGAGACCGAGACAGATAAGGACCAAATGTGACCATTGGATTTGAAAATCAGGATATTGCTGGTGATATTTTCCAAAGTGTATTTAATGAAATGAAGGAAATAAAATTAACCCAAGGAAAATCAAGCTGAAAAAATCTACAGAGATGTGTTTTACAAAAGCAAGACTTGTGGTTTATAGTTAAGTTGTTTAAACCAAGAACAGATCTTAGTGGTGGGATTCATAAGCAAGGCACAGGGATGGAGGTCACAACAGACAGATAATAAATGAGGTCATTTTGGCAGTTGGGACATTGAAACATTATTTCAAAAACTAGATTGTAATTATGTCTGGCCATAGTAGTAATTTCCAAAATAACCCAAGTAAAAATAAATATTTTCATGGTGCAAGTATGTAAAAAATTGTTGTATTTAGCTAATGTGTCAAATTCTATTTTTCTAAGAAATGAACACTTGTGTTACTATATATTCAAAGAATATTCACATATAACAGAAAGAGATTAGTTTAGTAATACCAGTATATCAGCAAGAACTTACAAATCTAATTTCTAAAGCTTGAATGTATTATATTCTACATTATTTTTTCTCATGAATATGATTTAAACAACACATTGGCAACTTAAACATATTGCTTTCAATGCCCAGTGAAAACATCAGCAACAACAAAGTCTAGTTCTAGGAAAATCAGAGGGAAAATTCACTGCCATAAAAGTAAATGGGACCCCATGTTTCTAACAGTTTTATTTCCACATTCCTGAGGACACTTTTTTTTTTTTTGTAAGATTTCATTTATTTATTTGAGAGAGAGAGCACAAGTGAGGGGCATAGGCAGAGTGAAAGGGAGAAGCAGACTCCCCACTAAGCAGGGCTCCAGGTGCGGTGCAGGGCTTGATCCCAGGACCCCAAGATCATGACCTGAGCCAAAGGCAGACACAACCTACTGAGCCACCCAGGCACCCCACTTTTTTAAAATTTATTTATTTTTATTTTTATTTATTTATTTTTA
Organism: Mirounga leonina; assembly: GCF_011800145.1. Lineage (NCBI taxonomy): Eukaryota > Metazoa > Chordata > Mammalia > Carnivora > Phocidae > Mirounga > Mirounga leonina. Next base: position 16,178,401 of record NW_023270865.1, read on the forward strand.
AAGATTTTATTTATTTATTTGACAGAGAGATAGAGAACACAAGTAGGCAGAGAAGCAGGCAGAGGGAGAGGGAGATGCAGGCTCCCTTCAGAGCAGGGAGCACGATGCGGGACTCGATCCCAGCACCCTGGGATCATGACCTGAGCCGAAGGCAGCCGCTTAATTGACTGAGCCACCCAGGTGCCCCAAATTTATTTATTTTTTTAGTAATCTCTACACCCAACATGGGGCTTGAATTCATGACTCGGAAATCAAGAGTCACATGGTCTTCTGACTGAGCCACCCAGACACCACAAGACACTCTTGAAACAGTAGCAAACTGATAAAATTTGTAAGGAACTTGCTGGGTTCCTGTCTTCCGATCTGAAAAGATAAACCTTGTTGTAGACTCCAGTAGTCATTATATTAGAACAAAGGACTCAGTTTTACAAAAATACTGACCTTCATGTCAGTAAGAACTATCACAATACACAAATCTGGTAAGTTATGGTAAGAGTTAATGAGTTCATAGGCTATTTATTCTGAAAATCATAGGGTATGAGAGAAAATGATTAATGAGCATAATTTGGAAATTAATTTTCTACTGAAAGGGTTAAATATATTGAAACGCATGCTTGTACAAATTGTTAAATTGTTATAAATTATGTATCAAAATATGTTTTTAGAGATTAAGATGAATGTACATATGAACAAGATTTGAGTGGTGTGCATTTTTTTCTGTTTCTCCTGTCATACCATAAATATAGTATTTGATATTCATTCCCTTGCTACAATGCAACTATTTAGAAAATTGTTCTAATTACATCAAATATCCATCTCCAAAAAGTTATGTTAAATTTATTTCTAAAATTTTTCTTGAATTATCTTAAGGGTAGGTAAAAGACAGGTGCAAATATGGTGACTTAAAGGCAAATAAATATTGGGTAGTGATGATGATTTATGGCAAAATCCAGTTTCAATGGGACTATAAAAAGTTTGTTTCTGTCCTCAAGGAGCTCAGTAGCTACTAGTCTTAGATTATTAGGTTATTGATCACCACTGTACATTATCTTTTTTGTGCATCTTGTATTCTTAATGTCTGTGATTGAATAAACTATTGTTTTGAAAGCAAAATGCTTTAGGTCAGGAAGATGGATTAACATTAAATATTGAGTGATGATCTTCCCATAGTGCAAATTTACATACATAACAAATAATTACAAAATCTAATCCTATTCAAGTATTTGTTGATTGAACTAGTGTTATTCATTTACACCAAACACATTATAAATTTGGATGAATAAATTGTTATACTCATAAAATGGCACAATGCGCTATTAAAATAACACTATAGAATAAAGTCATTGTCATCTTAAAAGAAACAGAAGGTCCCAAATCAGTTTACATAATAGGGTCTGATTTTACTATTAGATGCAGCAAATAAAGACTGATAGAAGGTAAAACACATTTGCATAAATTTCATGAAGTAACATTTAAAAAATCTAAATCCATAAGATTGTTCAAAAAAGAAGTGTCAGAAAGAGTTCCTTAAAGTTTGAAGAATATATAAATAATAGAAAAAAAAAAAAGTTACAGGTCCAGGCAGAAGGAAAAACAAAACGAACAAAACAATGACAAAACAAAGAAAGGGAATCATGTCCCAACCCAGGAGGAGGTAAGTGTTAATGGAAGTCAGGGTCATTCAGAAGAGCTCTCAGCTGAAGCAACAGCTCTCCATAGGAGGTAGAAGCCCCTGTAGAGTCTCAGGGTGATTAATTGCTGAACTGCATCAGACCAATGTGTCAGTCAGCCCATCTCTCTCTCCTGCTTCGGACACTCACGGCACTCATCAGCCAAAACAGAACAGGCCATTGCTGCCGAGGAGATGCCATTCTCCCCATACTCATCAGTGCCCCGGGGGACAGGAAAGTCTCGCAAACTGCAGATACACTACCAGAACAACACTCAGACAAGCAAGATCTGCTCCTCCCTGGACAAATAGCAAAGGATCAGATCTTAAATTTCATAAATAAATAAAATCAGAAAATCCACCACCATTGAACAGAAGAAATGAATCAATAAGCAGAAAAAAAAGTGAGTGAACAAAATCGATATAGTAAATGAATAAGTTAATGAAATAAATTAATAATTAAAACAAAAAATGGATATTAGCTTTATTAAAAATACTTCTGGAGATCTTGGAATTTAAAAATTTCACCCCCTCGATTAAATATAATGCAATAGATGGGTTGAACAGCAGAATTGAAACTTTAAAGGAAATTAGTGAGTCGAAAGAATGAACGTACGAATTTTTCTTAAAAGTTATATCTATATATAATAATCTATTTAAGAATACAGATTAAAAAGAGAGAGAAAATAGTAAAGATCTAGAAATCCTTCCTTCTGCCCAAGAGAAGTTTCAGAATGAAATAACAAAATGAAGGAAGCAGTATTTTTAAAAGTCAGCTAACATAATCTTTATGATCTGCTCACAGGGATTTGGCAATTTTTACTTCCTTTAATGGCGTTTTGTGGTGTTCCAAGCAATTTTTGCAAGTGCGGTGTTTTGTTTTGTTTTTCCATTCCAATCTTGTATCATAAAATGATTTTAAGTGATGAAACTAATTTCAGTTAACATTCATTTTTAATGCTATCATGTAGGTAAATTGAGCTGTATGTATGATTAACAGCCAGGCTGTTTTCATAGCTAATCTGCACATCTGCAGCTTCATTGTAACTCACTCCTTGTCTGGCAGTCAGTTTTACAGTGAACTTAAGGTACCTACAATTTTCATAAAAGCTTAACTGTTAGATAATATTATTTAGAATAGAGAAAAGATGATGGCCATGGTAATAAAGATAATAATAAGAATCAACACAGGTTAAAAATCATGATGTCAACTCTGTGAAATAAGAAATGCTAGTGTTTCTGGAGAATCAACCAGGTCTCACCCTGGGTGAAGAGGCTTAACTGCTCTCATTGTATCAATTTACCTAGGACTTACAGGAAAATATTTTGAAATTTCTACCAAACAAGTAGATTTGATTGTCTGACAATTGCATCATCTAGATTGCTAGATATTTCATATCTGTAGGTGAGTTTGCAATTTAATTTCCTTATTCAATTAAGATTCACATATTTTTTTTACTCGGCACCAGCCCACTTCCTAACCTCAACTCTACAGAGATATTCTAGCTTCAGAGCTCTCCATCTCATCAGCAGAGAGTCCCTTAAGACTGCATCACACCCCAGCTTTTCCTTCAGCTCTTCCTGCTTCTCCCCTCCAACCAGTGTTAATGTCAGGAGAACTTTCTAAGAAACTTCTTGGATGTCAATCTCTGTCTCGGAGTGGTTTTCCAGGAAAGTCGACCTACCAAGTGTTCCAGAATGAAAAAAGAGTATATACAAAACAATAGAAGCATAAAAGCATTGCATTTGATATAGATCTACCTCTGAAGCAATTCTTCCCATGTAATTAACACCCAGGTGTGCTACATTTGGCACATCAGGAAAAAAGCACACACTCAGTTTTAGAGAAAAATGTGATTTTCAGAGAGAGAGAGAGATTTAAAAAATAAGCTTTAATGTCAAACGTGGGGAAATTGAATTACAAAAATCAGATTTATATAAAAAATCCTGAGCCACTTTAATACTTACATTGGTTGTTTATGGAATATTGTGTATATGACTCATTTTACATCTATTTTAATCACATGATTTTTACCTATAAATATAAATTACAGATAAAAATTAAGATACAAATACTGACTCATTTTTTACATCTATTTTAATCACATGATTTTATCTATAAATATAAATTACAGATAAATATTAAGATACAAATACTGTTATAATTTTAACATTACTGATATAACAAAGCATTGTAGGTTATTTAAAATACTATAGTTGCTCATGAAATTTTAGGGATTTTAATAAATAACACAGATTTATTTATGTCTCCCTTAACATAACTACATTAGATTCACATGAAATGCAGATGAAGGAGACACAGTAGGCTCATGGAAGGTGGAGCCGAGAATGTGAATGAATTTCTTACCTAGTTAAGAATTCCTCAGAAACTTGGACAAATGGGAATAGCAAAAGCATGGACTACAGAGAAGGCCTAACCCACCTGCTACACAATTATTTCAATGGAGCAAATCTAAAAAATTATGAAAGTAACTATTGCTTGATAAGCCCCACATTTAGCACAAACTACTTAGCTTTAAAGCTTCAACAATTATCATCTCACTAAAGATCATTTGCTTAACATTTCAGGAGTTAATTACTCATAGAACTTTGCTTTCAGCAAGATGATGCAAAAGACAAAGAGTAAAATACCGTATAAATGCATGCAGACAATTTAATTCACTTCATATCAGAATCTAGAGATCTGATTATTTTTTAAGTAATGAAAGTTAAGAGGATTCTTACTGAAAGGTTTAGCCATTGCTTGGTCATGGTTACCAAAAGTGTTCTTATACAATTGAATTTGGACATTTGTCCAAAAACAAAAATGTAGTTCTGGCTTTTTGAGTGAGCATATAGTATTGGATAAAAAAACTTCTTTTCGACACTATTAAATATTCTGTTCTGTGTAGTCTTAATAATAAACAAGGAATTAATCAGATAGTCCTTGTACATGTAAGTCTTTTTACATTTGTGAATTTATTATTTAAAATGTCAAGATAATCTATTTTCTAGAATAATATAATCTTAATTCATGCAATCACATCAAGATCATGGCTCAGATGAGTAGTATGGGGTTTCATAATATTAGTTCCTATAATTGCAGACGTAAGATGGGATGTATTTACACTGCCTTTAAAAACAGGTATGGTGAAATGATGAAATTTGACCAACAAAATGCTGGGCAGAAGCTTTTAAGGACCATATATTGTATTTCAATATATCTGTTGTCTTCTGCCCTTGTACTAAGCAGCATGGATAGACACCCTGCTGCTTCAGGATAACCAGTACATAATTAATTTTGAAAGATTTATTTTATTGCATATAAACATTTTCATAAAACTTTAGAATATTTATTGCTATGGGAGTGTTAATGTCCATATAGTTATTTTTATTGTTTTAGAAATGTAAAACCTAGAGCATAGCTGATTCTTTGACTTACCCAATGTTACAAGAAAATCCACTTTTTATGAATTTATTTATTTATTTATTTATTAAGATTTTATTTATTTATTCATGAGAGACAGAGGGAGAGAGGCAGAGGGAGAAGCAGGCTCCCAAGGAGCAGGGAGCCCGACGCGGGGCTCGATCCCAGGACCCTGGGATCATGACCTGAGTCGAAGGCAGACGCTTAATGACTGAGCCACCCAGGCGCCCCATTACTACCTAGTTCTTAAATTTGATTGGATTCCCTTTCCTGAAGAAGTTTTTTTTTTTTTTTTTTATTCATGAGACACAGAGCAAGAGAGAAAGGCAGAGGGAGAAGCAGGCTCCCGAGGAGCAGGGAGCCCGATGAGGGACTCGATCCCAGGACCCTGGGATCATGACCTGAGCCGAAGGCAGACGCTTAACCATCTGAGCCACCCAGGTGCCCCACTTTTTATGAATTTAATGCAGTATTTTGCATCTTTTTTAGTTGTTTGCTTCTTCCACCCTTGGGACAAGTTTATGTTGTTATAATACACACACACACACACACATATGTATCTTACTGGCTTATATCAATAAAGGCTTATTTCTTGTATATGTTACATCCCATTTTGTCATAAGCCATTAAGGTTTCAATTTTATTGTTGTGTTATTTTAGCAACATAACCTAACCCATCCTCTACTAGGTCGGAAACAATGAAGAGTCTGAGATTCTATCACACTTACAAGCCAGCAAGTTGGCTTGTATATATAAATACACATTATATATATATATATATATATATATATATATATATATATATATATATATACACACACACACACACACACACACACATAGTATATATACACCACATTTTATACACACACACACATAGTATGTATACACACATATACATACGCACACACACACATTCTCATACACACTGTATGTATAGCCATACACACACTCACTCACACACACGATGACAGACACATGAGACCTCTGGGTCAGACACAAAGACAGTTCTATTACTCTCAGAAAAAGCAGAAGCCAGAACAATATCTTGTGTCAGTTCCCCAAGTCCCAATCTCCACAGGGTGAAGCAGGGAGGCTCAGATGGTACCGGAGTGGGGTGCAGTGCAAGGGAGCAAGCCCCGAGTAAGAAACTTTGATCGTAGATAGGGCCACTGGTGACCTGTCCACACTCCTCTTCTCAGAGGGAGACAGAGGCAGAGTACTTATTTCTTTACCCTGGAATGTAAGACATTTTCTCCAGGGAGGGCATAGATATGTATTTATCTTTATTACCCTAGAACAGCTCCAAACAGGGAGATACTTCTAAACTTTACTATCATGGAACATCTCAATATACAAACCCTCCCAAATTGCCTGTACACACCCGTGCTCAGAGAACTGGCCTTTTCGGGAATGCAGGGGATCCAGGGAGAACATTCCCCAACATCCCCACTAAAAGAGCTAATTTCACAAATAATTATGTTGTGTAAATGCCTCTATTTGGCACCATTGTCAAGCCCTAACTGCCGCTATTGATTCAATTACTAAAGCTTAGAAAAAAAAAGTCTGGTAAGGCATTAATTTGACAATAATCTGAGTAAGTTGGTTATAGGGACTCTGAAACACAATCCTAAAATAAGAGTAAGAGCATAGGATTTTAGAAAGATAGAAATAGTATAGGAGCCAATAGGGGAATAGCTAAATTATGACAATACATTTCATAGAATACTATACAGATATTAAAAATAGGCTGGTTTGTAAGTGTTACAGCATTGGAAACCTCTTTAAAATGCATTAGGTGAAAAGTCTGTCACATAGCAATTCATATAGAATGACTCCAGCTGTATTGTATAATAATTTGTATATGCATATATATATATAGAGAGAGAGAGAGAGAGTATACTCATATACATATATATGCATGCATGTAAATAAAATAATCCACTATGATTTTTGAAATGTTTTGGAAATGGAAAAGGTTTGCTTGCCCTAATGAATGGGAGTTATCATGGACCTTTAGTGGGTTGGTTTATTCGATGGCTGGTGGTGGCTGAGCAATCCCTCACATAAAGGAATGTTCCAAGTGCTGCACAATTATCTGAATGTCCTTTTGTACATTCATGTAGGTGAGCAACCTCTTTATTAGCATCTAATCCTGACATCTGATTCTTTACAATTTATAAACACAATGTGTTTCATGTAAACATGTGGTTTTCACATAGACCATACATCTATTTTAGGAATACAATTGCCTGATAAATCAAGACTATACTTTGTTTATTCAAACTTCACCCAAATTTCTTATCCATCTAAATTGCTATACTCATGTTGGTTCTATGCGGTATGAGTTTGTCTCATTATGGCCCCTGCCTTTCTGTGCCTGAAGTTTTATATATTAAAATAGGTATTACTATATAGTATGTTTTATCTTCTTCTTATTTTCCAATGGCAGGATTATTTTTTTATTAATTAATTATAAACCTGATTATTTTCTCTATATTGAATTTTTTAAAGATTTTATTTATTTATTTGACAGAGAGAGAGAGATAGCGAGAGCAGGAACACAAGCAGGGGGAGTGGGAGAGGGAGAAGCAGGCTTCCTGCCGAGCAGGGAGCCCGATGCGGGGCTTGATCCCAGGACGCCAGGATCATGACCTGAGCCGAAGGCAGACGCTTAACGACTGAGCCACCCAGGCGCCCTCTATATTGAATTTTGGCATGTTAAAAGGGGCATTGATTTTTTTTTTTTTTTTATTAAATAGGTACAATCAGTCTGGTAAATTTGAGCTCCAGTTTTTTATATAATTCTCTATTAGTTAAGTGTTTCCTGCTCTCTCTCGCTCCCTTTCTGTCTCTCTCTATGATTCTCATATATATATAACATATAACCTATAATAATTTTCAAATTTGTACTAAGTATGAGTACTGATACCATAGAGGGCTGAATCTGAGTCTTCATATTGACACTCACTAGATAACCTCAGAAAATTTGCTTTTCCTTCATTTTATTCAATATCCGTTTTATTATTTTAAAAATATGAAATAATTCCATATTTATAGGGTCTCTAAATTAAATTAGATTTATGCACAGTACAAAGCATAAAATCTTACAGTAAATATGAAATGCATCATATGTACATGCATACATACATAAAGAAATCAATTCATAATATTTTAATATCCAGGCCCGGTTGTCCGAAAGGTCCACTTGATCATGAGAAAATATCTCGTTACACAGTGAAACTCCAAATAGCATTTTGTGTGTAACTGCATTTACATGAACTTCCAACAGAAAGAAGATCCTGGCCCACCCTTGCTCATTGCTTTCCCACGTGTTCCATGCGCTGATTATTCGTAGACTTAGAGAATGAATGTGATGGTTTCTAGAATGATCCTGAAATATACAGTATTTGAGCAAAAGTCTACTTACCAGAATGTTTCCAAACGTTAAGGCCTGGGATCATGCTTCCCTATTGATTGAAAAGTCAGAGATGCTGCCGTCCTTGATAAGGGCTGCTCTCATTAAGCAGCAGTCTAGGTGCAGCCCAGCAGTGCTCAACAAGACTCATTGAAAGCACAGCCTGCAGATCGAAAAGCAATTAGCATGCTGGATTGTGATAATTACCCACGATATGGGAAGCTTCTCCCAGATAGAGCTTCCACTGTGCCTAATAATAGGATTCCTTAAATGGTGATATATTTTCATAGACACACCAGCATTCTCATTTCAACCTTGTCACTTATATGGGATAGGGAAATAAACATCCTTCACACATTTTTTTTTCCTTCCCAAAGTATAGCACACTGCTATCTGAAAACTTGTAATGTCACCTGAATGTTACCTTGAATCATGATTTAATCAGCCAGGGCAAAGCAACATCTCATTTATTTCTGCTGTTTCTTTGTTTTGCAATGCCATGATTGCCGAGAACAAAAATTTAAATGGAGCTCTGATTAAAACTGAATGAGGAAGTAGATGGAACAGTTGTGTGTCTAGCCTAATCTGCTCCTTATTGCAAAAGGTCAAAGTGACTCAAATTTCTATTTACACAGGTAAAAACAATTCTGGGACATAGCAGAAGCCACATGACAATTTATTTCACTCAACAAAAATCAATTCTTAGTGAATAAGCAATCCTTAACATTTTGGTCTACTTATGTTTTTATCATTAATTGGAAATTATATAAGATAAAAAATATATGATGATGTGTTGTTTTAATACTTCGGTGTATTTCATGAATATTTTGAAAATATTTTATGATTCTTTTCTCTATTAAAGATAGCATCATAGAAACTAGATTGAGAATATTTTAAAATATTTTATTTATTGAAGAGAGAGAGAGAGAGATACCGAGAAAGAGCATGAGCAGGCAGGAGAGGGAGAAGCAGACTCCCCCGCTGAGCAGGGAGCCCGACATGGGGCTTGATCCCAGAACCCTGGGATCATAACCAGAGCCAAAGGCAGACGCTTAACCGACTGAGCCACCCAGGGGCCCCTAGATTGAGAACTTGTATTATAAAAAACAATGAAGACTAGAAGAACTACTCTAGGAGAATTTTAGGCTCCTAAAATATCTTATAGTTCAATTTTCTTCTGTGTTTATTATTATTTTTTCTTCTACTTTAGTTCAGATCCCTGTGGACATTTACAATGGCATTTCCTAGCTAAATTTTAACCTGATCGATAGCTCATATTGGGGCAATTACCCACATATTTTATTATTTGTTGATTCAAATTTTGGTGGCCAAAAAGAAAGGATCATTTAGATATGTCTGGAAAACTTTTGTGGAAGAAAATTTAAACTGATGTTTCCATGTTGAGTAAGACAATTATATACAGAAGAGTAAAAAAAATTCATTTGGCTATTCTTTTTTTCGCTCAGGGAATTTTGTTTTGTTTTATTTATTTTAATTAAAATATAATTTACATACAATATTAGTTTCAGTTGTCTAATAAGGTGATTCAACAATTTTTCAGTGCTCATCACAAGAAGTGTATTTTTCATCACCCTACGTGTTTCACCCATCCCCTTTGTAACTATCAGTTTGTCCTCTATAGTTAAGAGCTTGTTTTTTTTTTTTTAATTTGTTTCCCTTTTTCTTCTTTCTTCACTCATTTTGTTTCTTAAATTCCACGTATGAGTGAAATCATATGTATTTGTCTTTCTCTGACTGACTTTTTCAGTTAGCATTACATTCTCTACCTCTACCCATGTTGTTATAAATGACAAGATTTCATGCTCATTTAGCAATTCTTTTAATTCAAAATTGGAACTTTGGTTTATTTGGGTTTTTTATTTATTTATTCATTTAAAATAAGCATTCCTACCTGAATAGGAATAGGTTTTCAGTTCATTTACAAATACATTCTATTATAATAGGATTCCTCAACATATTTATTGGTTATACAGTATGTTTTTTCAAACATTTTATTAAAAGTTGCTTATTCCTAATAATAACAGAATAATGCTAATATGCCTACTGCATTTTAGGTGGTGCATACACTATACAAATTGCTTCTTTTTATCTTTTTTGACCCAGAGAGTATTGTTATCCCCATTCACAGATTAAGATACTGGCATAGAGAGGTCAGGTAGCTTTTCCATGGTCACAGGCTGCTAAGGCGCCATCAGGATTAGAACCTGGAAGACAATGTGCTCTTCTTACTCACTATACCAGACTGATCTAGAGCATGGTCCATTCACTCTAGCATATTGGCCATTTGATCACGACAAAGACTCTCTCCTTGACTGGATTCTAGTCAGCCTCCTCTGAACTCTTTTTCAGCTGCTTCCATTCTTGGGGATATCCTCAAGAGCCCAGTTTTAGCAAGAATCCTGCTAAGTCAGTTTAGCTAGAACCACTCCCCCCGCCTTGATATCTATTCACCCTCAAAATCTATACCAAATTCCTCATCCTCCATCATCTTCAGTTGATATCTAATCATGCCGGCCTGCCTTCAACAAGAATCCTGTTAGGTAGATTTAACCAGAATCCCTTTTTATCCCTGATTTTTCCTCTCAGTAATTTTCTATCCACCAAACACCCCACCCTGGTCATTGGCTGTAAATTTTCACTTTTCCTTGTTGTATTTGGAGTTAAGCCCAATTTCTCTCCCCTACTGAAAAACTGCATTGCAGTAGTCTATATACCTCTCATGATAGTCCTGAATACAGTTTTAACAAATATTATGAAAAATCCCCAGGTTGAGTGTCACTGCAAGGAAAAGAATACCAAAAGATAGTGAATGTTCATTTTCTCCAGACAATGTGGGTCCAAAGGGTGTTAATGGTGTCCCTCATTCATACCTGGAAATAATTAGCTTGACATCTTCAATTGTGTGGGCACATTTGCATCAGCACGTTCTTGCTCTCTCTTTGCTGATAATAGAAGAGGAAAAGGATCATGGATTCTCCAAGGTCACATACATAAAACATTAGGAAGTGGAAGAAGGAAGAACACATAAATCAAAAAAGGAAGAAAGAAAGATGTATATTTTATGATATATCTATAGCTCTTTGGGGAGTATACATAGGCTGCCTGAAAATGTATTATTTGTATGTTTCATCACTACTCCTTACACTAACAGCTCCTTGAAGGTCTGTTAAATTAACTTTAGAGGTATCTCAGCAGACATATCTAGCAAAATGTTTTTCCATAGGAAACACTTAATGGATACATGTTGAATCATATGAATATAAATGCTATATAACATAATGGCTAACAGCACAAGTTCTGGAGACAGACTCATTGGCATTAAAGATCAGCTTCACGTTACTTAGACGCTCTTCAAATTGGGGTGAGGTGATTCATGCAAGTCATAGTCTTCTGGTCTCTAAACATGGCACCATAATAGTAAAGATTAACTGAACTAATGTGTATTCTGCTTTGCACAGATAATTGCACATGGTAAGCTGCTAATAAGGTTACTTACTGGTAAGTAGAGTTTTAAAATAACTTGGAAGGCAGCTATGCTCACCACTATACCACCAACGCAAGTTTTAAAATAACTTGTACACATAGTAAGTGCATAGCATAAAAATCATCAAATATCATTAATGGAATGTAAGTACTACTCTTTAAATATGTAATGTGTTCTATTCTTCTGCAATTTTATGTATCTGATCATCTCCCAGCTGATGGAGGGTAGTAGATAAGGACTGGTGTAGTAGAAATAAAAAGAAAAGCAAAATGTCATTTCTCATTTTTGCCAAGATATAGAATACAATATTTTTTCAGAAAGGAAATATATATTTTTAAACTCTGTTAATTCCTGTTTTGTATATCAAGAACCAAGTTTAATGGCCTAGATCATAGTGTTATATTTTTTGTTCTAAAGGTAGTGGGCCACCCACTCCATCCAGGCTGAAAGATTTTTGGAAGAAAATGGTGGGCAGGTGTAGGGGAGGTCAGAAAACCAAGTATTGCTCAGTGTGAAGAGATATTAGATGCATACAAGCGGGAAAGGGATTATTTGTCTCAGTTTCTGTTTGAGATCAGTGGAGAAGACAACTTTGTAGAGTTTTCAGCAACAGCCTGGGGCAGGAGAAAGGAATTGGGGTTTGCACTTCTTAGCCACTCTCAGCACATGTTTATAAAAGGAATCCAGCTCCCCTTTCTTGCCCTGTGGGGAGATGTGGGAGGTAGCTGATGCTAGATGGCAAGCTACAAAAGACCTTACAAAGGTGAGAGAAGTGGAAGCAATACCTATGATTCTTTAGGTGAAATGTGTAGGATGGTCAAACCACCTAGAGAGAGGTAGATCATCACCACTGGGCATCAGGTAGAGATAAATGAACAGAGAGACCATTGGACCTTTGACATACAAAATAAGAACAAAATTTGTGTTACAGCAGCTTACGCATTAGCAGCAGACCTCAGTAAAATTCCAGGGGTTGGGTCTTACCAAAGCACCAAATGGACATCAGCCACACCACATCAAATAACTAGATGTATCCATTTTGTCCTGTAATGCATTTATCCTCACATTAGGTAGAGTCTTAAAATTGGGACTTATAATAATATAACCAATGATCAATATCTAGGCACCTGCTCTTCTGAAAAGAGGTTAATATATTTATATAATATTTAATACTACACAACTCTGTATTTTGTATTTCTGTATTTAGCTGAGCCCCCTTCTGAGTAACACTCTTTTTAGATGTGTGAATAGTTGTAATCAGGTTAATGTCAAGTCCTGCCGGCCAGGGAGCCCTCTGATCTTGAGGTGGTTGCTTAGCTATTCTCAGGTATATTATGGGTCCATCTAAAAGTGTCACTGTCAGGGGGCAATCTTTCCACCCATAATTTCAAGTCAGCCTTTCAAAGTTTAGATTTACTTCCAAGTTATTTATAAAAGATACTACAAAATAATCATTTTTCTGATTTTTCATATACATAAACTTTCAAATAATGATTTTAAAGATTTTTTTAAAGAATTCAAAAAATTAAGGAAATTTTTTCAGATAATTTTTTAAGAATTTTAAAATAATTGCAAGTTTTGACATTAATGAACTAGTGACTGCAAAACTTGTCAACATTTGTCACGAAGGGATACACATTGGATAAATTGTAGGATTGATGGGCTACATTGTATTGTTCTTGTTTGGATAATTTTATTTTTTTGAAATCAGCAAATAGTAAAACAAAGGTCTTGGGTTATGAGGTCACAGAGTTGACTTTTGTTTGGCTCATAGAATTGCTGCATTGTAAAAAGGAAAAGAAAATTATTTGTCAACATTTAAAATAAGATTTAACAAAGTCAGGTGTTGTATTGCTTAAACTCAGAGTTTGAGGGCGCCTGGGTGGCTCAGTTGGTTAAGCGACTGCATTGGCTTAGGTCATGATCCTGGAGTCCCTGGATAGAGTCCCGCATCGGGCTCCCTGCTCGGTGGGGAGTCTGCTTCTCCCTCTGACCCTCCCCCCTCTCATGTGCTCTCTCTCTCTCATTCTCTCTGTCTCAAATAAATAAATAAAATCTTTAAAAAATAAAATTAAAAAAAACCTCAGAGTTTGAATTAGTTACTGTATGGTAAAACATTTGCAGTTGAGTGGCATTAAAAGGAAAAATAATTTTTTTTTCTGTTGTTATTCACTGTTAAAAGTGCCAAAGTAGGAATGACACAGGTAGCCATGAACTTTAAGGGAAAAATAAAAGAATGCATCAGTTCAATTAACTAAAGTATAGTCCTACATAGGGGTGCCTGGCTGGCTCTGTCAATAGAGTATATGACTCCTGATCTCAAGGTCCTAAGTTCAAAGCCCCACATTGGGTGTGAACTTACTTAAAAAATAAAGCAAAACTAAACCCAAAAAACTATTCCGATGTGCTGACAGCAACTTATTAAAATAAGACATTGTGATGTCTTTGCCAGCCCTTCCCTCATTTATGCTGCCTATTGGCCTCTGCAAGGCATCACAATGTGTGATTCTTGCCATAAATCAAGTTTAGCTTGCATAAACCCATATTTGACTGACTAGCTTATGTCTTGGTGGTGCTAAATGGTTTTCAAGATCTACCCAGTAAGGCCAACATGGGGAGTACCACCCTGCCAGGGACTTGTCATGGTGGTGGTCAGCCATCGCCGTCAGTAGTAACTTTGGAGTACAGAAGTTTAGTGATGTCATTACCAACACAAATGTTAGAGTAGCTGACCCTAAAATGATGAGTGGGTTTTATTGAATGTGCTATCTTATGAACATGCATGTCCTTGAAATCTGTAGCTACCAGAGGTCCTTTACATTTTAAATAACTGTGCAATGTTTGGCTACTTGAAATTCTATAGCCAAAATTACAAAGAAAGCCATGTTTTCGACATAGCTTAGATGTTATCTTCTGCACCAAATAAATGAATGGCATATAGTTAGGCCCTGGTCATAGAAATCACATATATGACTGACTTTTTGAAGCCTACCTAGATATTTCATTTTTGATAAGGAAAATCCATAAATTCCTCAAATATTTATTTTGAAATCTGTGACATGCTTTAGGTGAAAGAGTACTTCCATTGAAAAATAGATCCAAATGAGAATTTAAAAAATATACACCCATTCCTGAATTTTGCTTCGGGAAATGTGTCCCATTTTGACAATTCTATTTGGAGAACTAGAGAATAAAATGTATTGTCAAAAATAATTGATTTTAATTTATCAAGCTGCATTTCCCAAAAACATTACACAAATGAATAATTTAATCTGTTGTGTTTATAAATTAATCCCGTGTCAGGGAGACTGTTTAGTCTGGGAAATGTGCGTTGAAGGTGATTTTTCCTTTTCACATAAAATTAAATCTCCCTTTGTCCCTTTCATATAAAATTTCCAGATAGTTAAACACATGATCTTACCTCACTTGTTTAATCATCCATGCTGTTTTTAATCTTTGGGACAATGAGGCTGTTTAACCCATTTATAAATGTATTATTTGACAGACAATTGAAAATATACATCAGGTTGTATTACCATACATACAGATACCTTTTCTATGGTATTCCTCTGACATGAATTAAAGTAGAGTTTTCTTCCACTATAAGTTTTAATTCTGGAAAAGTCATTATTAATTGGAATCTGATTAATAGATTATAGACAAAATGTAATCTGATTCTTAAAATGTATCTCAATGTTTTTATTGTTCTAAGTTATAAATAAAAAATAAAACACTGTAATGGATATTAGAAGCTATTTTCTTCAACCATTATATTTTTTGATATAAAAAAGTAGCCACAGAGAGATTGAGAGATATAATAAGGATATTAATATAATAATAATAGAATTGGAACTAAAAACTTTCAACTTCAGTTGGCACAAAAAATTTGCAGTAGAGAGGCCATGAACACGTGCTATCAATAAATAATTTCACCACTAAAAATGTCCCTTATGTTGACTTGAGAGTTAGTCTCATGATTTGATATAATGTATTCCCTGGCTCTTTTCCTGAAATCCAGTGTAAAGTTTGTACTCTGACCAGCATTTTCCCTTTTCCCACAGTCCCTGGTGATCACTATTCTACTTTCTTGTTTGTATGAGATTGGCATTTTGAGACTCCACGTGTAAGTGATATCATACAATATTTGTCTTTCTCTGACTTCTTTCTTTTAGCATAATGCCCTCTAAGTCCATAAGGCCATCCAAGTTGTCACAAATGATAGGAGTTCCTCTCTCTCTCATGGCTGAATAATGCTCACTGTGCCCACATGTACACACACACACACACACACACATCTTACACAATGTCTTTATCATTCATCCATTGAAGGACAATTAGTATATCTCCTTATCTTGATACTGTGAATAATGCTGCAATGAACATGGGGCTGCAGTTATCTCTTCAAAATCCTGATTTTATTTCTTTTATATATATACATAGAAATGAGATTTCTGAGGGGCGCGTGGGTGGCTCAGTCAGTTAAACGTCTGCCTTCGTCTGCCCAGAGTCCTGGGATCAAGTCCCACGTCGGGCTCCTTGCTCAGCGGGGAGCCTGTTTCTCCCTCTTCCTCTGCCTGCCGCTCTGCCTACTTGTGTTCTCTCTCTCTGTCAAATAAATAAATAAAATCTTAAAAAAAAAAAAAGAAATGAGATTGCTGAGCATATTTAGAACGATTATCTTGAATTATTTGTCAGGTAATTCCCGGATCTCCAAATTTTGAAGGCCAGTTACTGGAAGTTTGTTGTACTCCTTTCATGGAGTCATGTTTCCCTGATTCTTCATATTTCTTGTAGCCAGTCATGGGTATCTGTACATTTAAAGAAGCAGACCCCTCTTCTGGACCTTTTGTACTGACTTAATATGGGAAGATTTTCATCTGCACGTGGCGACATGGTGGACAGTGCTATTACCCTGGGTCTATAGGTGCAGGACACCGAATGCATGAGCATAGGCTGGCACCAGGCCCAGGGTGGCACCATGTCTCTTCAGCTCAGGCTACTGGATCCCATAGCACCAGCAACTGTGGTCCTTGAGCACTGTGGAGAATCCCCAGTGGCTCTAAGAGGGGTTGGGGTTCTCAGGAGCATCTTGATGTTCAGCAGCTAGGAATCAGGGCAGGCAACAGTGATGGCCAGAGCCAGTCATGTGCACGCATGTGACTGGGGGAGCAACTACAAGTGCCTAAGTTGTGGCAGATGCTAGCTGAAGACACACACATAGTGGTGAGGGCCAGGGCAGGCAGCAAGGGCCAGGTCCATCTCCAACCATACTTGTAGCTGTGGGTGCCCTGGTTGTCCTTGTGTAATACTATGCCTGTTGAGTCTTTCCACGGTTTCATGACAGTTAAGACAGGTGATGGGTCAGACTAGGATCATGTCGGTGCACAGCTAGAGGGGCTAGCCCCAGGTGCACATGGTGATGAAGGTTGGCCATGGAGGTTATACTGACATCTTTCACTCTCTCACCTGCAGAGGTCGGGGCTGACTGCTGGTTGAGTTCCCCAGGCTCTGACCTGGGCAGAGGTAAGATGCAAGCAGATGGCTCAAGCAAATGCAAATACCTGGAGCAACAGCTGATGAAATCGGCAAGGGATTCACAGCAACTGTTGATTCCTTCTTCATTGGTGAAAACCTGCAGAGTTTGTCTGTAGAGCAAGACACTTTGGACCACAATGGCTTCTGCTGTGTAGGTGCTATTGATGGCCCTGCTTTTCTTCCTTGTTCCTAGACATCTGTTTTGCCAGTCTGGGTGGAGTAAAATGGAAGTGGGACCTTTGCGGGGTGTTCCCAAAGTCTTGGGAAGCTGGGCATTCACACAGTGGTATTTCCTTTTCAACTGAGGTTAACTCTTCTAGCTAGGGGGTTCCCTCTTAAGACATGGGACAATGTAAGCAAACTGAAGCTCTCCCCTGCCTGCACATCTTTTTGTGCAGTTATTCTTGGGTTATTTTGTTCTACTGTGTTGCTAAAGTTTCTTATGTGGACACCACACTCTCTCAGAGCTGTTTATATTTGTGGATAATTTTGGAATTGGTGATCTTTGTGGGAGATAGAGTGAGAGGTCTCCTGTACCACCATCATGATGAAGTCTTAGGTGGAAACTTCCCACGATGAAATCTGCTTCTGGGTCCTCTTCTTAGTATTTCTGATATAAATCTTATAGCATTTCTGAGAAATACTTAGATATTTCTGATAGATTCTTTCATATATCTGGTGAGTTACCACATACCTTCCATCAGTATTTCTACTTTACCTGCCTCAGTTTTCCTTCAGTGAACACTTTAAATGCTCCAGGTACTCTATCTTCACTGCAAATTCAGTTGTACCTGTTTTCCTCTGCTAGGTATTATCACTTTTTTTTTTTTTTTTTGCAAGGAATTAGAGCCCTTGAGATGCCAAGATATTGCAGTACTGTTTGAAAAATGCTGTTTTTCTCTCTTAAATTATTATTGTTCAAATTACATCTTTTCTAGAAAGCTAACAAAGTAACAGTATAAAAAAAGAAAATTTAGTTAAAAACTTAAAAGAAAACTCATTATATTTTTACCACTAATTCTCCCCTTCTCCCCTTTTTCTACTCTGATAAAATGCAGCCTCCTCACAACTGAAATATAATAAGGTAATAGTTGATTTTGCCATCGTAGTAGTCATGTGGAAATTCAAGGTTGTTTATGGAAATAAGGAGACAATTAAGAATTGGTATTAGCGGGAGAACCAGGTATTAATTTTTCCTTATTGAACTTAGAAGAGTTATAGTATATACATACACATAAAAAAAATACTTGAGTTTTGAAATAAAAGTGTAATATAGTAAGTTTATTATCAACTACTGTCCAAAATGCTAAAGGAGAAAACTCAAAGAAAAAAAATGATAAGTCTTCAGTTTACCTTACTTATAGGATCATGTAAAATTTTTGAGAAAATGACCATCTTGAATTTGATTACAAGTTGAGATTTGCAGGTTTGGAAAATGAGCTTTCATGTTTGTTTTACTGGCAATTAGTGTCAAGCTTGGATACAGATGGTGCGTTGTTAATCTGTGAAAGCTGGGGCTGTCTTTCAAGTATTAAATCAACAATGTTGATTGCTCTGTAATTGAATATCCACAATTTCATTTTGCTTTAAATGTATATACTATTGCTAATGCTTATTGACAAATTTGTTATCAACCCATGACTTTGAGCTTCTGCAGCTATTTGAAGGACAAGAACACCATCTGACAGTCTTGCAAATGATTGAGGGTGACTTTATTTGAATGAATGCAGTATTCTAGCATAAAATAAATTGTTTATAGTGTTTCAATGCCCTTAAGTATTAAAGACAGATTATTTTCAGAAAACCAAAATGCAGTTAATAAGTAAGTCCTATAGTGCTGCCTGATCCCTAGTTCGTCCAGCCCATAAGTTTTTATGTAAGCCTTACAATTATTCATTTTTTTTAAAAAAATTATTCCACTTAAACACTATTTTCATTGCTATTTTCTAGAATAAAAAAATTAAGGTTTATTTTTTCTTACAATCTCTAAATATATGTGAAGAAAAGCATATAAATGATTGAGAAGGCTCAGGGACTAAATAAATAATGCAATCCAAGTTAATATCTTAGTTTCCTCCTATCATAAAAGTAATTGATAATTAATATAAAACTTTATAGGTCATTCAGTTAGTTGGTGAGATGTTTAGTGGTTTATTGTTTATAATAGATGCCTACAACAATAAACTATTTTTTTTCATTTGTTTAAAATCTATTCTACTATGGCTCTAAATAAATTAATTAAAACTGTGCTCTACCAGTAACTTGGATGACATGAAATCTGAAATTGTTGCTTAATAATAAGTCACTTAACTAACAAATAAACCTAATTCTAGCTAATCATTAAAAATCCACATATCAGTGGCGATTTTCAACATAAACTTTATGTATGAAATAATGATACATTTTATAATACAAGAGTTTTTGACAGGAGCTGGACATTGACTTTCCCATTTCCAAAGATTTTCATATCATCTCTGCCCATGAAATAAGTTAATGAGGAGAGGAGGAGCAAGATGGTGGAGGAGTAGGAGACCTAAATTTCGTCTGGTCCCAGGAATTCTGCTAGATAGGGATCAAACCATTCTGAACACCCACAAACTGAAAGGAGATCAAAGAAAAGAATAGCAGCAACTCTCTGAACAGAAAAGCAACCACTTTTTGGAAGGTAGGACATGCGGAGAAGTGAATCCGAGGTGATATTCGGGAAGACAGATGGCAGGGGGAGGGAGCCTTCATCAGCCGCTTCTGGCAAGTGATAGAGCTGCAGAGCACAAAATCGGAACATTTACAAGTCAGCTCCGCTGAGGGACGTTGTTCCAGTGGCTAAGCGGGGGGTGGAACCCTCATGGGACAGTGTGGTCTCAAGACCCTCAGGGTCACAGAAAGAATGGGGGTGCCTGAGTATGGCAGAGCTCCCAGGTATTGGAGCAGGGAAGCCAGCTGCAGAGACGGAGCCAAGGAGTGGGCTCTCAGCTCGGGATTGCCATAAACCGTGATCCGCGGCACAGTCGGGCCACCGCTCTTCCAGCAGGGACCCAACAAGAGGCAGATCCTGGGACACTCCCCTTCCTCCCTGGAAGGAGAGGCACGGGAGCACACCACAGGGATCTACTGGGTTTGGAGACTCCACACGGGGTCGTGAGGCAGAGTTAGAAATGTTCAGTGATAGGCTGGGTGAGCATGGAGTGCAGCCGGAGACCAGGGAGACAGGAGTGATTGACTGCTTTTCTCTAGGGGTCACTGAGGAGTGGGACCCCGAGTTCTCGGCTCCTCTGGGGTGGAGATTATGAGGCCACCTTTTCTTTCCCGTCCTCAAAAGCTGTACAGAAAGCTTGCAGGGAACAAAAGATCCTGAGAGCAAACCAGAGCGGATTACTTAGCCTGGTCCCTGGCAAGGGTGGGGCAATTGCACCTCCAGCAAAGACATTTGAGAACCACGGCAACAGGCCCCGCCCCCAGAAGATCAGCAAGAACAGCCAGCCAAAACCAAATTTACTGATCAATGAGAATGGCAGAACTCCAGCACTAGGGGAATACTGTACATAGAATTCATGGCTTTCCCCCCCCCCCCCATTCTTTTAGTCTTTGAAAGTTAATTTTTTAAATTTCCTTTTTCTTTTTATTCTTTTTTTTTTGAATTTTTCTTTTTGTCTTTTTCAACCAACATCTTATCAATCCCTTTTCTAAAACTCTTTTTTATTTTTCATTTTTAGAGTCATATTCTATCCCTTCACAGTAGTTAACATTATTTTTGGTATATATATAAAAAATTTGGGATACAGTTTCTTCTAACAGACCAAAATATACCCAAAATCTCTACTGTATGGCTTTGTTCTAGTCTCCTGCCTGATCACATTCTCTCTCCTTTTTTTTTTTTTTTTTTTAATTCCTCTTCTTTCTTTTTCCAACCAACTTCTTATCTTATCAATTCCTTTTATAAATTTTTTTTAATAAAATCTTTTATGCTTTTCATCTTTACAGTCATATTCCATCCCTTCATCGTATTTACCCTTATTTTGTACATATATAAGTTTTTCTTTCTTTAAAATTTTGGGAGGCACTTTCTTCTGACAGACCAAAATATGCCCAAAATCTACTGTGTGGCACTGATCTATGCACCAGCCTGATCATATTTGATCATACTCTTTTTTTTTTTGTCTTTTTCTTTTTTTTTTTTTTCTTTTTTCTTCCTTTCCCTTTCTTTTCCCCTGGTTTCAGGTCTCTTCTGATTTGTTTAGTGTTATTTTTCTGGGGTCATTGTTACCCTGTTAGCATTTTGTTGTCTCATTCATCTATTCTTCTCTGGACAAAATAACAAGACAGAAAAAATCACACCAACAAAAAGAACAAGAGGCAGTACCGACTACCAGGGACTTAATCAATATGGACATTAGTAAGATATCAGAACTAGAGTTCAGAACGACAATTTTAAAGATACTAGCTGGGCTTGAAAAAAACATGGAAGATATTAGAAAAACCTTTTCTGGAGAAATAAAAGAACTAAAATCTAACCAAGTAGAAATCAAAAAGGCTACTAATGAGGTGCAATAAAAAATGGAGTCTCTAACCACTAGGATAAATGAGGCAGAAGAGAGAATTAGCGATATAGAAGACCAAATGATGGAAAATAAAGAAGCTGAGAAAAAGAGAGATAAACAACTACTGGATCACGAGGGCAGAATTCGAGAGATAAGTGATGCCATAAGACAAAACAACATTAGAATGATTGGTATCCCAGAAGAAGAAGAAAGAGAGAGGGGCAGAAGGTATCTTGGAGAAAATTATAGCAGTGAACTTCCCTAATTTGGGGAAGGAAACGGGCATCAAAATCCAGGAGGCATGGAGAACCCCTCTCAAAATCAATAAAAATAGGTCAACACCCCAACATCTAATAGTAAAACTCACAAGTCTCAGAGACAAAGAGAAAAACCTGAAAGCAGCTCAGGAGAAGAGATCTGTAACCTACAACAGAAGAAACATTAGATTGGCAACAGACCTATCCACAGAGACCTGGCAGGCCACAAAGGACTGGCATGATGTATTCAGAGCACTAAATGAGAAAAATATGCAGCCAAGAATATGATATCCACTTAGCCTGTCACTGAATATAGAAGGAGAGATAAAAAGCTTCCAGGACAAACAAAAGTTAAAGGAATTTGCAAACATGAAACCAGCCCTACAAGAAATATTGAAAGGGGGGCGCCTGGGTGGCTCAGTTGGTTAAGCGACTGCCTTCGGCTCAGGTCATGATCCTGGAGTCCAGTGATCGAGTCCCACATCAGGCTCCCTGCTCAGCAGGGGGTCTGCTTCTCCCTCTGCCCTCTTCCCTCTTGTGCTCTCTGTCTCTCATTCTCTCTCTCTCAAATAAATAAATAAAATATTAAAAAAAAAAAAAAAGAAACATTGAAAGGGGTCCTCTAAGCAAAGAGAGAGTATAAAAGTAACATAGACCAGAAAGGAACACAGACAATATACAGTAACAGTAACTTTACAGGCAATATAATGGCACTAAGTTCATATCTTTCAATAGTTACCCTTAATGTAAATGAGCTAAATGCCCCAATGACACAGGGTATCAGATTGGGTAAAAAATCAAGACCCATCGATATGCTGTCTGCAAGAGACTCATTTTAGACACAAACACACCTCCAGATTGAAAATGAGGGGGTGGAAAACCACTTACCATGCTAATGGACACCGAAAGAAAGCTGGGGTGGCAATCTTTATATCAGACAAATTAGATTTTAAACCAAAGACTATAATAAGAGATGAGGAAGAACACTATATCATACTTAAAGGGTCTATCCAACAAGAAGATCTAACAATTGTAAATATCTATGTCCCTAACAGGGGAGCAGCCAATTATATAAGGCAATTAATAACAAAAGCAAAGAAACACATCAACAACAATACAATAATAGTAGGGGACTTTAACAACCCCCTCACTGAAATGGACAGATCATCTAAGCAAAAGATCAACAAGGAAATAAAGACTTTAAATGACACACTGGACCAAATGGACTTCACAGATATATTCAGAACATTCCATCCCAAAGCAACAGAATACACATTCTTCTCTAGCGCCCATGGAACATTCTCCAGAATAGATCACATCCTAGGTCACAAATCAGGTCTCAACTGGTACCAAAAGATTGGGATCATTCCCTGCATATTTTCAGACCACAATGCTTTGAAACTAGAACTCAAATCAGAAGAGGAAAGTCAGAAAGAACGCAAATACTTGGAGGCTAAAGAGCATCCTACTAAAGAACAAATGGGTGAACCAGGAAATTAAAGGATAATTAAAAAATTCATGGAAACAAATGAAAATGAAAACACAACTGTTCAAAATCTTTGGGATACAGCAAAGGCAGTTCTAAGAGGGAAGTATATAGCAATACAAGCCTTTCTCAAGAAACAAGGAAGGTCTCAAATACACAACCTAAACCTACACCTCAAGGAGCTGGAGAAAGAACAGAAAATAAAGTCTAAACCCAGTAGGAGAAGAGAAATAATAAAGATCAGAGCAGAAATCAATGAAATAGAAACCAAAAGAACAGTAGAACAGATCAACGAAACTATGAGCTGGTTCTTTGAAAGAGTTAATAAGATTGATAAACCCCTTGCCAGACTTATCAAAAATAAAAGAGAAAGGACACAAATAAATAAAATCATGAATGAAAGAGGATAGATCACAACCAACACCACAAGTATAACAAACAATACAAACAATTATAAGAACATATTATGAGCATAATACCACCCAGTTCCATCCACGTCATTGCAAATGGCAAGATTTCATTCCTTTTGATGGCTGCATAATATTCCATTGCACATATATACCACATCCTCTTTATCCATTCATCTGTCGATGGACATCTTGGCTGGACCTGGAGGGTATGATACTGAGCAAAATAAGTCAATCAGAGAAAGACATATTTCATATGATCTCACTGATATGCAGAATTCTTAATCTCCAGAAACAAACTGAGGGTTGCTGGAGTGGTGGGGGAAGGCAGGAATGGGGTGGCTGGGTGATAGACATTGGAAGGGTATGTGCTATGGTGAGTGCTGTGAATTGTGTAAGACTATTGAATCACAGACATGTACCTCTAAAACAAATAATATATTATATGTTAAAAAAAAAAAAAAGAAGGTAGCAGAAGGGAAAAGTGAAGGGGGAGGGAATCATAGGAGGAGATGAGCCATGAGAGACTATGGACTTTGAGAAACAAACTGAGGGTTCTAGAGGGGAGGGGGGTGGGAGGATGGGTTAGCCTGGCGATGGGTATTAAAGAGGGTATGTACTGAATGGAGCACTGGGTGTTGCATGCAAACAATGAATCATGGAACACTACATCAAAAAGTAATAATGTAATGTATGGTGATTAACATAACATAAAAAAAAAGAACATATTATGAGCAACTATATGCCAGGATTATTCACGACCAAGTGGGATTTCTCCTTTGGCTGCAATGTTGGTTCATCATCCACAAATGAATCAATGTGATAGAATACATTAATAATAGAAAGAACAAGACCCATATGATCCTCTCAATAGATGCAGAAAAAGCATTTGACAAAGTACAGCATCCTTTCTTGATCAAAACTCTTCAGAGTATAGGCATAGAGGGTACATACCTCAATATCATAAAAGCCATCTATGAAAAACCCACAGCAAATATCATTCTCAATGGGGAAAAACTGAGAGCTTTCCCCCTAAAGTCAGGAACATGGCAGGGATGTCCACTATCATCACTGCTATTCAACATAGTATTAGAAGTCCTAGCCACAGCAATCAGACAACAAAAAGAAATAAAAGGTATCTGAATCAGCAAAGAAGAAGTCAAACTCTCACTCTTTGCAGATGATATGATATTTTATGTGGAAAACCCAGAAGACTCCACCCCAAAACTTCTAGAACTCATACAGGAATTCAGTAAAGTGGCAGGATATCAGATCAATGCACAGAAATCAGTGGCATTTCCATACACCAACAACAAGACAGGATAAAGAGAAATTAAAGAGTTAAACCCATTTACAATTGCCCCCCAAACCATAAGATACCTAGAAATAAATCTAACCAAAGAGGCAAAGTATCTATACTCAGAAAACTATAAAATACTCATGAAAGAAAGTGAGGAAGACACAAAGAAATGAAAAAAAGTTCCATGCTCATGGATTGGAAGAACAAATATTGTGAAGGTGTCAAAGCTACCTAGAGCAATGTACACATTCAATACAATCCCTATCAAAATACCATCCCCTTTTTTCAAAGAAATGGAACAAATAATCCTAAAATTTGTATGGAACCAGAAAAGACCCCGCATAGCCAGAGGAATGTTGAAAAAGAAAAGCAAAGGTGGCGGCATCACAATTCCGGACTTCCAGCTCTATTACAAAGCCGTCATCATCAAGACAGCATGGTACTGGCACAAAAACAGACACATAGATCAATGGAACAGAATAGAGAGCCCAGAAATGGACCCTCAGTTCTATGGTCAACTAATCTCCGACAAAGCAGAAAAGAAGTCCAATGGAAAAAAGACAGTCTCTTCAACAAATGGTGTTGGGAAAATTGATCAGCCACATGCAGAGGAATGAAAATGGACCATTTCCTTACACCACACACAAAAATAGACTCAAAATGGTTGAAAGACCTAAATATGAGACAGGAATCCATCAAAATCCTAAAGGAGAACACAGGAACAACCTCTTCCAACTCAATGGCAGCAACTTCTTCCTAGAAACCTCGCCAGAGGCAAGGGAAGCAAGGGCAAAAATGAACTATGGGGACTTCATCAAGATAAAAAGCTTTTGCACAGCAAAAGAAACAGTCAAAACAAAACCAAAAGACAACTGACAGAATGGGAGAAGATATTTGCAAATGACATATCAGATAAAGGGCTAGTATCCAAAATCTATAAATAACTTTATGAAACTCAACAGCCAAAGAACAAATGATCCACTCAAGAAATGGGCAGAAGACATGAACAGGTATTTTTCCAAAGAAGACATCCAAATGGCCAACAGACACATGAATAAGTGCTCAACATCGCTCAGCATCAGGAAAATCCGAATCAAAACCTCAATGAGATACCACCTCACACAAGTCAGAATGGCTAAAATTAACAAGTCAGGAAACGCCAGATGTTGGTGGGGATGCAGAGAAAGGGGAACCCTCTTACACGGTTGGTGGGAATGCAAGCTGGTGCAGCCACTCTGGAAAACGGTATGGAGGTTCCTCCGAAAGTTGAAAATAGAGCTGCCCTACGACCCAGCAATTGCACTACTGGGTATTTACCCCAAAGATATAAATGTCATGATCCAAAGAGGTACATGCATCCCAACTTTTATAGCAGCAATGTTCACAATAGCCAAACTATGGAAAGAGCCAAGATGTCCATCAACAGATGAATGGGTAAAGAAGATGTGGTGTATATAAACAATGGAATATTATGCAGCCATCAAAAGGAATGGAATCTTTCCATTTGCAACGATGTGGATGGAACTGGAGGGTTTTATACTGAGTGAAATAAGTCAATCAGAGAAAGACATGTATCATATGATCTCACTGATATGAGGAATTCTTAATCTCAGGAAACAAACTGAGGGTTGCTGGAGTGGTGGGGGGTGGGAGGGATGAGTTGGCTGGGTGATAGACATTGGGGAGGGTATGTGCTATGGTGAGCACTGTGAATTGTGTAAGACTGTTGAATCACCGACCTGTACCTATGAAACAAATAATACATTATATGTTAAAAAAAAAAAAATAGTAGGAAGGGAAAAATGAAGGGGGAGGAATCGGAGGGGGAGACAAACCATGAGAGACTATGAACTCTGAGAAACAAACTGAGGAGTCTAGAGGGGAGGTGGGTGGGGGAATGGGTTAGCCCAGTGATGGGTATTAAAGAGGGCATATACTGAATGGATCATTGGGTGTTATATTCAAACAATGAATCATGGAACACTACATCAAAAACTAATGATGTAATGTGTGGTGATTCATTAATGTAACATAATAAAATAAATTGAAATAAAAAAATTAAAAAAAAGAAATGTTAATGACTCACTAATTATTTAGATAACTTAGAAATACAATGTGTCTTGGCATAAAGTAGCTGCTAAAATAATACAGCTGTCCAGTTTTTATTACATTCAATATATCATATATTTATGGTTTATGTTAAGATTTACTGTTGGCTCAAAAAACATTCACAAAAGATAAAGTGGACTAAAAACATTTTAAGTTTATTTCTTGCTCTTATTATAGTAATGAGTAGGTCAAAATGTCTGTCTGACTGCCTTCCTCCATGTGGTCATTCAGGGATCCCGACTGACAGAGGACCTGCCATCTTTAACACATGGCTTCCAATGTTCCCCTAAGGCTTATGTCCTTTTCTCTCCATCAAGATGGAAGAAGAAAACAGTATATGGGAAGTGTTATGAACCATATCTGCAAGAGGAGTTCATCACTTGAGCTACATTCAACTGGCAGTTTAATTGACTAGAACTTAGTCATAGGGCATCTAAGTAAAAGAGAATGGGTAATGTAGGCTACATGTGTATCCAGTAATAGGGAGAGATCATTGATTTTGGATAGTTGTCACAAGTCTCTTTTACCAGTGCTTTCTGTGAGTGACTCCATTTAACTGTTTCAACATCCATATTATATGTTGTTTTGTGAATAAATAAGATGAAACTAAAAAATTAAATGGCTTGGCTAACCTATAAACTGATAGAGCCACGATGCAGGTCTGTCTGATACATGACACTTCTGTTCTTTGTCATTTTAACATTCTTTAATGATTATTGTCAATTGATTATTTGCATAATTATTTTCATAATAATGTTTGAATGGATTATTCATAAGAAGAATTTCCATTCCTAATTATGAGTGTGCTACTTATTCTATTTCACCTACCTATGTGTATATAAATATCCACCAGTAATATTATATCCTCTCATTCCTCAAATTCTTTTTTCGGTTACTTTGTTCAGTTAAAGGTCAGGTTTTGCTCTTTTTCTCAACATATTTTATCATTTTTCTTTTGTGGAAGTAGTTCTTATTTTCCCAAAGATAATCTCTACATTTTGAACTATGACAAAACAAAATACAGGAAGATTTTTATATGATAGAGATTCATGCAAGGTTAGTGGACAGATTTTTCTCTCTCTACAGTGGCTCTTTCATTTGTTCATTCAACAAATATTTGTGGAGCCCCTATTATGCATCAGTCACTTTTGTGATACAGAAAATAGGGTAGTTCACAAAGCAGATAAAACCCCTGTTTCAATAAATGATCTTCCATTCTAATGGAGAACACAGATAATAAACAAATATATATTAGATGATATAATGTAAGATCATTTAAATGATTTGTTGAAAACTAAACCAAGTAAAGTAGAAAATTGTTTAATATTTTTTATGCAAAACAATGAAATTTTAGATTAAGGTATCACTAAAGTTTCCTTTATCAAGATTTGGCATTTGAACAAAAATCTGAATGAAGTTTAGATAAGTGGGAACTACTAGATTTACTAGTATTTTAAACAGGACTTTCTCAAGTGGCAAGTAAGCAGTTAGGGAGTTTGGCTGAGTTTTGTGATAAATTACAGACTGGATGAACTATGGAAAGCAGCTTTGTAATGAGTGGCAACTCCAAGTAATGGAAAGGTTAATGAAATTTGTTGATGTAGATGCAGGTGATGTTTACTACACTTCTAACTTGGAGGCAGAGGTGAACTGAATAAATTTGCAGGTGATCAAAAATTACCTGTGACTTAACTATATGATTGGGTAAAGGTTTCTGTGCATGGATATACATAGCTGACCAAATAATTGAGAATTTAGTTGTATTTTATGACATAAATAAATTGCACCTACCTTGTCAAGAGAAGTTCAGCCTTTTCGCATGTAGTGTTGTTCTCTATAAATTGCAAATTTTTTGTAATTATTATTAGTTCACTTCTTATAATGTAGATCATCCTATTAAAAAAGATTATTGGAATCATATAAAAAACAGCACAGTCATACTATTACTTATAAAATGCACATAGAATAGTCTTTTGAGCTTTAGGGAAATTTACATTTGTTGACTATCTCCTTAGAAAAACTAGAATTACATCATTATTTATAAAAAGGAAAGCTTTCTGATTTCTGTTCATGAGTGTTAACCAAACCTAGTGAGAAGTACCAAGGACCAAGAAGATCAATTGATTTTATGTTAAATCAATTTGTATTGGTTGGAAGAATTCAAGTTTAGTGTTGGAAAAACAATATGAAGCTCTAGTTTTTTGAGAATGGTGTTTAAAATCATCAGATATAGCATAAATGGCAGGCCATCAGAAAAAAGAGATGTCTTGAAATGGAATTTAAAGTGAATTTACAGTCATACATAAAGCAAAAAGTGTTAAGAATCCAGTTTTATTGGTTGATGGAAAGCATATGTTTTTTGACAACTAATGTTTTTTTCCTTTGCTCTGACTTCATTAACCATTCCTCAATCACTTTTCCTGGTGTCTCAATTTCGTTTCTTGCAACATATTCAGTATATGTCACCTTCACGTGATGATTAAATTCTGAGTTTATAATTTCAAGTGCCATTATAACTATTTAAAATTCTGCATGCTGTTATCTCCTTCATTCATGATATTTATTATTTCCTATTCCCATCATGGTTAGAAGTTGTTTCATTTCCAATAGTAAGTTTCATGTATTTGTGTTTGTGTATGTATGTTTTTATTGTTAATTTCTAATTTTATAAATTCCAACAATACAGCCTGTATTTTATGTATTTTTGCAGTATTTTGAGAATTCTCTTATATCACAGTACATAGTCAAATTTAAATTTTGTATTTGTATTGTTACCTATGATAGATCTATATTTTAATTTTTTGACTGCTTGAGTTATAAGTTATTCAGATAAGTGTGTTAAAATCTTCCAATTTGTGTATTTGCTTGTAATTTTATCACTCTTTGCTTTATAATTTTGAGGAATAAATTTTTAGGTGTCTGCATGTTTTTTTTTTTAAGATTTATTTATTTTAGAGAGAAGGAGAGTGAAAGAGAGAGAGCTCAGGGGGTTGGGGCAGAGGGAGAGGGAGAGAGACTCTACACTGAGCATGGAGCCCCACACGGGGCTCGATCTCAAGACCCTGAGATTGGTACCTAAACCCAAACCAAGAGTCAGTGCTTAACGGACTGTGCCACACAGACACCCAAGTGTCTATAAGTTTAAATAGTCTTGTTAATTTGGTCCTTCAATCAATTTCTCTATTAAATTATTTCACTTTCAGTACTGAATATTAATGTATCTGATTTTCACTGTATTTCTTATGTATCTTTCTTCATCCTTTTGTTTTCAAATGGACGGTATTGTTTTGTTTTTATATCAGTATTCATTT
The DNA here is from genome assembly GCF_011800145.1 of Mirounga leonina. Classification (NCBI taxonomy): domain Eukaryota; kingdom Metazoa; phylum Chordata; class Mammalia; order Carnivora; family Phocidae; genus Mirounga; species Mirounga leonina. Next base: position 16,209,363 of record NW_023270865.1, read on the forward strand.
AAACTTAACATGTTTAATTTTTTCTCTCTTTTTTTCCTACCATAGCTTTTTGGCTACTTCTTTCTAGGTTATTTTCTTGTCTTATCAAATATTTTGCATTTCTCATTTTGCTTATCTGTTTCTTCTGGAACTCTTTATAAAAAAGACATTGCGGGCGCCTGGGTGGCTCAGATGGTTAAGTGTCTGCCTTCGGCTCAGGTCATGATTCCAGAGTCCTGGGATCGAGTCCTGCATTGGGCTCCTGGCTCAGCGGGGAGCCTGCTTCTCCCTCTGACCCTCTCCCTTCTCATGCTGTTTCTCTCTCGCTTGCTCTCTAAAAAATAAATAAAATCTTTAAAAAAAAGACATTGCTTCTCAAGTTATTTTGAATATTCTTAACTTCTCTTGTTTTCAGTTTTCCTCTCTTTATTGCTTTGGTTTCTATTCTGGATTACCATTTTTTTTTAAGATTTTATTTATTTATTTGACAGAGACACAGTGAGAGAGGGAACACAAGCAGGGGGAGTGGGAGAGGGAGAAGCAGGCCTCCTGCGGAGCAGGGAGCCCGATGCGGGGCTCGATCCCAGGACCCTGGGATCATGACCTGAGCCGAAGGCAGACGCTTAATGACTGAGCCACCCAGGTGCCCCCTGGATTACCATCTTAATTCTAGGTTAACTTTTTTCTAATTCTCTCTTCAACAGATTTTCCCTCTTGTTGACTTAAAGAGAAAGTATGTATCTTTCACAACAAACCCTTTAATTGGACCTTTATATAGCCATTTCCTCTTGTAAATAAATGTTTACTCTTATTGTAAAGATTAAATTCTGTCTTTTATCTCTGAGACTTTATATATATATGAGTTATGAAATAAAAATAGTATTGAATATACTAGTTGCTCATTACTAGTTGTAATTGAGTTTCCTAGTGCTGTTTGCAAAATTTGTCCTACTGATCATTTTGCTTGTGAATTATTTTTTCTGTGACTTGTTCCCATATTTGATTTACTGCCTCTTCAATTCAGCTCTCTGGGATGCATAGTAATAAAGTTTCAATTTAGAAAGCCAGGCACTTAACACTCTATCCTCCGGATGGCTTGGTTTATGGTGGCTAAGTGACTTGCAGAAATCTTTGAAGGGTTCTGTATCAGGAGCTCAGCTTCCATCTCTGTTGTAGATTGGTCAGAGATATTCAGCAGTAGCAGCAGCTAGAAAATCCTTGGTAGTTCATGTCATTGGTCCATTTGGAGCCTGTGTCTCTAACTCCTGCATCGTGCATTGTGAAAGCAATGGTGTGCCTGAGGATAAAAGCTGACTTATCTCTATCTACTGGCTGAGTCATCCTGTCCACTGGGTTAGTACCTCCTCTACAAATGATAATTTCTGATGGACAGTAATAGTTTTGATGCAGACATTCTCACATTTTGTGCCTATTCCTATTACACCACCCACATGCCTCTTCTCCAGAATTCCTTTTCATCAGATTTCCAGAGTTGCTACTTCCAGACACCTGACCAGCTAGCATGCCCTGTACCACTGCTTATGAACTCATGCATATTTTTAACTCATTAAACATCTCTTCCACCCAATGTAAATGAAAAAGTACACCTTAATAAATTTTAGCCACTAGAAGGATCTCTCCTAATCACTGATGGGACACTTTTTAGTTATCACTAATAATAGGCACTTTCTAATTTTGTGGCTTGATAATAATTATTTCCTGATCAAAAATTTGGGCTATATGGTCTTGATGATCCATGGTTTAGCCCTTAGCTTTTCACCAGGATCCAGTACCATTCCAGGAGCTATGTTTTGAATGTTGTTGACTGCTCAGTTGTGGATAGAATTCTCTTGCTCTTAAACGTGGGGGATATGTACTGCATCTCTCAGATTGAATTTGCTGGAAGATCCACCCATTGTCTTTATGACAGATAACCTCTAGAACCATAGTATCTGTTAGGCCATATGGTCCAAGAGGCAGGACTACTTTTATTACAAGCTGGACATGAGTCCTTTGTTATTCTGCAAACCACGCAGAACTAGAAGCCTCATGTGTCACATGATAAATTGGTTGGGACAGTATTGTCAAGCATGGAATATGTTGTTTCCAAAACCTGAAGAGTCCAGCCAACAGTTATGCATATTTCTTGGTTATGGAAGCTCTAAGATGCAACACATCTTTATTTTGAAGGGGATGCTTTGTCATGAAGTAGTTGAATAATTGTTTTGTAAATTCTTTACCTTGGAAACTCTGACAGGAACAGGAATCTCCATACATGAAACTCCATTTGGGCAGTAATAGTAAGCAAGAGCACATCCTGGGTCGAGAATTTTCATACACACAAATATTAGCTTTCATAAACTGGTTCTTGCAATGTAAACAATACAGCAAATTCACATTGTTGTAGTCACTGTTAGTGTTACTTTGTTTTATTATCCAATACATATCCATTGTCTATTTCTGTTTCTTTTTAAACCTTAACCTAGTTCATTCATTTTCTCCCTCTGTGCCTGGCACCAACTTGAAAAATATGATGCATGTTTAATATCATAGGAAGCCAGGAGGCAATCAATCATCTGTTTAGGGGAAGCTCAGTGTATCTGGTAGAAGCTGTTAATTTTTTTTTTTTTTTGCCTTCTCCCAATCTAGCCTGATTGTTATAAAACAGTTTTATAGGGTTTCTTCAATTCTTTGCTGTTAAAAATCCCTTTTACAATAAACAGAAAATTATACAACAAATTCAGATTTCAGCCTAGGAAACAGAAATAATTCTGGGTATTTCAAGCTGAAATTGATTTAACACAGGGAATTGCATGTTTGCCAAATCATTAGTGAGTCTAGAGGAATGGAAATTAGGTCCATTGTCTATAACAGCCATCACTGCTGCCATGACCCAGGCCAAGAAACTGCTATTGCCCCTGATCCCACTGCTATGAACACAGAGCCACCACACTCATGAAGGTTGTGACTCAACTAGGAGATTCTGCTTGCAGTAAGTGTAGAATAATCCACTAAAGATTGAGATTGCTACTGAAATGTTGCCTTCTCTGTTCTTCTGCCTTCTGAATCTAACACAACTGTTTCAAGAAGACAGAGTCTGTATTGTACCCAGTCCTCTGGCTGCATGCAAGTCTCTAAACTTGTATTGTGATTTTCCACTCTCAGTCATGCAACAGTGATATTAGAAAGGAGTGAGGTTAGGTGTTATGTCAGCAGATAGCATCTTAAACAAAGAACATAAATGATAAGTGTTTGTAAAGGAATTCAAACACCATCTTCTCTTACACAGAGGTAAATGTACTAAATGTGGAAACCTGGAAAAACCATGGTATGACTTGTCGGCAACCATCTCCTACCTTAGTGTCCCAGAGCAACCATAACAAAATGCCACAGCTAGGTGGCTTAAAGAGTAGATTTTTTTTTCCTCACATCTGGAGGCTTGAAGTCCAAGATCAAGGTGTTGACAGATTTGATTTCTTTTAAGGTCTCTCTTCTTGGCTTGCACATGGCCACCTTCTCACTGTGTCCTCACATTTTCTTGGGGCGTGCATTCCTGGTATCTCTGTGTGAGTCCTAATATTCTCTTCTTATAAAGACACCGGTTATATTGAGTTATGGCCCATCCAGATGGCCGCATTTTAACTTTGTCACCTATTTAAAGGCCCTTTCTTCAAATACAATCACATTCTGGGGTATTGGAGGTTAAAGTTTCAATGTTTGATCTGGTAGGGGCACAATTCAGCCCATAAATCTCCCCTCCCACATATTTTATAATTTTACAAGCAGATTAGGATCATTTGTATTCTCATAGTCATTATGAAATTATATGAAAGCCATGCTCATGTACATTTACAGTAAATTTTACACTAAAGAATTAAAATTTATGTATATATAAATTGCTCACCCAAACTTACAAAATTTCTAGCTGAGTTATTTACACACCACATTAAAGACATTCAGAAGTGAAGAAGTCCTTTTACATTGTACAACGTGTATCATTGCCAATTTATTTGTCATGACCCTAGCAATTCACAATGTCTAATTTTACTGTGAGAAACAAACCCAGTTTCTAAGGTTATGAGATACAGAGATAGGTTTTTCACTTGGTTCAAACTAATTAATTTATTTTCTTTCTAGATAGAAGGAGGAAACAGGTGCTTGCATGGTTTATGAAAGAATATAGCTCACAATTATTACAATAAAATACCAGAATTATGTTGATCTACATTCAATGGTGAAAACATTATAACCATAGGAAAATCAAGTTAGTAGATGAGTGTTCTTAAATTCTAACCAGCCTTTGAATAAAATTTAAATTATGCTAATCTAAAAGTTTCTCAAATGCTCCCATTGCTCATTATTTTTCAGTGAATTGTAACTGTTTTGTGGTAATGATGAACTACATTTTGGAATTGAGGGCCATTGGTGTTTTCATAAATTATTTAAATGTAAAAATTGCTGCATTGTGGTTCATGAGAGTCACTTTAATCACAGTGATCACAGTATGAAGATATAGTGACAGATCATTTCTAGATAGAATCAAGGTGAGAAGTTTGCTCCAATTACTGCACAGAATTCCAGTAATAAAAGGATATATTTTTGCTTAAATTGGCAACACAGAAGAAAGGTCAGTTCTGGCACATATCTGAGTATAAAAGTGAGCTTATTAATTTGGCTTATTATACACAAATATAACAAATAGGCCATTTCTGATAAACTTACTGATTTTTATCCCAGGTTAAATGATGTATAAATTAAGAAAAAGTGATGTAAGATTATACAAAGCTACGATTTCCAAGTAAGTTTGGGTATATCTCAAATGAATAATAATTAATAATGATTTTTGATGTATTTTAGGGATTAAACCATATCTCAATCATTATAGAAAAATAGATGATAGATAGATAAATATAGATATAGATAAATGGATACATACATATCCCAAATCCTAATATATCTAATACATATCACACACACACACACGCACGCACACACGGATGGGCATTTAGTTTGTTTCCATTTTCTGGCTTTTGTGAATAATGCTGCTCTAAACTTTGTCTCCATATGTTTTGAAATATGATTCACATATCATATAATTCATTCATTTATAGTGTATAATGAAATTTTTTTAGTATATTTACAGATTTGTATAATCATCACCATAAACCTCTTTAGAATATTTTCATTACCCCAAAGGGGAAACTCTATACCAATTAGTAGTCCCAGCCACATCCTTTTATCCCAACCCCCAGAGTTAGGCAATCACCAATATACTTTCTATCTCTATAGATTTGCCAATTTGGACATTTCATATAAATAAAATCATATAATAAGTTGGTCTTTTGTGACTGACTCCTTTCATTTAGCATATTTTCAATGTTCATTGACATCCTTGCATGTATCAGCATGTCATTCCTTTTTAGTGACTAACCATATTCCATTGTATGGAGTTATCATATTTTATTTATTCATCAGTTAATGGATGTTTGGCTTATTTCTATTTTTTGTTTTTTATGAATAATACTGCTATGAATTTTGTGTACATAAGTGTTTATCAGGTATATATCTCAGACAAAAATTGTGGGGTCATATGCTAATTCTATGTTTAATCTTTTGAGAAACTTCCAGACTTTTCCAAAGTAAGAGGGTTCCAGTTTCTGACATTCTCACTACCACATTTTTTATCTGTCTTTTTGAGTATAGTAATTTTAGCAGGTATGAAATAAATGGCACTATGGTACAATTGTCTCTTATTCATATGTCAAGTAGCAAATGCTGGTCAAGTTATCACTAATGATCCCTTAAACTGCGCTGGATAAGACATTCATTGTGCTAATCTTGCCAATTGCCAACATTCTGAAACCACTGATTTAAATAATTAAAAAGAGATATCAAAGAAGAAAGTCAAAGGACAAGGAAAGAGCAAAGCAATGATGTTCTATTTATTGGATATACCATATTTTATTCATCCATTCATCAGTGGTTGGACATTTGGGTGGAACATGAAAGAACTGTAGGGAAAGGAAGATATAGTAGAATGAAGAAGGGGTAGGTTTTCATTTCGAAGGAATGAGATTATCATAAGGTACCAGAAAAATAGTTTTTTTTATCTAGAATCCTATACTCAAGCAAATGATCAGACAAATTGGAAAACAAATGAAAACATTTTTAGGCATGGATATTTCAACAAACAAACCAGTAAAATAAAATAAAACTAAAACAAAGCATGGAAAAGAAAAGGAAAGAAAAGAAGAGAGAAAAGAGAAGAAAAGAAAAGAAAAAGAAAAGAAAAGAAAAGAAAAAAGAAAAATGCTCAGGCACCCTTTCTTAGGAAGCTATACTAATTCAGTAAGGAATAAAAGGAAGGAAAGAACATAGAGCATCTTCAAAGGAAGATACTCACCAGAGCACAGAAAGTAAAAAAATCCCCAGGATACCAGGCAGACACCTCTATCCCAGCAGCTCAATCTCAGAGACATTGTGATGTTAAAGCTGTAGTCTCCTGAAAACAAACTGAAATCACAGGTTGTCTGACCTATTAGTGTGGAAATCTAAGAGGCTGGGGATGGGGTGGAGTTAGTTTGGAAATACAGCAAAACTATCAGTGACTCTATATACAAAAAATGAAAATAAAAAGTTGTAGCTGAAGGCAATTTAGTGATAGTACACTGAGCAGCGCAAGTGTAAATATATATTCCTAAAATCAAAATACCATAAGCCCTGCATATTGATTTAACCCAGTGGTGGTTTAATGACAACTGAAGATATAAGGAGAAGGAAAAGGGTATGACATGATAAGAGAAATAAATCCTCATTTCCTTCAATAGGAAATCAATAGGTGTTTAAAAATGATTAATCATTATTGCAGTATGAGCATATAATTTAAAATTATGAGGGGGTATATGACAAACCTCATAGGACACAGTAAAAAATATCCTAACTACTTACTTTTAGGGAGATTAATGGCGAAGAATTTACTCTTCAATTGAAGGGCCAATTCTTCTACCTTGGATATTCTTTGAATATTTTTAATATTAATTTGATTAATATGTATTCATATTATTTTTAAATTACAAATGATTTGTTTTATATGTGGTGATTCATATAGTGCTATCCTCAGTAATAAAAACAAAAACAAGCTAAAAAACACTGCTACATTGCCTAGAGATTGTTTTCCAACTGGAAAATCCACTTCTGAACCTCATCTTTTATTTCCTCTTTCTTGCTTTAAAGATTATTGTATTCTTAAACATTAAAGATAACTCACACTCAAAGCTATTTATTTATTTATATTTATTTGCTTACTTATTTCCTTATTTGCTTACTTATTTCCTTATTTCCTTTCAGGTTTATTATCACTTAGTCTATGGCTAGCACCAAATCCCAGGAATCTTACATTCGGTTGACTTGATGTCCAATGTTCTGATCTTGCTTGCATGCCTCTCCCAGAGAAATCTGGTTGATTTCATGGATCTCTTTCCATCCAGGGTATCTTTGTTGATGATCTTCCTCTCTTCTTCCTTTCTGATTTAAATTCCCACCCCTGGGTGCCACTATCTGCATAAAGACTTTCTATGTTAAAAAAAAAAAAAGTTCAATTAGCCAACATATAGTACATCATTAGTTTTTGATGTAGTGTTCAATGATTCACTAGCTGCGTTGAACACCCAGTTCTCATCACATCATGTGCCATCCTTCTTTAAATAATCAATATGCTACAGTGGAACATTTAGAGGCAGCCTCCCCTTGGCCCCTCCACATTGAAGAAAGTGATATAAATTTCTGGCTTGTAATAAGGCAACGATCCACATTTTATTCAGAAACAATAAGCAAATTAGCTTCAAGAAAACACATCTGGTCACAATCAGAAATAGTACCTCTGAACACTACAAGATAGGTTGAAAGGCCAATAAATATATGAATATTAACTATATAATTGTTTATTAGAACATTCTTAATCTGATCGATGTGGTATTTGAATGCAGATATTGTTTTTAAATTATTCAATACACAGTTGTTACTGAAGAGTTGCCCCTAGACCATATAAAGCAATACCTCTGTTATTATTGAAGGTTCTAGTCAGTCAGAGACTTTCTTCATGGCCTGGGCTATTGCTGAACTTAATTTTACGTGCTACTTGTTTTGGGTTTCGTTTTGTTTTTTGAAGTAATATTACCATTTTCAATATTACCGTTCAGAGAATAACTTTCCCACTGGTTCATTGCAATGATTTTCCCATTTAGAACAGTATTATTTGAAAAGCACATTGACTTAGATGATAGCAAAGACATCTTTGAGCGTGAGTGCTCCAAGACCCTAACGGACCGTCCAAGAGCGATGAATGGATGATGCTTTAACTGATAATGTTAGCTTAAGAGGATAATAATAAGTATTGATGACAATGAAGCAGACAGTCTTGGCAAACACCTTGGAACCACAAGAACAGTTTGCTAATATCTGCAACTGCTGTTTCCAGACTAGGTTTCAGAGACTCCTGGAACTGCTCTAAAGAGAGGATGAAGGAAATACTGGGTCAACCAACTACAGACACCAACTGTTAGTTTAACAGTAAAAACATTAGAACTCTGGTTTTACAGAAAGTTGGAAAATACAGCTAATTAATTTTTTATAATAACCTTGGATGAATTAAACTCAATTCTTCTAACCTTGCACTCAATTTCTGGTTTGAAAACAAAAGATAAGTGCCCAGTGAAACCTATTAACTGCTTGGCTTGCTTGAGATTCTCTGGATCCATCTGTCTCCACTCTGATAGATAGTGGAGACCACATGCCTTGTTTTCATAAACACATATGTAGATAGCAGATGAAAAGGAAGATCCACATGTATCAACACTTCCCTATTTACTACAATTAACAAAACTGTGCATGGTTTTAGTTTTGGCCATCTTCTTACTACTGAAATTGCCAACTATGTTTTTGTAAATTTTATCATAATGTTAATTTTCTTGTATTAATATTCTCATGGCTTTTACATGCAAACTCAAGTTTTAAAACTTACTATAATTATTTCCCTTTTTGATTGTCACATTATCACACTTTCTCAGTGGGAGCTCTACATGTTTAAAAGATATCTTGAGTTTTTCTCCATCCCAATTCATGGAAACAGCACTCTCAGTGGAGGTCTAGATATTTTTAATGGAAAATAGTATTACTGATAAAAATATGGGCAGTAGAATTCATTGAATATCATTCCACAATACTGCTACTAAGTAGGTTGGCCCACTCTAGGTCACTGGGGTTACTTACAAAGCCAAAAATTGATTGTTTTTGTAATGAAATGATTTCACATTAGTAATTCTCTTTTAAATTTAATTATATAAAATATTGTACTCTAATTTTACTTAATGTAAATTGCTATTTTTTCTATGTTTACTAAAACTTTTATGTCTTCAGTCACTTATAATTGTATACTTGCCTTTTTTATAACTCCTATACAACTCACAGATTTTCATTCTGCGGTCAGTTTATTGAACTGGAAGTTCTTTAGTAAAACTCTTACTGTCTAATTACAATTTAAAATAATTTATGAAGTGCTATAAATTTCTTATTTCAAATAATCAAATTAAATAAGGATTTATAGAACAGAAAATGATGTTAAAGTTAAATATAGTCTTTATTTTACAAGATAGTTTAATTTCATGTCTTTATTTCCCTTTTAATGCAGATTTTCTCATTCCTCTATCATCACAATGCAAATAATTTACATTAATTCTGCCTAGAAAATAATATATTTTATAACATAATTACTCAATTCAAAGGAGGAATCAGATATTAACATAAGAAGAAATTGAATATTGCTCATGATTTTATTTACCAAAAAAAAAAAATAATAATGGCAGAAAATGCCTCTTTCCAGCTATCACTAATCAGGCTGTCTAGTTTTTGAAGGTCAAAAGCAAGACAATAATATAAGAGAAGTTAGCCAATCAGTCAACTCAGTGATGGTAAGCACAAAGGTCAAATGTAATTATAAAGTAGTGGGAAGGAATACCAAGTGGAATTTTAATGTTTGATTCCTTATAGTTAGATTTAAAAATATATATATATATTCACCTATAGGATTAGTGTATTTATTAGGGAAAAAAAGATGTTACGTCCAATTCCTTAACATTTCTGCTCACTTGTTGGTATGTGTGTTTCTACCCTGCACTGCGGAAAAAACTAAGCTATAGATATAGATACAAAGTAAATAAAATATCCAGAGATATCCAAGATAAAAGATGGTATCAATCTAAGCTTAAAAACAGACAAATAGACAAACCAGAGCTTGTGGTTAATATATGAATGACAGAGATAAACTTCAATCTTCAGGCAAGGCTGATTTTAATAACTATGCATATCAATGTACCATGAAAGGCTCAAATGAGTTGACCATGCTGAATTTGTGAGCATATTTCATTAAAGTATATATGTTTGAAAAAAACAAAGGCTAACAGTTCAGAATGTGAGGAGTACTTCATCCAATCTTGTCAAAACAATAGGCTTCAGCTGGAGAGATGTGAATCATTGCCTTTTGCTCTGAACGGAAATTCTCAGTGTGGCCCACTGATCAGTGCTGGTCCAAAATCTGTCACTGCTCTGCCCAGAGAGCATGAGACTAAGAGTGAGCATTTACATTAATCTCAGATTAAGAGACTAATTTATTTTCTGATGACCCTAAATATGCAAATTCATACTTGTGTTTAATATTTATAATTTCATTTCTCTAGTACTTAACTTTAATTGTATTATATAAAAATGTCAGTCTTTAAGGAATTAAAAAAATCAGATGTAATATATTCTAAATCCATAGCCCACAAATTACACTCTATGGCCAAAATTTGGCCTGTATATGGACTGTTTTTATAATTTTATTGGAACGTGGCCACAATCATTTGTATATGTATACATAGCATTCTTACTAGTAAATCCTTATGAAATAAAATATTTTTGCTGTTCAAATATTGAAGTATATTAATCCATTTTGAAAGCATTATGGTTAAGAATTATTCATATACAGGGCGCCTGGGTGGCTCAGTTGGTTAAGCGACTGCCTTCGGCTCAGGTCATGATCCTGGAGTCCCGGGATCGAGTCCCGCATCGGGCTCCCTGCTGGGCAGGAAGTCTGCTTCTCCCTCTCCCACTCCCCCTGCTTGTGTTCCTGCTCTCGCTGTCTCTGTCTCTGTCAAATAAATAAATAAAATCTTTAAAAAAAAAAGAATTATTCATATACATTATTCCTGTATATACATATAGATATAGACATATAAATATATGTATATACAGGAATACATATACATATATATACATACACATACACACACACACATATATATAATGGAATGTAATGGAATATAACTCAGCCATAAAAAAGAATAAAATCTCGCCATTTGCAATGATGTGGATGGAGCTAGAGTATATTATGATAAGTGAAATAAGTCAGAGAAAGGCAAATGCCATATGATTTCACTCATAGGTGGAATTTAAGAAATGAAACAGATGAACATGGAGGGAAAAAAAGACACAGGCAAACCATAAAACAGACTCTTAACTATAGATAACAAACTGAGGGTTGCTGGAGGGGGGTGATTGGGTGAGTGAGTATTAAGGTATACTTTACATAAGGTGAACACTCAGATATGGGTTAAATGGGTGATGGTATTAAGGAAGGCGCTTATTGTGATAAGCACTGGGTGTTGTATGTAAGTGATGAATCACAAAATTCTACTCCTGAAACTAATACTATACTATGTTAACTAACAGGAATCTAAATGAAACTTAAAAAAAAATTCCCAGAATTCTTCAGTTAATGTATGTTTAAAAATATTTTTATCCTTTCTTTCTTTATTTTCATTCCTTGTCCTCACTTGAGCCAGGGATTGACTTGCATTTGGTAAATTTTTCACTTATTTTTGTTTGTTTGTTTGTTTTACTCTTGAAGTCAGTTTCAAATTCATAGGCAAATATTTTCCCACAATAGTTAGGCAAAGGATTCATTTCTAATGAGATTGTCTGATACCCAGATCAACACATTTCAATCATCAGTTATTTTAGATTTAAGAATTTTATAGTGCTGAATGAAACCAAAACCCAAATAACATACTACCTACTTATAATATCATAGAATAAAATATAGATATAAAACAAAATATAAATAGAGAACATTATTTTTCAGTATAAAAATGTTTTGTTGAATGTCCTAAATGATTAATGTTTATATTTTTTGTTTTCCTAATTTTTCTTAGAATATACTTTTTTCTGTTCTTTAGTTACTAGATATGTAAGATGTTAATAAGCATCAATAGGCATATAATTAAAATATAATTTTTATTAGCATTCTAAAAACCAGTATCATGTTGGGAAAGGGAAACTACTTACAAATCAAGAAAAAAAATAGTGTTTAATTTAGTCAGTGACTCAATATTATTCATATCAATTCAAAAATAATATGCATTTACAATTTTGATATTTGGATTCAGCTGGGGGATTCAGTGAGGTGATTCACCTGACCCTGAACCACAAGTTGACATGTCTGGGGTCAAATGGCTTTCAGCCAGTCTAGCAAGTCTTGACATAGATGGCTTAGGATGCTCAGATCTGCTCCACATGTTCCTCATTCTCCAACCTGCTAGCATGTACAAGTTCTGATGGGAATACAAAGACTAACTAGAACAAAATCACACACACAGATCCTGTTGAGGACTAGGCATAGACTGGCACACATCTTCCTTCTTCTATTTAACCATTTGTTTAACGTCTAAGTTCTATGTATCTTCTACCTTCTATTTTCCAAAGCAATGCATTTGAGAGAGAGAACAAGTGTAGAATCAGAGTATAAGGATACTAAAAGGCCAAGGTCATGAATACAGAGAAGTAAAAATTTGGGGTAAATGATGAAATCTATCATAGCATTAAGTATTCAATTACTATTGAAAGAAATAGATATATGATTTAGGATATAAATAGTAGCAAATTACAAAATTGGAATAAAGTCTCAAAAACTAAATTTCTTTTTTCTGTTCACTTATTTTTTCTCATATTGAAGACTTTAAAAAGTATATATTAAGGTATACTTTACATAAGGTGAACACTCAGATATTAAATACTACACAATCAGTTTTCATGAATGTATATCAAAACAAAATACACTATCACAGAAATTTCCCTCTTGGTCTTTACTGCTCCAGTTCAAAACACTTTATTCAATTTCATACTACATGCATTAGTTCAATAAGATAGGAAAAAAAAATAAAAGGTATAGTGATTAAAAAGGAAGAAATAATACTATGAATTCTGAGATGACATTATATTCATGGGAAAGCAAAGGAATTTACAAGAAAAGTGTAAGATATAATAAGGGAATTTAGTAATGTTTCAGAATACAAAGTTAATATTAAACTAAGTTATATTTCTGTGTACTAACAGAACATTAAAGTTGACATTTAAAAATACTATTTAAAATAGAATGAAAAATTACCAAATACTAAAGAATAAATTTAACAAATAAGTGCAGAATATTATAAACCCTAAGCTATAAATCTTTGATGATATAAATTGAAGAAGATTTAAATAACTAGAAATACAACAGACCTATGGACTGAAAGATTTAATATTATTAAGATGTCAATTCTCCTGAAATTGATCTATGGATTTAATTTTATTTCCCAAGTTAACATTATAATATTAGCTGATGTCCTTTGTCAAGTTGAGGAAAACTTCTATTCATAATTTGCTGATATATTTAATAAAAAATGGGTGTTTTACCTTGTCAAATGCTTTTATTGACTCTATTGAAATAATCAAGTGAAAAAAAATAAATAAAAAAAAGAAATAATCAAGTGGTATCTTCTCAAGCTATTCATATTAAAACACAGTAGTTTGGTTTGGTTTAGTTTGATTTGTTTTTTTGTGGGGGAGGGACAGAGGGAGAGAGAGAATCTTAACCAGGCTCCATGCCCAGCATGGACCCCAATGCAGGGCTCTATCTCACACCCCTGAGATCACAACCTGCACCAAAATCAAGAGTCAGACATTTAATCGACTGAGCCACCCACGTGACCCTAAAACATAGTAGTTTTTTAAAATGATAAACTTATCTTAGATTTTTTTGCTATAACTTTCACATGGTAATGCTGTTTTCCTTTTCCCATAATAATGGATTTGAATTGCTAGTATTTTAATGACTTTTGCATCTATTTTCATAAGACATATTGTTCTGTAATTTTCTCTTTTTTCTTTTTTTGGCAATATTGTCTGGCTTTGCTAACTCAGTTGCATTGCCTTCATAAAATGAGTTGGAAAGACTTTACTCTTTTTGTACTGTCTGAAAAATCGGTATTTTTGCTTACCTAAATGTCTGATTGAATTAATCAGTGAAGCAATCTAGAACTGGTGTAATATTGTGGGATAGTATTCATGAATTAAAAGTTTATATAGACAGAGAAATATTTAGGTTATTCATTCTTCCTCAATGGCGTTGGTTGTGTTTTCTTTTATAGTACGTTTTCCGTTTAGGTTGTCAAATTTATTGTCGTAGAGTTCTTAAAAAAATTCATGGGTTATCATTTTAATACAGTGAGGTATGTGTTTTTCTTTTCTTTCTTTCTTCATCATTCTGCTAGGGTTCATAGATTTTATTGATATTTCTGAAGAAACAGCTTCTTACCTTATTGATTCTCTTGTTCATTGATTTATACTGTTGTCTTTTAAATTTATTTTGTTATTCATTTTTTATCTTTTTTCTTTTATTTTCAGTTTCATGTTCTTTTTCTAGCTTCTTTTTTATCATGTACTTGGGAGGTTTGTTATAGGATATAGACACAGTCTTATGTCTTAATTAACTGATCCTTCCAACCTTATGAAGTGCCCTTCCTTGTATTCTTTTTTTTTAAGGTTTTATTTATTTATTTGAGAGAGAGAGAGAGAGAGAGAACAAGGAGAGGCCAAGGGAGAAGGGATTTCAAGGAGACTCTGAGCTGAGTGCAGAGTCCAACATAGGGCTTGATTTTACAACCCTGAGATAATGAACTGAGCTGAAATCAAGATCAGACAAGCAACAGACTAAGCCACCCAGGCACCCTACCCTTCCTTGTATTCTTAAATTAAACCTTTCTCACTTAAGAACACCAAACAATAGCTTTCTTAAGATTAATGGATGGGGGGCGCCTGGGTGGCTCAGTCGTTGAGCATCTGCCTTAGGCTCAGGTCATGATCCCAGGGTCATGGGATCAAGCCCCGCATCGGGCTCCCTGCTCGGCAGGAGGCCTGCTTCTCCCTCTCCAACTCCTCCTGCTTGTGTTCCCTCTCTGGTTGTCTCTCTATCTGTCAGATAAATAAATAAAAAATCTAAAAAAAAAAAAGATTAATGGATGCATGGCAAATAATATCTGTCCTTTCATTTTAAACTTGTTTGTGTCTTCTTATTTACAGTGTTTCCTATAAGTAGCATATCATTAAATCTTGCTTCTTTACCTCATCTGACAATTTCTTCTTTTTAATTTGAGTATTTAGCCTCTATACATGAAATGCAAATCATTGATATATGCGCATTCAAGTCTAATTCATTGCTATTTGATTTTCACTTGTCTCATCCTTGTTTCTCTATCATCCTCTCCTTAAATTGTGGGTGAATCAAATCATATTTTTTTACAATTTTATCTTTTCTTATTATTATTTCTCATAATTACATGTGTGTGCATTTGTGCTTGCATTTGTTTTAGAAAATGCAATATTGATTATTAATTTTGAACATTCTGTTTAAAATACTTTAATGTTTCATAAAAATTTAAGTACTCTATCATAATGTTTCCAAAAGATTACCTTCCAAACTGCTTTGTTTTTGTGTATTTTACTTCTATATGTGCTATAAAACTTCTTGTTAGAGTCTGAATTGTGTCCTCCCAAAATTCATCCATAACCCCTAAGGTGACTATATTTTAAAATGAAGCCTTCAAAGAGATAATGAAGGAAAAAGTCATAAGGGTGGGACTCTCATGCTAGATGACTGGTGTGCTTATAACAAGAGGAAGAGGCATCTAGGATGTGTACACACAGAAGAAAGGTCATGTGAAAACAGTACCAAGATGGCCCTCTCCAGGTCAAGGCCTCAGGAGAAACCATCCTGGCTGGCACCCTGATCTTGAACTTCAAACCTCCAGAATTGTAGGAAATTAATTTCTATTGTTTAAGTCACTTTGTCTGTGGTATTTGTTATGGCAACCACAGCAAACTGATATGCCTATGTTCCTTAATTATTTTTTGACATTATATTTAGCTAAATTTTTTTCTTAAATGACAATGCCTTAAATATAGTTGCAAAATTAATATGTATGTATATCTTGACATTAGAGAACAGAAATGGAATATAGTCTGGTTAGGCATACTTAAAGTGAAAACACAGTCCTGCAGCCTTTGATTGTATCTCATTTATAAAATAATTGCATTGATGCTTTTAACTTACAATGTAAAAATTTTTAAATTCATTGACCTTGTTCAATCCAAGTCAACTAACATTTCAATAAATCACTGCTTTTGGGAATGTAATAGATACTCCTTTGAATGAATAATGCTGCAAACATATTTGCTAATTTATATCATATAGCAATTCTTAATTATACAGCTATTATAACACAACAGTATTAATGAATTAGTATTTGATAGTAAGTATATATTTTTGTTATAGTAATAATAATAGCTAAAATATTATATGCCAGGTATTCTTTTCCTATATATGTTCTAACTCATTTAATTCTCAAAAGTGGTTTGGATTAGGTACCACTTGGAAGTTGGAAAAATGAGCACAGCAATTAATTTACTTAATAATGTTCATGCATCTATTAAATAAAACAGTTGGGATTTAAACACCAGCAGTCTAACTCAGTTGCCACAGTCTTACCAAAACAACATACTACCTATTTATACACTAGCATTATAATTAAAGGTGCACTTTTTATTACCCCTGATCTTCATACTTGCATATATTTGCCTAAATCCTTGAAAATCAATTCAAACGATGCTATTTTTATTTGACTTATGTAACTCTGAATATTTTCACGCTATCATTTTTTTCAATATTATTCCTGCCCCTTGATCTATTTGTGGATTTATGTTTCTGTTCCTTTTTTTCTTCTTCTTCTGTGATTTGTCTCCAGATCTTTTTTTTTCCTTATATTCAAACAAACTGGCAGTATTCAAACAAACTATTAACAAAAGGAGTGCCAAAAGCTTTTATATTTTAAGATGTTAGAAAATAGCAATTATTGAAAGTGGAGTTTGTAAACATTAAGGCACTGATATTTATACATAATAAAGCAAGAAAGAAATGGAGCAAACTCTAAAATGAGAGCATGAATGGTGTAAAAGATTTTACTTTGCAATTCTTTCAACATTTTAGAGCAACTTGTACATATGTATATTTGCTTATAGGACACAGGTTTATAGAACTAAAACTAGCTTTGAAGATATTTTCATTATTTTTATTCAATTTTTTTAAAGATCTTATTTATTTATTTGAGAGAGAAAGAGAGAGTGACAGAGCATGAGCAATGGGAAGGAGGCAGAAAGAGAGGGAGAAGCAGACTCCCCACTGAGCAGGAAGCCTGATGTGGGGCTTGATCCCAGGACCCTGGGATCATGACCTGAGCCAAAGGCAGACACTTAACTGGCTGAGCCACCCCAGGTACCCCTCATTATTTTTTTTTTTAGATTTAAATTGCCCTCCAGAAGTTTTATATCAACTTTTACCAGCAAATACTATTTAAGAAACTGTCTCTGAGTTAAAAATTACCCGAGAGAACACATTAAGTCGATCAAAATTTAATTTCAGAAAACAAAGTTAGACAATAGGTATAAACATTAATTTATACAATTAATATAATCATGCTAAACTGCTGTAGCCACTCTGGAAGACAGTATGGAGTTTCCTTAAAAAGTTAAAAATAGAACTACCCTAGACCCAGCAGTTGCACTACTAGGTATTTACCCAAAGGATACAAAAACAGATTCGAGTGGGCACATGCACCCCGATGTTTATAGCAGCATTATCAACAATAGCCAAAATATGGAAAGAGGCCAAATGTCCATCGACTGATGAATGGATAAAGAAGATATGGCATATACGTATGTATGTGTGTATATTACTCAGCTATCAAAAAGAATGAAATCTTTCCATTTGCAATGACTTGGATAGAGCTAGAGTGTATTATGCTAAGTGATACAAGTCAGTCAAATAAAGACAAACACCTTATGATTTCACTCATACGTGGAATTTAAGAAACAAAACAGATAAACATAGGGGAAGGGGGGGAAGAGAGGGAGAGGGAAAGAAACCATAAGAGATTCCTAATGATAGAGAACAAACTGAGATTTGATGGAGGGATGTGGGTGGGGAATGGGCTAGATGGGTGGTGGGCATTAAGGAGGGCACTTGTTATGATGAGCACTGGATATTGTATGTAAGTGATGAATCACTGAATTCTGCTTCTGAAACCAATATTGTACTCTATTTTAACTAACTAGAATTTAAATAAAAAAATAAAAATTAACAAAAACATTAATCATGATAAATGTATTGTGAGATATTGTATTTCTCTTCTTGATTTTATTTATTGTATAAAGCTATATTACAATTCAATCTCATCATGGATCATAATTTTTATCAATAAAAAGTAACACTGCTCTTATAAGTGCTTTCATTTTTGAATTCCACATTTATAGTAACATTTCTCATGGTATCTTTGGGTGATTTGCTATATTTTAAAATTATTTCTCTCTGTTAAAACTTTTCTTTCTTTCTTTCTTTCTTTCTTTCTTTCTTTCTTTCTTTCTTT
>NW_023270865.1:16228178-16270940 GCF_011800145.1 Mirounga leonina
TTTCTTTCTTTCTTTCTTTCTTTCTTTCTTTCTTTCTTTCTTTCTTTCTTTCTTTCTTTCTTTCTTTCTTTCTTTCCTTCCTTCCTTCCTTCCTTCCTTCCTTCCTTCCTTCCTTCCTTCCTTCCTTTCTTTTTCTTTCTTTCTTTCGGCTCACTTCACCCATTTCTCCCATTCTCTAACACCTGCTTTTGACAACAACCAATCTGTTCTCTGTATCCATGAGTTTGTTTTATGTTTGTTTGTTTTGTTTTAGATTCCACATATAAGAGAGGTCATATGATATTTGTCTATCTCTGTCTGACTTATTTCATGTAGCATAATAACCTCAAGGTCCATCCACAATACCACAAATAGCACAATCTCTTCCTTTTCATGGCTGCATAATAATATATATCTTCCTTATACATTCATTAATTGATGGTCACTTAGGGTGTTTCCCTAGTGTGGTTATTGTGAATAATGTTGCAATGAACCCAGGGGTGCATGTATCATTTCAAGTCAGTGTTTTGGTTTTCTTCAGATAAATACTCAGAAGTGGAATTGCTGAATGATACGGTAGTTCCATTTTTAATTTTTGGAGGAAACTCCATATTGGCTTTTTATTTCTTTGAGGAACCTTTCAGAGTGGCTGCACAAATTAACATTCCCACCAACAGTGCACAAGGGTTTTCTTTTTTCCACATCCTCATCAACACTTGTTACTTTTTGTATGTTTGATAATAGCCATTCTAACAGGGGTGAGGTGATATCTCTTTGCGGTTTTATTTATATTTCCCTGATGATGAATGATGCCGAGCATGTACTTATTGGCCATCTCTATGGCTTTTTTTGGAAAAATGTCTACTCAGATGTTCTGCTATTTTTTAATAAAACTGGTTGTTTTTGCTATTGAATTGTATAGTTTTTATATACTTTGGATATTAACCCCTTATTAGATATACAATTTGAAAATATTGTCTGCCATTCCGTAGGTCATCTTTTCATTTTGTTGATGGTTTCTTTTGCTGAGTAGAGGCCTTTTTAGCATGATATAGTCCCACTTATTTATTTTCATTTCTGATATCAGACTAAAAAATTGTCACGAAGACCCATATCAAGGAGTTTACTATCTATCTTTTCTTCTAGGAGTTTTATGGTTTCAGGTTTTATGTTCAAATCTTTATCCCATTTTGAGTTACTCTGTGTGTGTGTGTGTGATAGTATTTGAATTTCATTTTATTTTATTTTTTTTGCATATGCCTATCCAGTTTCCCTAGTACTGTTTATTGAAGAGACTGTCCTTTCCCCATTATTTATTCTTTCTTCTTTTGTCATTTGCCTGTTCTTTTCTGTGGATGACAAGCAGTTAGCATCAATCTTCTGAGCTTCCTCTAAAGGCTGTTAACAAAATATCCACCATTCATTTGTTGATTATCACTAAGGAATGGTCATCAGAACCTGTTTCACAAATCTAGTCTTTTTTAAACTCACTATTTCTCAAAACTTCCAAGATATTTACTTCTTTCAACTTTTTTATTTGGGGAGGGCCTACTGTGGGTGCCTTGCCTCATCCTCAAATCTTCAGGCTCTAAGAGGCCCTAACACAACTTTCGACTGGCACAACCTCACTCAGCAGCCAGTTTACTGGAGCTCTTACACTACTCCACAAATTCTTGTTATTCATTTTTAATTTGGAAAATTGAATGATATATTTGTATAAAAATAGGATTTTTTCGAGTAATTCTTTGTATTTAGTAACCTATTTATTATCTCTCATAATATCTGTCAAATTATAAAATTTTAAGCATTTTTGGTAGTACATTTTTACAAGAAATAAATTATTATCTTTGATTTTCATTAATTTGATTATGCTATACCTGGCTGTGTTTTTTTTTTTTTTTTTTAAGAATTTTTTATTTATATGACAGAGAGATACATAGCGAGAGGGGAACACAAGCAGGGGAGTGGGAGAGGGAGAAGCAGGCTTCCCACTGAGCAGAGAGCCCGATGTGGGGCTCGATCCCAGGACCCTGGGATCAGGACCTGAGCTGAAGGCAGACGCTTAATGACTGAGCCACCCAGGCACCCCTCTGGCTGTGTTTTTATTTGTATTTATCACATTTCAGGTTGTCTGAACTTCTTGAATCTGTGGAGTTTCTTGTTTGTTTCCAAACATTTACAAAATTCTCAACCCCAATCTCTTAAAATATTTGTTATAACCTAGTCTCTTTCTCTGTCTCCACCTAGGTCTCTAACATCTGTATATTTGAATGCTTTGTATTATTCTGTAGGTTTCATGTGATCTATTTCATTTTTCTCACTCATTTTTGTACTTCAGTTGGGATAATTTATATTGTGACACCTTCAATTTCACTAATTTTTTCTTCAGTTGTGTCTATTCTGACTTTAAGTCAATAATGGGGGGATGGTGTGTACATATTATCTATATAGACAGATGAGGATATATGAATTTCTATGCCTTTTATTTGGCTCTGCTCATAATTTTTATTTCCTAAAATCCCCAAACTTAATTAATTAATTAAAATCCCCAAATAGTTCATTCATATCACTCAGTTTTCTTTTAATTTTTTTAATTTTATTTTATTATGTTATGTTAGTCACCATACATTATATCATTAGTTTTTGATGTAGTGTTCCATGATTCCTTGTTTGTGTATAACACCAGTACTCCTTTCAATATGTGTCCTCCTTAATACCTATCACTGGGCTAACCTATCCCCCCACTTCCTCCCCTCTAAAACCCTCAGTTTGTTTCTCAGAGTCCACAGTCTATCATGGTTCCTCTCCCTCTCCGATCCCCCCCCCTTCATTTTTCCCTTCCTACTATCTTCTTCTTCTTCTTCTTCTTTTTTTTAATATATAATGTATTATTTGTTTCGGAGGTATAGGTCTGTGATTCATCAGTCTTATACAAGTCACAGCACTCACCATTGTCTCTCAGTTTTCTAATATTACCTATATTCCATAGTTAATTTTAAGTCTATTATTTTTAAGTCTCTGAGAATTTTGGGAACAACATTTACTGTGAGGGACTATGCCAATCTAGTTTATAGTTGAGTGAGTTTGGCTGATTGGTTAGTTTAGCTATATTCAGTGTTCCACAGATTTAAAAATCCTCTAGTGATAAATTGCTGCTCTGTTTTGCTTAGTGTGAGCCTGGACTTCCTGAGGCTTTCTTTCTGTGTGTTTTCTGCTCCGGCATTAGCTTTTGGCAGGCCCAGGAACAGTTTGGTAAAGATGGGTTTCTCCTTGGGCTTTTATACTTCTATCAGAAGAAGGTCACGCTTACTACCCAATGTAAAAGTTACAATGGGACAACAAGTTTTCAGTTTCCCTGCTTCTAATTCAACATTCCTACCCCTCCATGGCAGTTACTTCTTCCTATTCAGTGCAAGGTCCTGAATCCAAAGAGTTTTTTGTTTTTGTTTTTGTTTTCCTGGCACTTTCTCAGTTGTAGCAAGCCTTTGCCTCATTCTAATGCATAGTCAGAGATTATGATACATCCTGCTTAGCCTGAGGGGCAGATAGCTTAATGACACGGAATTAAAGAGTCTATGGTAGGTAAATTTTCTGTACTTCCCACAGCAGCACAGAGCTTTTTCCTTGGGTTAATGCAATCTTTCTACTCCCAAGGCCCAGGGCAGGGTGTGTGTGTGTGTGTGTGTGTGTGTGTGTGTGTGTGTGTGTGTGTATGTGGTTTTCCTGAACACTGCTCAGGGCAAACAACTATTACCTTATCGTCATGCAGAACTTGGCATATAGGCAGGTTGCTTTAGGTTCTCCTTCACCATCAATCATTGGCAGGCCATGCATCTGTGCAGCTCATATTTCTACCCTCACTTTCTCATTTCTTCTATGAGTACTTGAGCTGTGAAAAGGGTTGACAAATGGATGGAAATCTCATCTTATGTCCGGGGTTTTCAGAGATTCTAAATTATCATGCTAGCCATTTTGGCATTTAATAATCCATTAACATTTAAGTTGTTTTCATCCTAATTAATTTTATAGTAGCTTAGTCTATTTTCCATTGTTATATCTTAGATGAAGCCCTTTATTTGTACTATCTTTTCTCAGAAAGGCATGCTATCCATTGGAATTTTTTTCATCGGATATCCCTGTGGTCTTGATGATAAGACTTGTTATCATTTTTAACATAAAGGGTTTTTTTGCTGCTTTTTCCGTTTTATGCAAAAAAAAGAAACTTTACTCTTTAATTTTAAAACATAATTTTAGAAAGATGTAAGGTGTTAAATACAAAATTTGCTTGGTTTGCTCCCTTACTAATGAGCAGTGTAGCCACATTTTTCTTCTCATTCAATCTCTCATAGTCATATAAAAATAGGGATATTTGACTCAGTTTCATGCTAAAAATATCAGAAGTCCACTGATAAATTAGAAGTCCATTTTGTTTAGTATATGACCATTCTTTATTAAGTCAATCAGGTTATAATTATTTCCAAAGAGATACAATATAGAGAAAAAGAAGAACAGACTGAATTGTTCATTGTCAGTGAAGCTTTCCTTATAGGTATGTACACACAGGTACACAAATATACAAACGGATGCATCTAGATTCTTCATTTTTCCACCTCTACTTTCATCTCCAATTCACAGAGAGACACTTTTTGGGACTTCACATATTTTTCCCTAGAAGTTTCCAGTTAATCTCAGACATTGTGTGGGTTCAGAGACAATCTGTTGGTATATTGATATTTGTCCTATGACAAAATGGTGTTATTGCAAGTCTTTATAAGAGGACTTTAGCCAAGTTTCTTTCAAATTCCACAAAAATTTTTTAAAATTAAATTAGATGGTTAGAGTGTGTGGATCATTAAACTTTGCATTGAAACTGAATAGCAGAAATAACTTAGGTTTTAAGGAAGAGAGGGTACTAGGTACTAAGGAAGAGAGTGTCCTTTTTGACTTTGCAGGGGCAAAATGATTGACTAAATAGATGATAAGCAGATTTTGAATATTTATAATAGTTTTGCAAAAAAACCCAGGGTAGTCATGCTACCTGTAATAATGAAAATGACAATCTTTTCACTTACAGACTTATTTCAAGTAATAGTAATTTGTAAGTGTTCTTTCAAGAAGAACTAATAATTATATTTTTCTTTTTTTCTTTTTTTTTCTTTTTTTTTAAGATTTTATTTATTTGACAGAGAGAGAGATAGCGAGAGCAGGAACACAAGCAGGGGGAGTGGGAGAGCGAGAAGCAGGCTTCCTGCCGAGCAGGGAGCCCGATGTGGGACTCGATCCCAGAACCCTGGGATCATGACCTGAGCCGAAGGCAGACGCTTAACGACTGAGCCACCCAGGCGCCCCATAATTATATTTTTCTTACATACACAGAGGTAATAGCAAGTTATTCATGGATTTAATGAAACATGGATATTTTCAATCCCTGCTTAGCAGTTCTAGACTTACCACTATACACTTTATAGTTTCTCAGTGTATTTATCAGGTAAACTTTTTTTTTTTTTTTTAAGATTTTTTTTGTTGTTGTTTGTCAGAGAGAGAGCGAGCACAAGAGAGAACAAGCACAAGCAGGGGCAGTGGCAGGTAGAGGGAGAAGCCGGCTCCCCACTGAGCAAGGAGCCTGATGTGGGACTGGTCCTGGGATCATGACCTGAGCTGAAGGTAGACGCTTAACCAACTGAGCCACCCAGGCTTTCCAGGTAACCTTTTTATAATAAAATATTTATTAAATTTATGACTTAAATCCAGAGCAGTACACAATCATAATTGCAGTGGTGATGCATTTACATGAACTAAACACACCTACATGAACAGCACCCACACGAAGAAACAGAATATTACCAAATACCTCAAAACTTCCTTCATATCCTTTTTGTTGGTGACTACAATACCCCTCCCCCAAAATGAATAACAATCCCAGAATCTAAAATAATATAATGTTTTTGCCTATTTTTGCACTTAATATCAAAGGAATCATCCAATATATACTATTTCTTTCTAGCTTATTTTTCTCAATATTTTGCATTTGGCATTCACCTATATTACTACATTTGATTATAGTTTTCTCATTCTTATAACTGAATAGGATTCCCTTGCATGTATGTATCACAATTCATTAATCACAATTCATTAAGCAGGTTGACCTTTGGCTACTTTCCAAATGTTAACTGTTACAAATATTGCCTACTATGAATGGACTTCTTAATGGGCTTGGCTGGAGACATATGGTAGGGAAACACACAGAAGCGAAGTTAATTGGTCAAAATAATGAGTAGGTTAGCTATAGTAAATACTACAATCACCTTTTTAAAGTTTTATCAATTTATATATCTAACAACAGTATGTGAAAACTCCAATTGCTCCATGGCCTTCCAATACATGGTATTTTCTATTATTTTCACTTATCTTTCTGGCAGATAATTTGCATTCACTACCTTATGACTAATGAAATAAAGTATTTTTTCATCATGTTTTATGTCGATTTGAATATTATCTTTTATGAAGAGGTCACTTGACTCTTTTGCTAATTGTTTTAGAGTACCTTACCTTTTGTTGCTTTATGGATGTGTGTGTGCCTAGAATATATTTCTCTAATTTTTATGCATTTATGTAAATCTAGAAAAATACTAAGAGTTGAGAAAGATGGAAGACACAGAAGACTACTGAAAACTGAAAGGTCATCTTAATGCTATTTCCTTGAAATACCTCTTATGTCATGACAACACATTGATGTTCTTGCAGCAAAATCCCATGTTAAGAAATTATTTTCCCACAAAAAAAAAAAAATCTCCACTCTCATTTTGGCCATAAATTCTTGCTTCATGTTTCCAATTTGATCTTCAAAGGATACTACACTCAATCCTTCATATCCTCCTTTTCATCAAAATCTGTAAGTCAATTTCTAGAATTGATGTTTCCTTATTTTTTTGTTCTACCTACCCAGTGTTTTGTCTCCAAGACTTCTGTGATCTGCTTTATGATTATCTTTTTTTTGCATTATAGAATTCAAATTTAATATAGTTAGAGCATTTTAATGTTTAAAAATATGTTTTCATATATTCCATCTCTTATTTCTCATGACAACCCCATGACATTTGTTTTTTCATTATTCTCAGACTGAGTCTCACAAAGGTGAAAAGGCTAGTAAGGGGTGAATCTGAGACTCAAAACTAACGCTTTTTGGTTTTAGTTTTTTATGCCTTTTTTTTTTTAATTCTGGATCACATTCTTTTTTTTATTATCCTAATAGAAATTCTGTGTATTATTAATTTTTCTTTGACTAATATAATATTAAACAATAGCATTCAATTCTACCTCTGATATAGCTCAGTTATTAATTTCTCCTTTTACCTTTCTTTCTTACTTTGTCATTTCACATCTCCATAATTTCATTTCCATGCTAACTGTTCCATGTGGCTTTCATCTATCTTTCTTCCTGACCATCCTATACAAGGCTAACAGACATATCTTTTACAAAGATAAATCTATTTACCTTTAATTATCTTCATGAGAATAATCCACTTAAAATCCTTCAATAGTAATTGAACGTCTGGCATTTAGGCAGAGCCTTCCAAGATTTGACTGAGACTTACCTATTAACTTACGCCTTAATAGGGTGATGTAGTTAGATCATGACACTGAATTATATAATATCCCTATAGCAGTAAGGAACAATTCTTCTTAAATCACTGTCCCATACTTATATCCTTCTACATAAGTAAGCATCTTCATATTAATAACTACTTACCACATAAATTATTTTTCTCTAAAATGTAACATAATTGTTTTTATTCTCAGTTGCAAGTCTTCTGAAAACTTGTATAGAAACTGATTAAGATATGATAATATGTAATCTTAAAAGGGGCGCCTGGGTGTCTCAGTCGTTAAGCATCTGCCTTCAGCTCAAGTCATGATCCCAGGCTTCTGGGATCAAGCCCCACATCAGGCTCCCTGCTCAGCAGGAAGCCTGCTTCTCCCTCTCCCACTCCCCCTGCTTGGGTTCCCTTTCTCACTGTCTCTCTCTCTGTCAAATAAATAAATAAAATCTTTAAAAAAAAATATGTAATCTTAAAATATTGCATTTGCCATCCAATCATTGTCTGTGCTCTAATACATGTCTTGTTCTTTCAGAAATAATTTTTAAAAATCACATTTTTCAAAAATCAACTGAGATTACTTTAGAGTAAATTTAGAATGACAACAGGGATTTTATTTCAATATTGATGCTCAGCAAAATTCCTGTTCAAATTCCCTTGTGATCATACTACAGTGTTTGTGTCAGAGCCTAGAGAGTATTAAATATCAGTCTTAATAAGACCCCAGGGGATTTAAGTAAATCTTAGAGTCTTTTCTCTCAATTTTTCAGGTTATCTACATGAAAATGGTTTGCTTCATTTAAAAAGCTCGTATCTAAATAAAAGATAGTTATTTTATTTCCAAGGAAAATAATTTTATCTGAACTTCCAACTAACGATATTTCAGAATAGTTTTGTCTTTGTAATAAAATTTTTCATGTGAGTCACAGTGTACTTTAAGTCATTTCTTGTAATTTAGAGAATAGTATACATACCATATTTGTTTTCATATCTCATTTTTGTTACTGTTATTCACTGTTCTGTTTCTTAAAGATTACCTGGCATAGAGCAGGTACTTAACAAACACTGTTTTACTTAAGTTAGCAGGTCTATTTACATTTGACTACATTATCTAACTTCTCAATTTCTTGTAAATTTTTTGTAAAGTAGCAATAATAAACTGTATAAAGCACAGAATTATTATTACAAACTCTTTCTTTTAAGATTTTATTTATTTATTTGACACAGAGAGAGAGAGCACAAGCAGTGGGAGTGGGAGAAGCAGTTTCCCCACTGAGCAGGGACCCGATGTGGGGCTCAATCCCAGATCTCTGGGATCATGACCTGAGCTGAAAGCAGACACTTAACCAACTGAGCCACCCAGGTGCCCCAAGCACAGAATTGTTATTAACTGAGATATTGAACATAAAACAATTCAGAATGCGCAACACATTGCAAACTCTCAATAAGTGTGAACAGTCTTTATTATTTTTTAAAAATATTTTCAGAAATTTCTTAAAGAATCTTAGGTGTGTAGGTTACTATACTCAGTTTTGATAATTTAATTCATCAATTCCACCCTGAAAACACAAAAGCTTTCCTAGCATAGAGAACACTACTGAGAAATATAATGCTGCCTGAGGCAATTTCCATGGGGAATCTCAAAATTATTTTTGAATAATAGTAACAGTGTTATAATAGGTGTATGTAATAGTTTCCTAGAGCTTCCATAAAAAATAGCTGCAAACCTAATGGCTAAAATAACTGAAACTTATTCTGTCACAATTCAAGAAACTAGAGTATGAAATGGAGGTATCAGCAAGATTGTTTCCAGTCACTGGCATTCTATGGCTTGTAGCTGCGCCAATCTCTATCCCCATCATCACTATGTTCTCTCCATGTGCCTCTCTGTGTACTCTTAAAGACATCAGTTACTCGATAGGATCTACATTAATCCAGGATGACATCATTTTTTATATGATTACATCTTCAAATATCCTATTTCCAAATAAAATCATACTCATAGGTCCCTAGGAATAGACTTGAATTTATCTTTTTGGAAGAATACAATTCAAGTCACCACAGTGTATCTAGTATCTCTTTGTAGATACAGAACTCAGTTAATATCTCAAAGCAATCTTAGAGATATTAAGACATTTGAGAAAATGCCTTAAATTAATTTTGTATCATTGTTTGCAATTAATAGATTTTACAGCCTGTGCATTAATAATTTGCCATAATGTTAGACATAAATTTTAGTGCATGTGTAGGACCGAGTACTGCACACACAGTTGAAACACACACAATTCAGTGTGTTAAAAATATTCTTAGGGCGCCTGGGTGGCTCAGTCGGTTAAGCGACTGCCTTCGGCTCAGGTCATGATCCTGGAGTCCCGGGATCGAGTCCCGCATCGGGCTCCCTGCTCGGCGGGGAGTCTGCTTCTCCCTCTGACCCTCCCCTCTCTCATGCTCTCGCTCTATCTCATTCTCTCTCAAATAAATAAATAAAATCTTAAAAAAAATATTCTTAATGCTCTTAGATGTGTATATATATTCTTTCAAAAAGGGCTGCTTTAATTGTTTACTGATTCTATAGTTTTAGGAACCAATAATTAAATATTATATAATTTTATATTCTTTTTTCTTCAAGTTTTTATTTAAAGTCCAGATAGTTAACATACAGTGTAATATTAGTAGTTTTGGGTTTATAATATAGTGATTCAACACTTTCACACAAAACCTGGTGCTCATGATGATAACTGCACTCCTTAACCCCAACACCTATTTAACCCATCCCCCCATGCTCCTTCTCCCTGGTAACCATCAGTTTGTTCTCTATAGTTAAGAGTCTGTTTCTTGGTTTGCCTCTCTCTCTCTTTCCCCTCCCCTTTTCTCATTTTGTTTCTTACATTCCACATATGAGCAAAATCATATGGTATTTGTCTTTCTCTGACTGGCTTTTTTCACTTAGTACTATACTTTCTAGTTCCATCCATGTCATTGCAAATGGCAAGATTTCATTCTTTCTTGTGGTTGAGTAATATTCCATTATAGACACCACATCTTCTTTATCCATTCGTCAGTCAATGGGAACTTGGGCTGTTTCCATAATTTGGCTATTGCAGATAATGCTGCTATAAACATCGAGGTGCATGTATCCCTTTGAATTAGTATTTTTTTTTATTCTTTTGGAAAAAAACCTCATAGTTCAATTGCTGAATTGTAGGGTAGTAGTTCTATTTTTAACTTTTTGAGGGACCTCTATACTGTTTTCCAGAGTGGCTACACAGTTTGCATTCCCACCAAGAGTGCAAGAGTGCTCCCCTTTCTGTGCATCCTCACCAACATCTGTTGTTTCCAAAGAGGTGAAAGACCTATATTCTGAAAACTATAAAATACTGATGAAAGAAATTAAAGACAATAGAAAGAAATGGAAAGACATTCCATGCTCATGGATTGGAAGAACAAATATTGTTAAAATGTCTATACTACCTAAAGCAATCTCACACTTGATGTAATCCCTATCAAAATATCAACAGCATTTTTCACAGACCTAGAACAAACAATTCTAAAATATGTATAGAACCACAAAAGACCCCAAAGAGCAAAAGCAAACTGAAGAAGCAAAGTAAAGCTGGAGGCATCACAATTCCAGACTTCAAGTTATATTATTAATGCTGTAGTGATCAAAATAGTGTGGTACTGGTACAAAAATAGACACCTACATCAATGGAACAGAATAGAAAACCCAGAAATGAACCCAGAACTATTTGGCCAATTAGTCTTTGACAGAGCAGGAAAGAATATCCAATGGGGAAAAAAAAAGTTTCTTCAACACATGGTGTTGGGAAAACTGGACAGCATCATGGAAAAGAAAGAAACTGGACCACTTTCTTACACCAAACACAAAAATAAATTCAGAATGGTTTAAAGACCTAAATATGAGACATGAAACCATAAAAATCCTAGAGAAAAACACAGGCAGTAACCTCTTTGACATTGGCCATAGCAACTTCCTTCTAGATATCTCCTGAGGCAAGGAAAACAAAAGCAAAAATAAACTATTGGGACCTCATCAAGATAAATTCTGCACAGCAAAAGAAACAATCAATAAAACTAAAAGGCAATTTATGGAATAGGAGAAGTATTTGTAAATGACCTATCTGATAAAGGGTTAGTATTCAAAATATATAAAGAACTTATAAAACTCAACACCCAAAAAACAAATAATCCAATTAAAAAATGGGCAGAAGACATGAATAGACACTTTTACAAAGAAGACATACAGATGGCTAACAGACACATGAAAAGATGCTCAACAAAAAATACAAATCAAAACAACGAGATACCACCTCACACCTTCCAGAATGGCTAAAATCAACAACACAATTAATTATTTGAATTTTGGACTTGAACTTGGTATTATTTGTATATCTCATGGTGGAGAAATTATTGTGCTCCCCCACAAAGACAGTTGTAGTTTTTCCATAACTTTATTAATCCATCTTCTACTAATACAATTACTGTGATTTTTTAAACAAATATTTTTGTCAATAGCTAATGATATTCTTACTCCATGAACATTTAGAATATTTTTATTTTTACAATAGCCAAGACATGGAAACCACCTAAGTGTCCATCAATAGATGAATCGATAAGGAAGGTATATAAAGTATATCTTTATATACTTTATATAAATATAATGGAATAGTGCACAACCATAAAAAAGCATGAGATCATGACATGAATGGACCTTCAGTGTATAATGCTAAGTGAGATAAGTCAGACTGAGAAAAAAATATACCATGTGATTCCACTCATTATTGCAAAAAAAGGGGGGGTAAACAAAAAGCATAATCAGAACTATAAATACTGAGAACAAACTGATGATTACCAGAGCGGAGAGGTGTGTGGATTAGGTAAAATGGGTGAAGGAGACAAGGAGATACAGGCTTCCAGTTATGGAATGAGTAAGACATCAGAATAAAAAGCAGACCATAAGGAATAAAAAGAAAAAAACTGAATTGAAAATATTACTAAAGGGTACTTGGATGGCTCAGTCATTAAGCGTCTGCCTTCAGCTGAGGTCAAGATCCCAGGGTCCTGGGATTCAGTCCCACCTCTTGCTCCCTACTCAGCAGGGAGCCTGCTTCTCCGTCTCCTCCCCTCCCCTTGCTGCTCATGGTCTCTCTTGCTTATCTCTGTCTCTCACTCTCAAATTAAAAAAAAAAAAAATCTTAAAAAAAAGAAAATACTACTAAAACACAAGCAGAGAGAATGCTTAAAGGAAAACTCAATTTCATGGGGCTCCTGGGTGGCTCAATCAGTTACGTGTCTGCCTTTGACTCAGCTCATGATCTCAGGGTCCTGGGACTGAGCCCCCTGGTTGGGGTGGGTCCCTGCTCAGCAGGCAGTCTGTTTCTCCCTCTCCCTCTGCCTCTTTTCCTCTGCATTCGCTGTCTCTCTCTCTCTCAAATAAATAAATTAAATCTTTAAAAAAAAAGAAAATACTCAATTTCAAACAATTTCAAAGTAGCTGATATATATTGAAAAGTTTTTGTGTCATGTATACTACATTTTAAATAAATCAGCTTTCTTTCAGTGTAATCAATATCGATAAAATTCACCAATTTTAAGTATACACTTTGGTGAGTTTTGACAAATGTCAGCAGTTATGTATTCAGCATCTAATTCATGATATAGAGTATTTCCACCAACCTTCCATTACCAGGGTCACTTTGCAGTCAATTTTCTCCCCAAAGCCCAGACCCTGGCAGCCACTGATCCATTTCCTTCTCCATATTCTTCCATTTTCTGGAGTGTTACAGACGTACTATCATGAAGTACAGAGTCTTTTGAGCCTCCCTTCTTTTTCTTACCATTATGATTTTGAGGTTCAAGTTTCTTTGCCTGTATAAGCTGTCCATTACTTTTTTTGTTAAGTAATATTCTACTTTATGGATACAATGCCATTGGTGCATTATCCTATAAATGAATATTTATTCATTTGGGCGCCTGGGTGGCTCTTTGGGCGCCTGGGTGGCTCAGTTGGTTAAGCGACTGCCTTCGGCTCAGGTCATGATCCTGGAGTCCCTGGATCGAGTCCCGCATCGGGCTCCCTGCTCAGCGGGGGGCCTGCTTCTCCTTCTGACCCTCCCCCCTCTCATGTGCTCTCTCTCTCTCATTCTCTCTGTCTCAAATAAATAAATAAAATCTTTAAAAAAATGAATATACTCTTTATTTTGTGTTTGAAAACAAAAATTATTATGAATAAATCTGTGTAAAAGCCTTTGTGTGAACCCAAGATTTCATTTGTCGTGAACAAATACCTAGGAGTGGAATTGCTGCATAATATGGTAATTGAATCTTTAACTATACACGAAACTGTCAAATGATTTTCCAGAGTGGTTATACCATTTTATATCCCCATCAGCAATAATGGGATTTTGACTTGTCCCAAATAGTCTCAAAATCTTGGTACTTTCAGTGTTTTTCATGGTAGTCATTTGGTTAAATTTGTTGTAAATTCTCAGCTGGTGGCATCACAATTCTGGACTTCAAGCTCTATTATAAAGCTGTCATCATCAAGACAGTATGGTAGTGGTACAAAATCAGACACACAGATCAATGGAGCAGAATAGAGAGCCCAGAAATGGACCCACAACTCTATGGTCAACTAATCTTCGACAAAGCAGGAAAGAATGTCCAATGGAAAAAAGACAGTTTCTTCAACAAATGGTGTTGGGAAAATTGGAAAGCCACATGCAGAAGAATGAAACTGGACCATTTCTTTACACCACACACAAAAATAGACTCAAAATGGTTGAAAGACCTAAATGGGAGACAGGAGTCCATCAAAATCCTTGAGGAGAACACAGGCAGCAACCTCTTTGAACTCAGCGACAGCAACTTCTTCCTAAACACATTGCCAAGGGCAAGGGACACAAGGACAAAAATGAACTATTGGGACTTCATCAAGATAAAAAGCTTTTGCACAGCAAAGGAAACAGTCAACAAAACCAAAAAACAACTGACAGAATGGGAGAAGATATTTGCAAACGACATATCAGATAAAGGGCTAGTATCCAAAATCTATAAAGAACTTATCAAACTCAACACCCAAAGAACAAATGATCCAATCAAGAAATGGGCAGAAGATGGGTGCCTGGGTGGCTAGTTGGTTAAGTGACTGCCTTTGGCTCAGGTCATGATCCTGGAGTCCGGGATGGAGTCCCGCATCAGGCTCCCTGCTCAGCAGGGAGTCTGCTTCTCCCTCTGACCCTCCCCCCTCTCATGTGCTCTCTCTCTCTCTCTCAAATAAATAAATAAAAATTTTTAAAGATTTTATTTATTTATTTGACAGAGACACAGCGAGAGCAGGAACACAAGCAGGGGGAGTGGGAGAGGGAGAAGCAGGCTTCCTGCGGAGCAGGGAGCCCAATGCGGGACTCGATCCCAGGACACTGGGATCACGACCTGAGCCGAAGGCAGACGCTCAATGACTGAGCCACCCAGGTGCCCCCCAAAAATAATTTTACTTCTACATTTAGGGCTATAGTGCATTTTGAACAAATATATATATATGTGTGTGTGTGTGTGTGTGTGTATAAAGTACAAAAATAATGGGTCAAAGAATTTTAAAAATATATATACATATATTTTTATTAATACTTTTTTTAGAACCACTTAAATTCACAGCAAAACTGAGCAAAAGTTGTAGATCTTCCATTGTAAAGGATTTCTAATAATGCCAGAAACATTTGCTGAAGATTCTCTTTCCCTCTTTGAGTTGCCTTATACTTTTTTTAAGATTTTTTTTTTTAATTTATTAATTTGAGAGAGAGAGAGAGCACAAGCAAGTGAACAAGAGAATGAGCCGGGGAAGGGTCAGAAGGAGAGGGAGAAGCAGACTCCCCGCTGAGCAGGTAGCCCAATGCCTGGCTTGATCCCAGGACCCCAATATCATGGCCTGAGTAGAAGGCAGACACTTAAACGACTGATCCACCTAGATGCCCCTGCCTTACACCTTTTCCAAATGCAATTGATTGAGTATATATGCACCTATTTCTATTTCTATTCCCTTTATGGCTCAATTGGTCTATTTATTTGTTTTTGTTTTGTTTTGTTTTAATTTTTTATTTATTTGCGAGAGAGAGAATGAGACAGAGAGCATGAGAGGGAGGAGGGTCAGAGGGAGAAACAGACTCCCTGCTGAGCAGGGAGCCCAATGTGGGACTCGATCCAGGGACTCCAGGATCATGACCTGAGCCGAAGGCAGTCGCTTAACCAACTGAGCCACCCGGGCGCCCTATTTATTTGTTTTTATGCTCATTCTAACATGCATTGTTTATAATGGCTATATAATAATTCTTGAAAACAGGTCATTTAAGCCCTCAAACTATATTCATCCTTTACAGAATTATGTTTCCTATTCTGAATCCTCTTATAATGTTTTTCTATTGCTAGTTTCATAAAATTTCATTTTTCTCAATTCTTTGTGCCTAATCTATAGACATATTATAAAATTATATATAAAAATATATTCCAGCTAATTTACAACTATGCATTTCATTTCTTCAGAATTAATTATACATCATCATCCTTTTTGCAAATAAAGATGGACTTTCTACTTCCCCTATAGTATGTCTAACTTCCTTATACTCCCTAGGACCTCCAATGAAATGTTGAATGAAAATTAAGACTGGGCATCATTGCACTATTCCTGAGGCCTGTATCAGCCTCTTGAGCTTCTTTTTAAGTTTGAATGTTATCTTTTTTTTTTTTTTGGACAACTTATTTCTGTCTATGTATTTAATGTGGCATGTCTGTAGGGTGGATATTTTTATATTTTTTATCAACTAGTTTCTTTTTCATCATCTAGTTTTATACTTGATGAGTTTTCATTAGTGTGATTATTTCATTCACATTTCTTATAATCTTTGATATGTTTTAAATCTGACATCTTCCTTGTTTTCTCTTTTCTCATCTGCTCTCTGTTCTTTTTTTTTTGGTTGCTTCATGCCTTCTATGAATTTTTTATACCATTACATATTATCTCCTATTGGATTATTAGATATTTTTGTTCTAATTTTCTTTTTTAATAATTGCTCTATGTTTTAAAATATACTTTAACATCACATTGACCTTCAGAGTATATTAAACTACTTATAATGTATGAACAGTACAAAAGTGCACTTTAATTTTTCAGCCTTTTTTGTTGTCAAACATTTTACTTGTACATGTATCTC
This sequence comes from Mirounga leonina, assembly GCF_011800145.1. Taxonomy (NCBI): domain Eukaryota; kingdom Metazoa; phylum Chordata; class Mammalia; order Carnivora; family Phocidae; genus Mirounga; species Mirounga leonina. The sequence goes on from NW_023270865.1 coordinate 16,244,983, forward strand.
ACAGCGCATTGTCATTTCTTCTTTAAAAGCAAATATTTTAAATATAATTAAAATAATATATAAAGCATCATCTTTTATACCTCCACATGTGTTTACCTTTTCCAGTACCTTTTGTTCATTATTTATTGTTATAATTTTATTCTAACTTTAGGACTTACTTTTATCTTTCATTTGGGCAGGTTTAGTGGATTCTATCTTTATTGCCTTAAAAAATCATTACTTCCCTTTCATTTTTATAATACATTTTCTGTGTCTTTATAATCTTATGCCGAATTATTGTTCTTACAGAAAATTAATATTGCTATTTCATTAATTGTCTGACTTGTATGGGTTTCTGATAAGAAATCTATTATTTAACTTATTTTTGTTCTTCTGAATGTTTTTTGCTTTTAAGATCTTATCTTTACCTCTACATAAGCATTATTGTGGATTTTTTTTAATGTTTATTGTGACTATAGTTCATTTAATTTCTTGAACCTATGAGTTGGTGTTTAACCAAATTTTGAAATATTTAGCCATTATTCTTACTAATGTTTAATTATAAAATAATAGCATATATTTTAGGTCACTTGATATTATTCTTAATTCATTGATGTTTTCTGTGTTCATTTTTCTGATTTCACTTTCATTGCCTCATTTTGAATAATGTCTATTGCTATGGTTTCATGTTCAATGATCTTTCTGCTAACTTATTGATAATCCCATTCAGTGTATTTTTCATTATGGCTATTGTATTTTTCACCTCCAGTGATTATATTTAAGTCATTTTCATATCTTCTATTGTTCTCTTCATGGACATGTTTCCTTTTTACATTACTAAGCATATTGAGGATATTTATAATAGGCATTGCAATGTCTTTGTCCTCTAATTCCATTAAATCTGTCAATTCTCTGTCTGATTGTTTCAATTGGATAGCAGTTGTGAATTTAATTCTTTTTTTTTTAAAGATTTTATTTATTTATTTGAGACAGAGAGAATGAGAGAGAGAGAGCACATGAGAGGGGGAAGGGTCAGAGGGAGAAGCAGGCTCCCTGCTGAGCAGAGAGCCTGATGCGGGACTTGATCCAGGGACTCCAGGATCATGACCTGAGCCGAAGGCAGTCGCTTAACCAACTGAGCCACCCAGGCGCCTGTGAATTTAATTCTTGTGCTCCGAATTATATTTCATTAAAGAGTTCTGGACTTTTTTTTTTTTTTTTTTTTTTGAGGGGAAGGGCGTGTATTTAATTTACTAAGAATCAGTTTGGTCCTTTTGAGATTTACTTTTAACCCTTGTTATAATGAGTCCAGAGCAACACTTACCACAGGCTAATTTAATAAGGTGATACCCTGCTGAGAATTCTCTCTCAGGGCACATGTATTATTAGTTTTTTTTTCAGTCTGGTAGATGAGAACTTATGCTATTTTCATTCCCATGTGAGCTCCAGAAACTTCTTAGCAGCTTTCCACTGCCTCTTATAATTTCTCTCTATGAATGCTCAGATCAGCATTCATCCAAAGACTTAAGGAGACTCTTTTGAAGATCTCCAAAGGTTTCTCTATGTGGTTCCATTTTTATCTGATGTTATGCCCTGCCAAATCTAACTAACTTGACATCTTCAAAATCTCATCTTTGTCTCTTCAACTCAGCAAGAATGCCAGGCTTTCTTTGAATGCCTCTTCCTCCCTTGAGTCCTGAAAAGTTTATCCACAGAGTAAGCAAGGAAAATCATAGGACTCTTCTGGATTCACTTGCCTCAGGTATTATAATCCTGTGCTGTTGTATCCCCATGTCTGATAACATCTCAAACTGGTGTTTGGACTTCCTGGCATATGTGGTGATGGTAAAGGGGGACATAATTACTGTAGTAGTTAATTTTCCATAGACAGAATGAGGAGTTTGTACAATGCCTTTACATGTATTAACTTATGTAATCCTCACAGGTCCAAGAAGTAAATTGTATCAAATTATTCTATTGTCAACTTGATTAAACTGAGAACAAAATTTTCTAAAATCCAATTTCCTGTCTATTCATAGGTTAAAGTTAATCAAATCAGGGAAATTTCACAAGTTATGTGATGAAGAAGTGTGGAATTGGCCATCCTTCCCTAGACTCACAGAGGCCATGGGTTCACACACCTCCTCCCATAGCTCCCTCTTTGCACTTACGTTTCTGTAGCTAAATATGTGTTTCTCAGACTGAAAACATGTGACTCAGCTGAGTCCCTCTCACCTGTGTTCTGACATTCATTTTCTTGACTCTTTTCACATTTGCATAAGCTTTAATTCCTATAATAAATAACTTCTTGCACAATGCATTGCGTTTCCATTTCCATTAGTTAACCTTTGCTGATACAGTAGGAATTATGATGATCTCTAGTTTTTAAATAAGTAAAATAAGAAATGGAAGTAATTTGCAATTGTTTTTAATATTAAAAAGCTAACGAATGGTAGCTAGAATTTAAATCCAGGAAGTCTGTTTCCAAAATTCATTATTTTATTCATAATGCCAAACTGACTTTTTAAAGTTATGCACTTAAGAATAGTAATGGAGTATCTGTCATTTTTTTTAAAGATTTTATTTATTCATGAGAGACAGAGAGAGAGAGAGAGGCAGAGGCAGAGGGAGAAGCAGGGTCCCCGCGGAGCAGGGAGCCGGATGCAGGACTCGATCCCAGGACGCTGGGATCATGACCTGAGCCGAAGGCAGACGCCTAACCGACTGAGCCACCCAGGCGTCCCAAAATAGCTGTCATTTTTAACACAACATTTTTATGACTATATGTGTTGAAATATTCAGGGATTTTTACTTATTGCCAACTCTTACAAGTATATATATAATGACTACAGAATATTAAAATTAAATTCAAAAATATATTTTGTTTTTGTTTTATGTCAGGGATGGTTTATACAAAGATCAGCATTTTGTGAATAAGAATATCAGGAAATGGACTATCTGAAAAAGATATCTGAATAAGAAATAATTATTGATGCAAGTTTTTATAAATTCAAATATAAATTTATATTATCTCATATTACCTTACATTTTTCTCTGTCATAATTATGCCATGAATTCTATTTCTGTTAAGAATTTACTTTTAAATAGGCACACTCATTATGTATTTTGTATGAAAGAGACTCCAGTTACTTTTTTTTTAAGATTTTATTTATTTATTTGACTGAGGGAGAGAGAGGCAGAGCAGGAGGCAAAGGGAGAAGAAGTAGGCTCCCCACTGAGCAGAGATCCTGATGTGGGGCTTGAACCCAGCCTCTGGGATCATGACCTGAGCCGAAGGCAGATGCTTAACTGACTGAACCACCCAGGTGCCCCAAGACTCCAGTTATTAAATAATGATCTCAAATGCCTGAAAATATGTAATATTTCAGTGAACACTTACATTCATAAAAAAAATTAAAATGAATAATGTATGCTTACATTTGTGTATTTACTATAATATGTGGATAAAATCTTTTATTAACTCACATTTTTGTTCCTAAACACAAAATAATTTTTAAAAAGTTGAAAATATTTTATTTATTGCTTTACTTATTCAAGACATGCAATTTCTTCTATATTTCAGGCACCTAAATTTTATAAGCAATGCTTTTCATTAGTGTTGATTGTCTTATTAAATGCCAGGTTATATATTATATATAATTCAAATCACTAGGTAGTTAATTGTGTGGATAACGTTTACACAGTGTCAACTGAATTTGCAAATTATTATAACAGTAATTTAAAATATGCTGTCATTTGTTAGACAATCAGCAGGGTACCTAGTTCAAATGATAGAATACTGATATAACTAATTAGTACTTTACTTTTGTTTGTTGTAAAAAAAAAACAAAAACAAAAACAAAAAAAACCTACATTTTAATGTTCAAATCAACAAAATTAATTTTTGTTTTCATTTTCAAAAGACTACATAGATTTTCTTTTTTTTTTAAGAGATTTTATTTATTTATTTGACAGAGAGATAGATAGCACAGATAGAGTGGCAGGCAGAGGGAGAGGGAGAAGCAGGCTTCCTGCTGTGCAGTGAGCCCGATGCGGGGCTCGATCCCAGGTCCCTGGGATCATGACCTGAGCTGAAAGCAGACGCTTAACCGACTGAGCCACCCAGGCGCCCCCTACATAGATTTTCATATACACATTTGATTTTATATTGCCAAAGACTTAGAAATTTAAAAAAATATATATATAAAATAGTACATGCATAAAACAAATAGTACAAAGACTTCATGGGATGTTAGAACACAGATTTACCTCTCCTGGACCTATAAATTGGTTTATAAATGATTTTGAACCACTGCTTTCTCATCTGTAATATAGAAAGCAGGACAATGAAGTCATCTCTTCCAGCTATATACTTATATGAGCTTCAATCTAAGTAGTTAGCATTTTGAAATATTCCCAATGTATTTTCACTGCCTCATTGGTCATTATTACTCTGAGAAATTCCACAAGTGGAGTAGGGCATGGATATGAATCTCAGTGATCCAAAGAAATATCAATATTGCCATAAGTAAAATAACATCCCATGGATTTAACTTTCGGAGCACGCCTTTAAAAGAAGCTCGCATGCAAATAATGGCCTAAGAGTAGAGGATATCCAATTACTGAGGCTACAGAAAGTTGGCTTTGTTTTTAATTTAAAAGCCCTTTCTTAGAGATCATTGGTTATAATTTATATAATTTGTAATTATAAAATTTATACAATTTAAATTATTTATACCTGGGTAAGCATCCCATATGACAAATTATGGCAGTACCCAGGTTCTAAACCTGCCTTGGTGGCATAAAAATGTCTTATTTGTGTATGTGACGTAGTTAATATTAGTCATTTCAGGCTACCGTAACAAAATAACATAGAATAGGTGGGTTACAGGACAGAAATGTATTTTCTTACAGTTCTGGAGTCTAGAAGTCCAAGATCGAGTTGCCAGGATCGTCAGGTTCTGGTGAGACCTCTGTTCCTGGCTTGCAGATGGCAGCCTTCTTGCTGTGTCTTCCTATGGTGGGGAGAAAGTGAGGGATCAAGTTTTGTGGTATCTCTTCTTATTAGGGCTCTGATCCCATCATGAAGGCCTCACCTCCATGACCTCATCTAAACCCAATTATCTTTCAAAGGTCACATCTCTAATTACCATCCCATCCGGGGTTAAATGGCTTTAACATATGAAATTGAGGAGCACATAATTCAGTACATAATCATGGTGTTCCTATCATTTCATGTTCACATTTCATATCCTTTTGATTTCATTTTAGCCTCAGAGAATCTTTTCTTACTTTCTGGGAAATAGATCTGTATGTGTAAATGGGGTGTCTCCCTACCTACTGGGGAGTTGAGTATCACAAGAACACATCTTCCATGTATTATATGTTCTCATCTTGTAACTTCCTCCCTACCCTTTCAATCTGTTAATGATATTTTGCCTGATGTATGTGAACTGCTATACATTTGATTTTTATTTTTTCTGTTTGAATCAACTCTACCATTCCAAGATGTTTCTTCAAGAATAAAAATTTAATGACTCAAGAGTTTTAAAGTAAAAAAAAAAAAAATAACCATTTTATATTTATTTCAGCAAATTACAGTTATATTTTCCAAGCTATCTTACTCAAAGACAAGGATTTTTTTAAAGTGTATGTTCAGTTGAAAGAAGAAATTGCTTTTTCAGTTATAAATATCATGAAAATTACATAATTTATAAGTAGAGATTGACTTTCTAAAATGAACATGGAAATTTATTGACCACAGTGTATATCTGTATCCAGGCAACTTGAGAAATAATTAATCTTGATATTCATAGAAAATTTAAATCAATAAATGCATTATTACTTATGGATAAAAACTATAAGCAAACTGTGAGAAGCATTAATATTACCATTTGGTGAACTGCTTTGACATTTTAAGAATGTACTTTAAGACTTTAATTCTAAAGAGTAGCATAACTTAAAATTATTTAGCAAACTACAGTATGTGTCCCACGTTTACAACCATATGGAGAAGCGTTAGGTAACTGGCCAAATCAAAGCCTAATAGGTGATACCGTATTCAGGCTCTTATTAATTTAATTGAAAAATAAATTTTAATAATCAACAAATTATAATCATACTGACCCTTTTATTTTTATATCCACTTGAAGTTTGGTTTTAAATAATAGGGTCTGTTCCTTATATCACCAACAAATTTTCATGCAAGATTTAACTGCTTCATATATTGATGTGAGGTGACACAGATTCTGATACTTGTCTTTCCTTTGTGACTTTGAGCATTTCAACTTAATAAAAAAATTGATTTTAACCATCAAAATTTGAGTGAGATGTTTCAGGGATAGAAGGCCAAAGGAAACACTGGTCTTGCACTTAAGGAGCTTACAACTCCTTTGGGGTGTAGATGAAAGTAAGAAAACTATGGAAGTTATAATACAACATAAGCTGTAAAGGCCTTTGAAGAGATTGTTTCAAACTAGAAAACTAAAAAGGAAGTAAATATTATAGTGATGAGATAGCATTCAAGGTGGACTTTCAAATTTGTGTAGAATTTCAAAAGACAGAAATGGAGAGTAGGTCAAAGGGCACTGCAGTCAGAGAAACAGCAGGGGAGGTAGGGGGAAATGGGTAAAAGTAAGAAACATGCCCAGAAAGAGCAAGTCAGAAAGAGTTATCCTAGAGTCAGCACTTGTAGAGGAATAATAGTGTATAAAAATGGAAAAGTAGTTTAGAATCATATTGTAGACTAATTTAATTGCCAGACCTTTATTGACTAACTCAATAAATAATTTATTTTGTACTACAATTTCAGAGGCCATATCACATTAAGAACACATACTTCACATTACAAGAAACACCAGGCCTCAGGAGTATGCCGTCTTGGAGGAAAACAGAAACAGATGTCATAATTACAAGAATACACCAAAACTACAATTATATGATTCTCAGAATGCTACAGCAGAGAGGTGCACAGTACTTGAGGATATGTGATATATCTGACTTCTTCAGATGGACCAAAGAATTATCCAAAGAGAAAGATGTGAGTTCAGAAGGATAGAGGTGGGAGGAGGAAACAGAGTATTACATGCATGTAAGAATATGAGTACAATAAAAGGCCAGTGCAGCTGGGTCACAGATAGGTAAGTGTTGTCCTGTTATATGGGAGGTGGGCAAGATAAGCCATTCCCAGATGCTGTAGGGTCTTTTAATCGTTCTTTATTCTAAAAGTAATAAGGAATTATTTAAGTGACTAATAAGATGAAGATCTGTATTATCAAAATTCATCTTAAAAACACAACACTATTGAGTGAAGAAGAGTTGGAAGAGACAAAGGGTTTGGAGGAAGGGAAATGAAAATGTCACCACAGTGGACCAGTTGAGAGATAATGATTGTGCCATGCAAGTGGTTTGGAGATAAATACATGTGTACCGTTTAAGAAACATTTAGATTGGAAATGGAAAGTACATGATGGAGAATTAGAAATTAGAGAAACAGAGTTATCCAAAGTTATTCTTTGCAATGAATTATAATATTTTTGGTTGAATGATGGTTATATTCATTGTGATAGAGAATCCAGATGAACTGAAAAGTAAAATCCTTTAAAGGAGGAAGTCCATAAACTCAGCTTCAAGGAGCTATGGGGTTCCTTTGAAATAGGCATCCAAGCAAAGATGAAGACTTCCAATTTCAAAGAGTGAGTCTAGATTGGCTATAAAAGTCAGTGCATGATCTTTGCACAGGTAATTATTGGTGTTGGAGCAGTAAATGAACACTGCTAGGGAGCAATAAAAATGTAAAAATGCACCCCAAAATGCTGACCAAGTAGAGTGGGAAAAAGCTGAAAGGAGATCAGAAAAGGATAAATGAGTGTTAAGAGAAAGCCAAGAGTGTGATGTCACAGTACTGTTTCAAGAAAGGGTCAACACGAGCAGTAAATGCTGAGACAGCAAGTGAAAGAATATTGACCAGTAGCTTTCCAGGTGGAGAAATCAATGAAGATGTTAGAAATGCTACTTCAGGTATGTTATGGTATAGAAAAGAGACTGTTCTGTGTTAAGGAGAAAGAGGCAAACAAGGAAATGGAGCCAGTGTTTATAGTTACCTAGTTCAAGGATTGGTCTACACAGGGGGTGACAAGTCTGTAATCGAAGCATATAGTTAAAATGGACGAGTTTTTAAAAATTGGACTGTTGAGTATATTCAATAGGAAAATGGAGTTGAAGAGAAATGGGATCATTCCATTTGGGGCATGGTATAAACCATTAATTTTTCCTAATAAAAATAACAAAATCTCCTTTGAAAATTAATGCACACAAAGTAAATGATGACTTGGAGCTAAGCCCCTCACAAAAAAGTCAAAACAAAAAAAGAGCTGATGCACTCGTGTACCTGTGGACTTTCAGAGTTGATATATATTGATGGCAAGGAGATACAAATAGAAAAATAAAGGAACTGATATAATGGTTTTGAAAAGATAGCACTGATTGCCACTGGTAGATGTTTTTACCTCGAAAGTGGAGAGATCTGTGGCAATTAAAGAGAAATGTCAAGCATACAAGCCTTGCTGTCTGAGAGTAGATGATGAAACGATTCATAGGGATGATGGGTATTTCCTCACAGATATGTTAAGTAACTGCAATTAGAATTTTATCATCACCCTCACTTCCCCAAATTTGTTCTTATAAAGTTCACCAAGGACTTCCACATTGCTAAGTCCAATGATCAGTTTTCTAAATTCATTTTGCTTGGAACTGTTAGCAGCATTTAGTACAAGTTTTCAGTCCTTCTTAAAATCCTTTCTCCATCTGTCTTTAGGAAACACTCTCCTGAATTGTCCAAAGGGATTGTAATCCTTTTCTGATTTCTTGGCAAAATTTTGCAGAAATCCAGGGCTCAGTTCTTGGATTTATCCATTTTACTAACTTCCTGGGTGATATTTTCTTTTTTCTTTTTTTTTTGTTTAAAGATTTTATTTATTTATTTGAGAGAGAGAGAATGAGAGAGAGCACATGAGAGGGGGGAGGGTCAGAGGGAGAAGCAGACTCCCTGCCGAGCAGGGAGCCCGATGTAGGACTTGATCCAGGGACTCCAGGATCATGACCTGAGCCAAAGGCAGTCGCTTAACCAACTGAGCCACCCAGGTGCCCCCTGGGTGATATTTTCTATTAAACAGCTTGATGCAATATCTGTAGGCTAGCAAGTCCTACATTAGTGTCTCAATCCTGAACTCTAACAAAATATCTGTTTAACACCATTTGACGTCTTGCCTGAAAATCAAGTAGATTATTCAAAATTAACATGAACCAAACCCAGCTTAAATGAAGTCTCCCAGTAAGAACCTAGTAATCTTGCAGTCTTTCTTTCCTAAACTCATGAGTAACGCCCCTCCTCCCACTTCTTGTCTTCAGGCCATGGTCTTGAAGTCATGAGTTGCTACTCACAGCCATTTCATTATCTGACCACTTCTCTCTGTTGCTACTGCTACAAAACCTTTTCCTTATTTCTTCCATTATTGCTCTTCTTCAGACATGCAGTCCACCATGCTCTTTTTTGGTATAAACTAAGCATGCTCATACTTAGAACCTTTACATTTGCTTATCTCTCCTCTTAGAATACCCTTAGCCGTCATATCTATGAAGCTTGCTCTCTCTTCTTTAAGTCTCTGCACAGATATATTTTTAACAAAATTCTCCTTGAACACCATTATAAAAAACATTATGCCTCACTTCCACACTTTCTATAACTTTGGCATAATTATTTCTCCCCATGGTAGTATACCATGCAATGTAGTTTATTTTTTACCACTTTATTTACTTCTCTGCCCCCTCTGGCTAGAACAGTATTATCCAATGGAACTTTCTGCATAATAGAAATATCCTATATCTGGGCTTTCCAACTTGGTAGCTGCTACCATGTATGGATTTTGATAACATGAAATATGGATAGAGTGATTGAAAAAATGGGCTTTAATTTTATTTAACTTGCTTACTTTAAATTGCAATTTAAATAGCCATGTATGGCATATGGCCAGTGGTTATTATTTTGGACAGTGCAGAACTAAAAGGTAAACTGCTATGGCAAGGATTGTTTTTGTTTTGTTTACTTCTTTAGTTGTTTTGCATAGGCCAATGTCTAAAGCGCAGTATATGCTCAATAAATAAATGTATACATTAATGAATAAAAGTAGGAGTCCAGTAAATAGTTCATCATATTAAATCTAAATTATGAGAGATGATTAATACAGATAAAAGCAGAAGTGTAGTAGATTTTTTTTTTAATCTGAGTTTAGAAAGACAGTGAAGAATAAGCAAACAGTGACATTTTGAAAAGATATTTCAAGAAGGAGATACTTGCAATTACATATTTGGAAAAGTTTGAGAAGAATGAAAAGTGACAAAATAAGACCTTTGAATTTGAAAAAAAAGTGATAAGTAATTACAGGTAGAGAAGAATTGGTGTCTTGGCGAAGGAGGGTCAAGAAACTAACCCAAAGGCCAGAAAAAGTTTAGGGTGGGATTGGATTAGAGAACATTAGGTAAATTAGGCAAATTGGCCCATTAGCTATTTACTAAAAACTGGAGGGAAAAACAGAAGCTACAATGGTGGAGAAATATTATAGTCTCTATTTTTTAATTTAATAGCCATTGAGTACACCTTTGACCCTTGTTGCAAAAATGAGAGGTATCCTAAGAAACAGAAAATAATTGATAGACTAGGCTCTCAGAGCAGATATTTTTGGATTTGCTCAGATTACACCAATTTAAATTGGAAAAGAAGATTCTCTCTCTTTCTCTGGAGTGGGAAAGAGACAGCCAAAAGATTAAGATTGAGGAATATCTTTTTAGTCATCCTGAATCATAACAGAACAAAGGGAAAGTCCTTGATTTATGTAGAGAATAACACTGCTCCAGAGTATATGATAGGGATTGATTAAGGGCTGTTGAGCATCAGTGAAAGTCCAGCTGAGGTTAGAAAACTTGAACAAATCATGTTTTCATGAACATTGCCAATCATATTTGGCAGTTCTGGTGTTAGAAGACAAGAAAAGGTAGGGAGGAATAATGGAAGTTTTAACTTTAAAAAAAATTATTTGTCAAAAATTCTTGTCAAGATGACAAGAATCAGGGGACCCATACAGAGAAAGAAAGAGAACTATGCTGTGATGATTGAACTTTCTGCAGGAGGTCGTGTAGAATAATATCACATACCTGAAGGACGCTCCCAAAGAACTACAGTATGAAGCAAGATGGAAGCTGCATCTGTTCCTGTCTACTAACAGATTTAAATGTAGAAGTAAATTTAGCTATCATACCTATAATATAATTGCTGTAAAAAAAAAAAAAAATACCCAGAGGGGCACCTGTGTGGCTCAGTCGGATAAGGGCCCAACTCGTGATTTCAGATCAGGTCATGATCTCATGGGTTGTGGGATTGAGCCCCAGATCAGGCTCTGCACTCAGTGGGGAGTCTGCTTGAGATTCTCTCTCTCCCTCTCCCTCTGCCCCTTCCCCCACTTGTGTGCATGTTCACTTGTGCGCGCTCTCTTTTTTTTTTTTTAATTTTTATTTATTTATTTGACAGAGAGAGACACAGCGAAAGAGGGAACACAAGCAGGGGGAGAGGGAGAGGGAGAAGCAGACTCCCAGCTGAGCAGGGAGCCCAATGCGGGGCTCGATCCCAGGACCCTGGGATCATGACCTGAGCCGAAGGCAGACGCTTAACGACTGAGCCACCCAGGCGCCCCTCAAATAAATAATTCTTTAAGAAAAGTACCTAGAATAACACTGATTGAAATGAACTATAAAATTGCTTATATATTTTTCACACAGTCTACATTGAAATAGAATTTCTAGATAGTATTTATCTTTTCTATTATGAGTTTCTTCAAGGTGTTGAGAAGAGTGCCTTGTTCAGAGAATAAATTCCCTCCCTTAATCAGTGAAGGCAATTTAATTTCTCAGTACTAATTTTCACATATTAGTATGTAAACCTCACCCCTTAGACCCAGACTACATTCTGTGCACATTTGAAAACATCTTCCTGGCATTTGTATACCTCTGCTTGCCCTACATGGTCTGCTGACTACACCTGCTTTAACCCTCTCTGTACCCTCTGAGGGCTGTTCTGGCTGTTTATGGTCCAGTCCTTCTGCCTGTGACAGTCAAAGATAAATATACCTTTAAAATTTTGTTCAGGCAATTGGTGGTAGCAACCAGATCGTGACCTCTGTTAATTCCTTGTTTTTAATGTATTCTTTCTGAATTTCTCTCTATTCTAGATAGGAAATGCCAGCTTTCTCATCCAGCATTCCAGGCCACTCAGGAACTTCTCCTTACATGGATATAAAATTCTCAGGTCATTTGAATGTTTTCTTCCTGGGCCTCATATGTTCCTGCCTCTTGCAATGGACTGAATGTTTATGCCCCCCAAGAGTTGCATGCCCTCCAAATTTACATGTCCCCCACATTTACATGCTGAAATCCAACCCTCATGGTGATTTCAATAAAAGGTGAGGCCTCTGGTGGGTGATTAGGTTATGAAGGTTTGCATATCTTAAAATAGTATTTTGTCTTTATTCCACCTTCACATTTATGGTTTGGTTGGATGTAGAGGTCTACTTTAAAATTCACTGACTTCACAATGTGAAAACACTCTTTTCACACTCAGTGTTCTGAACTGGAGTTTGGTACCCATCTTTACTGTCCCCGCTTTATGACAAGCTTATTTGATTTTATTTCCTAGTGTCTGTTTTTTTACCCAAGTTTTCAAAATCTTATGAAAGAGCTTATCATTTTATTGTTTTGGTCACAGATGCCTTTTTTAATATATACAATTTCTTCTCAAAATCAGTGAGGAAAAAACAATATCTTCCTGTGGTTGATTTGAATTAATTTCTGGGGCAAGATGTCCAATGTTGCTGTCATTTTTGCTAATTAAAACTTGGTCCATTCTAGGTAGACAAAAGGAGTCTAGAAATAGATGATTAGGAAATAGAGACATAAAAATAATTAGATACTGGTAAATTCTCTACCCTTCTACATATTGGTTTAAGTTGTAAATGCATTGTATATGCTATCTTAGTCTGTTTGGGTTGTTATAATAAAATAGCATAGACTGAGTTGTCTTATAAACCACAGGAACTTATTTCTCACAGAGCTGAAAGCCAGAAGTCCAAAATCAGGGGGCCAGCATGATTGGGTCCTGGGGAGAGCCCTCTTTCAGTTTGCAGACTACTAACTTTCTGGTTTTTCCTCACTTGGTGAAGAGCAGAGAGCCACAAGCTCTGTAATGACTTTTATCAGGACATTAATCCCATTGGTGAGGGCAGAGCCTCATGACTTCATCTAATTCTAGTCATATATCATAAGCCCACCTCTTAATAACATCACAGGGGGTAATGGTTCAGCATATAAAATTAGGGGAATACAACCATTCATTCCAAAACACACACACAGAGGTATGTATGTGTGCATGTGTGTATATACAAATATACAATGAGAGAAAGAGAAAGTGGAAAGAAAGGGAGAAAGAGATTTCTGGAAGTTGGAAAAGTATGAATAAGTATGAATTAAAAAAATTACAGCCACAAGTGGCTTATCTATTTTTTTCTGTAACTAGATCCTATGCACTTTTATTACTTCATTTTAGTAAATTTGTCTGATTCATCATTTTATCACAGTACTTTTGAATCCTGTTTATTGCAACTCATTCTGTTAGATCCATCCCCCAATACAACTCTGTTTATGCAAACGAGACCTTTCTTTGTTATATCCCTTGGCTTACCTTCAAATGTTCTCATTCTTTATTATAATTGTGTCTCAATAATACCATACTTTAGGTTTCAAATGGAAAGTTGCAGACTGTGAAACTGTATTCTGGTTTATGATTAATATTGTACTGCTTTGCTATGAATTCCTCAATAGAAAAAATACCTTATAATTATGGGGGAATGTATATATATGCATATATGTTGTTTCTTATATAGCCTCCAAATTTAACATGTACATTCTTAGAAAATAATAGAAATAATATAATTATATAACTTTGGATTTCCAGAAACTCAAAATGCCTCTGGAATGATTATGAGTTTTCATCCTAAAATCAACTTTCATAACTGCTTGCAGGTCAAGAAAATTTTGGATCTTGACCTTGTTAATAATCTTCATCTGAAAAAAAATATGTTTGATAAAATGTAACAGTTTGCTAGCTTGATGATATAAAATCCTGCTGGTCCTTTTGGAAGAGGTAAGTTATACATTTCCAACAAGATAGTAAAATGGTATCATATAATGTTTTATAAAACCTTAACTATTTTAATGACTGTCTAGTGTATTTACCACAGCATTTCTTCCCCTGGCCCTGCAGTCAGTCCTAGAGGCTGACCTCAATGAACTACATCGTCTAAATGCCTTGCCTTCCTTCTTCAGTAGGCTTGGTAGGAGAGAAATTTTAGGTCCATGTTCTTCTTTTTCTCTCCCTATAAATGCTGGTATTGGCAGAATTTCCCCAGCTCCTGTCTGGGTGCCATTTCCCTCAGCTACCTTTCTCTTCAGGTTCCACTAAAAGCTTTCCCCTTTTGCCTCCTCAGAAATGATATAATAAGGGTTTTTTTCATCATTGCCCATTGCTAGTTCTGGCTAATCTATTATCTCTTGTCAGTTCCATTCAACTAACATTCAAAGATGTTGGAATCATGACCATAAAATCACTGTCAGTATTCTCTGTTCCAATAAAGACATAAAGGATGAGATGCAAAATTGTTTCCCTTGAAGGTATCTAGGCCAAGAAAACGGAGCAAGTTCATGGAAGAATCATTTCAGATGAAATGGTTTAACCTCCATAGATACTTGGAACAACAAACTTCAGCAGCAGAAAAACTAATTTATAGCAATATGTGTTTAATGCTGTGTGAAATTTTTCAGATTGAGAGAAAAAATGAATTTATTTTGTTTCAAATGTTCAAATCCCTTTGCTCAAAATGAAACAATATGCTTACATAGGTTAGAACAAAAAGGATGGCATTTCTAATGATCTCAGAATGGTATATGTCTGAATGTGTCTGTGTGTATGTGTGTGTGTATGTATTCGCTTAGTTAATTCTTAAACATGCAATTCGCTATTCTTTCTAACACTATATCTAATATAGAATATGTTTTCAATTTATACAAATTCAATATATATTTTCCATAGCATTATAACTGGGAGTTTATTATTATATTCATTCTAAGCTATTCATAGTTCAATTATTGGACTTTTTATCTAACAGATTAGAAATCATTTAAGTATAAAATTTATTGATCAGAAATAATTTTAATAGTCTAAAACTATACTAACAAATTTAGAAGAAATTTTTGAGTTTGAAATTTTTGACTTCAATAATTTTAAAATTAACTTCTGACATTAATTGAATATTTTATTTGCCAAATCTTTACTGTAATTTATCAATATCTTATAAAAAGTTAATTAAATAATAACACCCAGTACTAATAAAAATATAAAACTTTGTGTTAATGCAACTTTGAATTTTTATGTTTTGAGAACATATTTAATATTTTTCATTCTTGAAATATTTTATTATATTTTGACATTAATTAATTAGATAATTCAAATAAAATTTAAAATATCACATTTCAAAAATGTAACTCAGAAAACTGACTCAATGTCTTACTGATTTTATATTCATATGACTTATTACAAATTTCTGTCTTATTTTCTACTCCATTTTTAATTTTTTCTATCTGTGTCCAAATTAGGACATTCCTCCTATATTTTGTCCTTGGAAATGATTTGAACAGCAAATAGTTCTAATTTGGGGTTTTGTCTTTGAGATTCTAATCCAGAAACTTTTGACTTATATTCATTTTCATTCAAATATCAAATTGTTCCAGTTTCAATCGTCTGTTTCACAATTCTTCATTCAAAAGTAACTGGCAAATGACTTACCTACTTAATTACCTAAGTCACTCCTTCCACTGAGGGGGTGAGTTGTTAAATGCTACTCATATGATTCATAAAATTTTATGAGCCCTTTGAAAATTCTAAAGTAATACTTCCACCCAGAAGTAACAAAAGTTTACAGAATCATAAGCTAAAGATCATGGACTATATGTGAAGAGAGTAGAGATCATTTTTATCAAAGTAGAAAGGAAGAGTAAAATCTTCTGGCAATAGAACGAGCCATTCTCTTGCTTTTGTCCTGCCTGTTTCTTTCAATTATAATAATAAATCTTAGTGAAATAGATTTCATATATCATGATGCCATGATGGTTAATTTTATGTGTTAACTTGGAGGGTGTTTTTTGATGAAATCAACATTTCAATTGGCAAACTGAGTAAGCAGATTGCCCTTGATAATGTCAGTAGGCCTCATCCAATTAGTTGAAGGCCTGAATAAGACAAAAAGACTCATCTCCCTGAGCAAGAGAGAATTCCAGCAGATTGCCTTCAGTCTTCATGTGCACCATTGACTCTCTTGGGGCTTAAGCCTGCTGGCCCACTGTGCAGATTTGGACTCACCTATCTCTGCTATCATATAAGCCAGTAAACATCATATATATATATATTTTTTTTGTTAGTTGGTTGGTTCTGTTTTCCATGAAGAATCCTGAAAAATGCAAATGCATGCTCCAACATAATTTATCAGAAACTTTGATATGACTATAATTCACAGGAATCTATTATTTTTTGAGGGAACTTTTCTGGTTTTGGTTTACCATAATTATCTAATGTTTGAGGAGACCAAAAAACAAAAACAAAAAAAAAAACACAAGAACAAAAACAAATTAATCAAGTTTGCGACATTCCACTAATGGTGGTATGATATATTGTGCAATTTCTCTCTCAGGAAACATACACTAAACACTGGACAAAATACTAAAAACAATAACTGAAAAAACATAAGAAAGGGCCAATGTAGACAAAAATTTGAGAAAACTTTATTCTGAAAAGAGGGCTACTACCTCTAGTTAGAATTGAAAGTTGATAGTTCATTTAACCTCCCCCTGCTGGCCTTCATCTATTAGATGGCAATAAAGAGCAATGTTATCAACTTGAGGAGGCAAATGATGGAGTTCAGAGCCACAGAGAAGTTAGCAAGTAAAGAGGAATCTCACTGAATTAAAAATGACACATTACATACACAAGGAAAAAAAGGACAGATTAAAAGTTTATTTCTCTTGGGATGCCTGGGTGGCTCAGTCGTTAAGCATCTGCCTTCAGCTCAGGTCATGATCCTAGGGTCCTAGGATCAAGGCCTGCATTGGGCTTCTTGCTCAGCAGGAAGCCTGCTTCTCCCTCTCCCTCTCCCGCTGCTTGGGTTCCGTCTCTCACTCTCTTTCTCTGTGTCAAATAAATAAATAAAATCTTAAAAAAAAAAAAGTTTATTTCTCTTCAGATACAAAGGAAGCCAAAAACTTTGTACTTAAAATGCTGAAACAAAAATTACTTCCAACAAAGATTTCTATATTCAGTAACCTTATTCTTCAAAAGAGAAATTGAAATAATGACATTTTCATAATTTATTGTTACCAAGCTATTCTTTAAAAAATAGGTAAAATGCTTGAGGCCAAAGGGAAAGTACACCAGATGGTAAATTTGATATACAGGAATGTATGAATAACAGTAAATATGATAAATATATGGTAGATTACATACACCCACAAATAATTATATAATTTTGAGTTACATATTACATAAAAATCTATTTATTATAAATATAGAATCCTGTTAAATTGTATAAAGAACATGATGATGTAAAGCAAAAATTATAGCACCATATGTTTGTGTCATACATAGATGAAGTATATATGCACCATAAATAGCATAGAGAGTGTTAATTGAAATATGTTACTGCAAAGTTCTTATATTTCATCAAAAGTAGTTCTATATTAAAATCAGTTGAATTATAATAATATAAAGATGCATGTTGCAATCTCTAGATCAACAACAAAATCAATGCAAAAAATAATGATAAAAGTCAATGGAATTAAAATGGTATATTAAAATATTTGTATAATAAAAATAAGGCAGAAAAGGAGAAACAACAGAATTAAAATATGAGGTAAGACAGCTATAAAACAAGTAACAAAATCAAGACTCATTTATATAATTTATCAGGAAATACATTTAAAATATAAGGACTCCTGATTCCCCCTAGGAAGTAGAAAGCTGGGAAAAGCATCACGCTTATTCTGTCAGCAGGAAGATTTAAAATATAATGACTTTCCTTGAAACTATTAGGGTTGAGTTTGAAGGGCAACCAACAAGCCTGAAATCGAAGGACATACACACTTCTAAGACACATGGGACACATAGATATCTGTCTGTGGCAGGGTATATGAAAAATAAAAGATCACAAAAAAGCCCAAAAAACATGATATTTAAAATCTAAGGGAAAAAACAAAACAAAACAAAACAGTGTACACTGCATCTCCCAGAGCAGCATTAAAGATTTGCTACAGGTATAAGAAAGAAAAAAAAAAAAAAAATCCCTTCCTTATGTCTTGGAAGAAGAAAGAACAATCATTGAGCCTAGATGGCTTAGAGAGTTCCTATCAACTGAGGATGGGAAAATTTCCCCTCTTGAGACACAGAGACACAGTTGACCTAAGACTGAGGCTGCACCAGTAGAGCAGAGACCAAGCATACTGCCCACCATCAACAGTATAGTAAGCACTGAGGAATAAGCCATCACAGTATGCACCTGGGGAAGGACAAGAGCACTGAGAGATTCCCTAAGATACGTGAATGCATAGAAAGGCTAATGCTAAGGATGGATCAAGAAAATTGAGAAAACACCCTCAATATTGAAAACAAAAATATCAAATCAGTCCCAACTACAGGGATAAAGTAATGCTAGAGAAATTTGAGGGTTCTTTCATGCTCATGAATTGGAAGAACATGAGCATGAGGGTTCATACTCATGGATTAGAAAAAATATTGTGAAGATGTCAAAGCTACCTAGAGCAACCTACACATTTAATGCAATCCCTATCAAAATACCATCCACTTTTTTCAAAGAAATGGAACAAATAATCTTAAAATTTGTATGAAACCAGAAAGGACCCCAAATAGCCAGAGGAGGAATTTTGAAAAAGAAAAGCAAAGCTGGTGGCATCACAATTCTGGACTTCAAGCTCTATTAAAAAGCTGTAATCATCAAGACAGTAAGGTACTGGCACAAAAACAGACACATAGATCAATGGAACAGAATAGAGAGCCCAGAAATGGTCCTTCAACTCAATGGTCAACTAACCTTTGACAAAGCAGGAAAGAATGTCCAATGGAAAAAAGATAGTCTCTTCAACAAATGGTGTTGGGAAAATTGGACAGCCACATGCAGAAGAATGAAACTGGACCATTTCCTTATACCCACAAACAAAAATAGACTCAAAATGGTTGAAAGACCTAAATGGGAGACAGGAGTCCATCAAAATCCTTGAGGAGAATACAGGCAGTAACCTCTTCGACCTCAGCCACAGCAACTTCTGCCTAGAACCCTCGCCAAAGGCAAGGGAAGCAAGGGCAAAAATGAACTATGGGGACTTCATCAAGATAAAAAGCTTTTGCACAGCAAAAGAAACAGTCAACAAAACCAAAAGACAACCGACAGAATGGGAGAAGATATTTGCAAATGACATATCAGATAAAGGGCTAGTATCCAAAATCTATAAAGAACTTTATGAAACTCAACAGCCAAAGAACAAATGATCCAATCAAGAAATGGGCAGAAGACATGAACAGACATTTTTCCAAAGAAGACATCCAAATGGCCAACAGACACATGAAAAAGTGCTCAACATCGTTCCACATCAGGGAAATCCAAATCAAAACCTCAATGAGATACGACCTCACACCAGTCAGAATGGCTAAAATTAACAAGTCAGGAAACGACAGATGTTGGCAGGGATGCGGAGAAAGGGGAACCCTCCTACACTGTTGGTGGGAATGCAAGCTGGTGCAGCCACTCTGGAAAACAGTATGGAGGTTCCTCAAAAAGTTGAAAATAGAGCTACCATATGATCCAGCAATTGCACTACTGGGTATCTACCCCAAAGATACAAATGTAGGGATCTGAAGGGGTACATGCACCCCGATGTTTATAGCGGCAATGTCCACAATAGCCAAACTATGGAAAGAGCCAAGATGTCCATCCACAGATGAATGAATAAAGAAGATGTGGTCTATATATACAATGGAATATTACACAGCCCTAAAAAGGAATGGAATCTTGCCATTTGCAACGATGTGGATAGAACTGGAGGGTATCATGCTGAGCGAAATAAGTCAATCAGAGAAAGACATGTATCATATGATCTCACTGATATGAGGAATTCTTAATCTCAGGAAACAAACTGAGGGTTGCTGGAGTGCGGGGTGGTGGGAGGGATGTGGTGGCTGTGTGATAGGCATTGGGGAGGGTATGTGCTATGGTGAGCACTTTAAATTATTTAAGACTGTTGAATCACAGACCTGTCCCTCTGAAACAAATAATACCTTATAGGTTAAAAAAAGAAGAAAATAGTAGGACGGGAAAAATGAAGGGGGGGAAATTGGAGGGCGAGACGAACCATGAGAGACTTTAGACTCTGAGAAACAAATTGAGGGTTCTAGAGGGGAGGGGAATGGAGGGATGAGTTAGCCTGGTGATGGGTATTAAAGAGGGCACATATTGAATCGAGCACTGGGTGTTATATTCAAACAATGAATCATGGAACATTACATCAAAAACTAATGATGTAATATATGGTAATTAACATAACATAAAAAAAAAAGATTGAATAATACCAAATCTACACAAACTATGTCAGAGAACAGAGAAAGTAGAAGCATTCCCCAGTATATTTTATACACAAGATGTTACATTGATATCAAAACTCAAGAAATATATTACAGGAAATGGAAACTGCTGTGCAAAACCATATATAAACATAGCTACAGAAGTCCTTACCATTATCTGAGCACGTCAAATCTAGCAGCAGTATGTAAAGATAATTATACATCATGACAAATTGAATGTTATCTTAGAAACATGTTATCTTAGAAACATGTTATGTTAGAAAAAAATCTTTTTAGTATGCAACTTACAATCAAATATGTTTTTATGAACAATTCAGAAGATTAAAATAATTGCCCATTCTTTTTTACTTTTTTAATTCAAAATAAATACTTTTACTAAAATTTAAAAAAATGTTAATGCCAAGTATTTCCTCTCATCCTAATCTTGTTCTGTCCCCAATATATATATTGGGTATACACACACACACACACACACACACGTAATGTTGAGTAAAAAAAAGATAACTAGAACATTGGTTAAATTACACACACACACACACACATATATACACACATGCACACACACATATATATATTTATAATATATATAAAATGTTGAATTAAAATAAATCATAACAACATTGGTTAAAATTTTAAAATAGCCAATCCAGAAAGTACAAAAATAAAAAGTAATATAACAATGTTTTTATCTTGATATAATAAGATAAAAGCCTAATTAAAAGAATGGCAAATGCTTTAACAAGTACTCACAAATAAACTATGCTAATAGAGAGAAAGCACATGAAAAGTTATTCAATTATCATTAGTATTTCAGAAAATAGAAATTAAAACTTCATTGAGATACCACTGCACCTCCTAATAATGGTAAAAATTAAAATGACTGACAATATTAATGGCAAGATGTGGAAATTTTGTGCATTTTTCCTGAAAATGCAAAATGGTGCAACCACTCTGGAAATGAGTTTGGAATTTCTTTATAAAGCTAAGTATACATTATAATATCATTAGAAAATCCTTGCAACTTTTTCACATCCTTCCAGAATAAATGAAATTATATGATCACAAAAGACTTTTGATGAATGTATTTTGATAGCATTATTTATAATCACCCCCAAACAAAATTTTGTTGGCTTTCTAAACAAAATACAACTACATTGATAGAAAACAGATTAGTGTTTGCCTAGACTGTAGATGTTTGTAATGAATTGACTGCCATGGGGTATGAGGGAACACTGTGAGTGATAAAAATATGATAGATCTTAGTGATTTGGGTTATATGGCTAACTGGCTGACTCAACAAGCTATAAATATTACTCTGTAAGTTGACTAACTGGATTTAAATAAAAACTTAAAAAAAGACACAGCAAGCTATATATTTTAAATGGATTAATTTTATTTTATGTAAATTAGACCCAAATAAAGCTATTAAAAGCCACTAATTTTTTTAAAAGATAAATTCAGCTACACTAAATTTAAGAATTCCTATTTCCTAAGAAACAGAATGAAAGTGATGAGTGTGTAAGACAAGCCAGAGACTGGTGGAAGAGTTTCCAATATTTATATCTGAAATATTGTACCCATGATAGGTAAGCCATTCATGCAGATCAATAAGAAAAAATATAATCAACCTAATAAATAATTTAAGAGGCATTAGTAAAAAATAAATTTAAAAAACCACCAAAATATTGAGATGCCAAATCAATGAAATATATTTGACATGATTAGCCATCAAGGATAATAAAATTACAAACACAATATTATTCTACTGTACCCTCCCCCCACCTCAAATTGTCTGAAATTAAAAAGGTTGAAAATACTGATGTTATGAAAGATGTAGATGTTGTCTTATACATTCCTAGTGAGAGTAAAAATTTGTACAAATATTTTGGAAAACTCTTTTTCAGTATTCCTAAAACCTCTGAGCAACAAAAATGAGACACATATGGCATGATATAAGTTATATAAACTTAAAATATAAGAAAATGAATCTCTGGTGATAATTTCTGGGGAAGTTTAACTAAAAAGAAGTATGAAAAAATCTTTTTTATGGAAATGGTATGTATCTTGAGGAACATAGTTATTTCCTAGGTATATACATCATAAAGCTCAAAAATGTTTTACTCAACCTGAAGAACAACAAACAAGTAAATAATGCGACATGTTAAAACACTAAATAAATATAGGTTTAAGAAAATCACTCCATATAAGAAAACGGACCTTTTATCCAAAGTAATACTTTTCCCAAATAAAAGATAAAATGATTAAGAAAGGAAGATGAAAGTCTAAAATTTTTGTCATCTGGTATATATAACATTAAAATGTGATGAGACAATATTTATAACACGTATATTCTAAAAATGGATATTTAAGAATCTTATTAAAGTTTCCATATTTCATTATTATTAAATTTGAGAGAAGTAAAAATTGAGAGTAAAATAGAAATATAAGTATAATTTATAAATGTTATATCAAAATTATCATCACTTTAAGGAAATTCTGACTATTGAACCAGAAAATCATTAAGCCCTTTTCTTTTTTTTTTTATTTCAAGATTTTATTTATTTATTTGACAGAGAGAGAGAGAGAGCACAAGCAGGGGGAGTGGTAGGCAGAGGGAGAAGCAGGCAGAGGGAGAAAGAGGGCTCCCAACCAAGCAAGGAGCCTGATGCAGGACTTGATCCGAGGACCCTGGGGCCATGACCTGAGCCGAAGGCAAACACTTAACCAACTGAGCCACCCACGTGTCCCTAAGCTCTTTTCTATATTGTCCTGTATTTACTCATTTGATCAAAAGCTGATAATTCAGTTATTTCCTCTAATTAGATTTACATACTACATCTACTAGATCAAGTTGTTTTTTGTGTTGCTTTTGCACCTGACAATTTCCATTGCAAATTTATTTTTATTACAGTTACATTTCAGAAATTTAAAGTAAATCATGAAAAAGCCCTCCCTTCAAAATGTTTCCTAGAATCAACATTTATATCATAATCATGTTGCTATTCAAATAAATTAGAGATACATAAAAATTGTCTCTTAAACAAAAATTGTCAATTTATTCTGAGAGATGTGATCATTATTTAGAATCTCTGGGAAATGTTTATAAATAAGAATAAGTTGAAGAACAGAAAGACACATTTTCAACCGTAACATCACATTTTTCTTATGAACAATAAGGGAACATATTAGTTGGGGTTAACTCCCACTTAAATATAGATAAGAACTCATTAAAGAAATACACAATAGACATTTTTAATTGGCCCAAGACTAATAAGTGTATTCAAAGAATAATTTCTGATTGAAGTGGTGTTTATACTGAACAATCAGAAAGCCTATTCATGGGTGCAAAAGTTTGAAACATTTCAATAAATCAGCAGATTCATTTTTGTAATCCTGCAGTTGACTTCTTTTTCTTCTATTCTTTCAACTTAATACAAATTTTGGCTTTTGACTCTGGAAGAAATATGAACCTTTGATTGATTATGAAAGACTATATTAAAGGAAATACTAAGTGCAGGTGAATAATAGCCTGTCAAAATGAACAAGGGAAATGATACTTGTAAAGTTGTATTCTCATTTGAATTATTTCTATAAGAAATGAAAAATGAATTTCTTATAAATGGTTTATTTTTAACACATGAAACAAAATATGGGACAATTTCTTTGACTTGTGATTTGAATAGGCAAGAAGGAGATATCATTCTCTGCATAGATGCATTATTTCCAATATGAAAAGAGCAAGAACACACTTATACTTCAGAAGTTCTTCCAAAAAATAAAATTTGAGAGCAAAATTTATACAAACCTCATCAATGAGAAGGGGTAATAACATTTCTGTCTGTCAACTCTAAATTGTCTCCATGAAATAGTCAAACCACACATACTTGTTTCTACTAGATCACAGATTACAATTTATTTTTAGCATGTGATGGGAGTGAAGTGGTTCCATACAAGAGGAGGCGTGATGAAGTTGGACTGAAAGAACCTAAGCGCAGGGTTCAGTCTGCAGTACCCTCGAGGTATTGCTTTGGGAAATATTCTGAAAGAACTCTGTGGACTTGATAGGAGAACCATTTTATAGCTATCAGATTAATAGAGATCTGAGCCTTTTTTGGATGCTATAGTTACTTTTCATAGTTATTTTAGGTACTAGATATGTAAAGTAGTTATACTAGATATGTACAAATTTACCTGTTTATCTTCTTTCATTTCTTCCTTTCTTCTTGTCTTTAATGGACACCTACAAAGTTTGTGTTTTGAATTTTTGGAATCATAAAAAAGAATATTGGTGATTCATAAGCACGCTTATCTTTCATGGATAAATATTATAATTTTACTTTAAGGTGTGTTCTATGCACCTAAACACTCACTTTACAGATCTAGAGATTTTTTTCCATAATTATGGCTTTCACATGTCCCATACATAAAAATTAGTTTTCATACTTGAGAAGTCAATGGAACTATGTGAGTAGCTGAATCAATTCTTTCCCAACTGTTTCCACTCAGGAAATTGAGGTCAAAAGTGTTCTGTGACTGAAGGAGGTGCAAGCCTCATGTCCTTTTAAAATCACAATGAAGAAAGACTATATATTGGACTTAACAAATTACTACCCAGTTAATAGACATTGTTTCAGTTAAATAAATCATACATATCAGTTTAGCCCATAGCAACTTACCTTCAAGGTTTACTGACATAATAGATTGATAAATAGAGAGGTATATAGTACCTGAGGTTCTTAGACTTCATTAGATCACAAACCACTTTGAGTAACTCAAGAAACTACTGCCATCTTTCTAGTTATTTACTCTGATCTTATATGTAGTTTCAGGTGTTTTACAAAACTCTGCATTACAAAATTTGTATTCATCAGGGTCTCCAGAGACATAGAAAATATTACAAGATTTATTCTAAGGGTTTGAATCATGTGATTTTGGAGCCTAGAGAGTTCAAAATCTTCAAGATGGCCAGGAGGCCAGAGACCTAGAGCTGATGTTGCAGTTCTTATCTGAAGGCCACCTGGTGCAGAATTCCTTCCTGCTTGGTGGAGGTATTTTTGTTCTATTCAGGCATTCAACTGATTGGATGAGGCCTACCCATATTAATGGAGGACAATCTACTTTACTGGAGTTCACTAATTTATTTATTTATTTATTTATTTATTTATTTATTTATTTATTTATT
>NW_023270865.1:16270950-16424508 GCF_011800145.1 Mirounga leonina
ATTTATTTATTTATTTATTTATTTATTTATTTATTTATTTATTTATTTTTAAAGATTTTATTTATTTATTTGAGACAGAGAGAATGAGATACAGAGAGCATGAGAGGGAGGAGGGTCAGAGGGAGAAGCAGACTCCCTGCCGAGCAGGGAGCCCGATGCGGGACTCGATCCTGGGACTCCAGGATCATGACCTGAGCCGAAGGCAGTTGCTTAACCAACTGAGCCACCCAGGCGCCCCTGGAGTTCACTAATTTAAATGTTAATCACATTCAAAAACAGTTTCAAGTAACATCCAGAATTGGGATACCTGGATGGCTCAGTCGGTTAAGTGGCCAACTCTTGATTTTAGCTCAGGTCATGATCTCAGGGTGGTGAGATCCAGCCCAGCAACAGCCTCTGTGCTCAGCAGGAGTTAGAACTCTGCTTAAGATTCTCTCCCTCTCCTTCTGCCCCTCCCTCTGCTTGTGTACTCTCTCTTTCTCTCTCTTAAATAAATAAGTCTTAAAAAAAAATAATCCAAATGATGATTGACCAAATATCTGGGAACAATGCCCCAGCCAACTTGTCACATAAAATTAACCACCATTAAGTCCATCCCTTGTCCAGTTGTTATCCATATGCATCTTCCTCAACCATATTTAAACTCCAAATAAAGACATAAGGTTATACCTTGTCATATTTCACCTAACATGCTACAACTGTCCTGTACACAGCCAAAGCCATACTAACAATACCTAAATATTATCATATAAAGTCAATATATCATATGTTACATGATGATGGGAAAGGAGAGGGAAGAAAACAAAGGCATGTGCTTAATATATACACACAAATACACTCATAATAAAATAAGTAAGGAATACTCATGACAATTACAATCTTCATTCCAGTAACTGGTCATGTGGTTATAGATGGCATTTCTCCCACTACCCATTGTGTATTCCCAATTCCCACAGCAAGCACCTCAGCTAATTGTGCTATGTAACCCCAGAAGAGCTCATCCCCTCACTCAGAAGAAAAAAAAAAGGATGATATCTCCCCATTAAGTACCACAATTAAAGGTGATAATAAATGTAAGCCATATAAAGAGATGTGTTTCCTGCTCTCATTCAGCCTCCAGAGTAGCTGTAAAATTAAACATTAAATACATAAACATATATACATAATTAAAGTATTCTTAACAAAAATAAAATGAAGTGTCTAATTAAATAGAGAGTTAGGAAAACTGCTCTGAGCAAATAACACTTAAGAAGAAATAGGAGTTGAATGGGAATTAGGTAAAGAATTAAGAAGGAAATTATTGCAAGTGAACCATATATAATGTCTTAACACACAAGAGAGCTTAACACATTCTAGGAACCAAAATACATATATATGTATCTTGTGAGGAGCACAGGAGTAAAATGATTCTATTACTTAAAGCTAGCTGGTTGTGATGGTTAATCTAGGTGCCAACTTGGTTAGGCTATAGGACTCAGTTATTTAATCAAAAACAAATCTACATGCTGACAAGAAGGCATTTTGTAGATATGGTCAACATCTCCAGTCAGTTGACTTTAAGTAAAAGAGATGACTCTGTATATGAGTGGGCTTCATCCAACTGGTTGAAGTCTCATAAGCAACAGCTGAATTTTCCCAGAAAAGAAGAAATTCAGCTTCAAGCCTGCATCACAATCCTTCCTGAGAGTCCAGCCTACTGGCCTGCCCTATCTGTTTGGTAGTACTTGCCAACTCCCACAATCATATGAGCAAATTCATTAAAATAAATCTCTCTTGGGGCACCTGGGTGGCTCAGTCGGTTAAGCATTTGACTGATTATGGCTCAGATCATTATCTCAGGGTCATGAGATTGAGCCACCCCTATCAGGCTCAATGCTCAGCGCAGAGTCTGCTTGAGACTCTCTCCTTCTCCTTCTCCCTTCCCCTCTGCCCCTTTCCCAATTCACATGTACACATGTGCACATTCTCTCAAATAAATAAAATCTTTAAAAAAAAAATCTCTCTCAGACAGACAGACTGGGGTGCTTGCACATGCACACGCACACACATACACACACACCCCTTACTGGTTCTATTTCTCTGGAAAACTCTTACAATTAAATCTTTCAGCGGGTAATGGGATCGCAAAGAAGAATAATCAGAAGAGCTTTTTAAAGCACAGGTTACCAGATACTAACCAGAGGTTTTTGTTTTTGTTTTTTGTTTTTTGTTTTCAGTAAGTCCGGGCAGGGATGAGAAATTTGCATTGATAATGAGGTCACAGAAGATTCTGGTCTTGTTGATCCAGGGACCACCCTCTGAGAATCCCTACACTGTCTTCAAGTATTTTGGTTACAGTTGGCAGAAGAGAAAATTGACAATGTTGGTAGATTAAAATCAGCCAGTGTGGGAGTATTTATATCACATAAATTTGAAAAAAGATTCAAATCAAAACTTTCCTTTATCTGTAGAACTAGTTGCTAAACATTTACTAGAATGCCACAGGGTATAGAGAATAAAATACAAATGTATTAAAAATGACTTGCAGATTTCTGGCTTTAATTCCTAGGTGGATTCACATGGCATGTGTTATCATGAGGATATAAAAGGAAGAGCAGACTTTGGGAGTTAAGAATGGCTTTGGACATATTGTTTTTGAGGCACCCATGAGCCATTCAGCATGTATATATTATATAATAAGCTATATATATAAGACTGGACTTGTGAAAACTATCACAGAGTACAGTGCATAGAATCCTCTAGATATTCAATCAGTTAAGATGATTTTAACCACATGTAATAGAAAGTAGAATTCAAAATGGCAAGCAGTAAGAGAATTCATTAGCCTATGCAATTGAAAAACTGCAGTTATGGTGGTGATCAGTTTTGTTTCAATCTGTATTCTGGCTCTGCTCACCTGTGATCTCAAGCCTCTGCCCTCATTTAGTGCCTACTGCTTACCCAGGGCTGAAGGTGATGTGCCCAGCTATTATTTCCTATTGTTCTCTTTTAAAATATTGAAGAAACTTGTTTCCAAACCCCAATGGAAATTTCCTCATTTTTAAAAATGAGGTTCTAGACTCATTCTTGTAACCAACCTCATTCCCTATGAAATGGCATGTACTGATTTGATTATGTGGTGTCTTAAAACACACCAACAAACACATACCTTCTAATATAAAAAACAAACAAACAAACAAACATTGTTCCTTCTTACATGGGCTCTGTTGGTGAGAGGTGGATATGTTGGATGGGGAGGGTAATTTGTGTTATATTTGAATGATATATGAGAAGTAGGAGTAACAGGAGATAAACTTGAAAGACTTCAGGAAATCTTACAAAGCTTTGATGTAGCAATTGACCAAGAATACAAAATAACAAGTTGACTGAAATGGTTTATCATAGAAAGACTCATTAAAGAGGCCAAATTCCATATTCCCATCCTACTGTTTAATACTTTTAAACTATATAATCTATAAAAAAAAGTTTGCCAGGGTGCCTGGGTGGCTCAGTTGGTTAAGCGACTGCCTTCAGCTCAGGTCATGATCCTGGAGTCCCTGGATCGAGTCTCGCATCGGGCTCCCTGCTTGGCAGGGAGCCTGCTTCTGCCTCTGACCCTTCCCGCTCTCATGTGCTCTCTCTCTCTCATTCTCTCTGTCTCAAATAAATAAATAAAAAAAATCTTAAAAAAATTAAAAAAAAAAAAGTTTGCCAAACTGGGGAATGATATTATTCACTAATATTAAGAATTACAAATTTTCAGGGGCACCTAGGTGGCTCAGTCAGTTAAGCATCTCCCTTCTGCTCAGGTCATGATCCCATTCTGGGATGGAGCCACACATTAGGCTCCCTACTCCTTGAGGAGCCTGCTTCTCCCTCTGTCTGCCACTCCCCCTGCTTGTGCTCCCTCTCTCTGTCAAATAAATAAAAACTTTTAAAAAAAGAATTACAAATTTCCACAACTATTTTTATATTTTACCTTTAAAATTTATACAAACTCCAAACCTCTTTACAGGAGAAAAAAAAAAGTTATAGTCTTAATTATATCACATCCTAAGTAGTCTTGGAAGTTATAATCACATTCACTTTTCTTTAACTTGGAGGAGAAATGCCCAAAGCTTTAGCCAGTCCTATATTTTATGTTTGTGGAAAATACTGTTCAATATCTATTATCCTCACTTGCCCTCCCTTTAGTTTTTACCAGGCAATGGTATTCCATTTTATTCAAAAAAATACATGAAATACCTAGATCTCAAAGAAGATAATGACCTGCCAGAGTCCCAAGTGATGAATCGTGATTAGTTGAAAATAGTAATAATCTCACTTCACTTTCATAGTGCTTAGTATAAAGCATACTTATAATTTAGTGCTAGTCATGAGGAAAAATCAGCTGTAGAAACTTTATTATCTGTTGAAAAAATATTTCCCAAGGCAAAGCTTTAAAGGTGGTCACCTTTATACTCTGCCTTTTCTTACAATTATATACACTAAAGTGAAGATAAACCAGTTTTTTTTTGAAGAATGGTTCAAAAGAATGACATAGATGTGATTGTGTCATGTCATCATTGAATAGTCAAAACAATGTAACCAACCTCCAGAGATGTTAAAGGGACAATATATTTTCTTATGATTTGTGACATTGTTAGCTTTTATCAAAAGTTCAAAAAATTTACAAAATTTTGCATTGTTGCTAATACACTGAAAATAATGATCCGAAAATAATTTAATCCATTTCTCAAAATTATTAACTTCCATGACTAAGTGAAGATAATGGAGATGAACACGTGGTCTCAAACTTGATGTTCAGGACTATGATCATGAGTAAAACTGTCTGATGTATTTAAGATATTCACATATCATCAGTAGTCAGAGTTTTCCTAAAAGGGGTTGTTTTCATGGAGCAAACACATTGTTATTCCAGAAAAGTTGTGACAATGTTGGCTTCATTACATGAAGCTGATTAGGGAATTTTTCACTTGCAAGTACTGGCTAGATATCTTATATGCCAATGTGAAAGTTAGCCATAAACTAAATATATATTTGTAGGCAGCATACCCTGCCAAGAGCATCTAATTTTTCGTGGAAAAGAATCAAATTTTTTTGGTTAGAGGGCATGTTAATTATTTGGGACCACATCATGCAGAGATAATTGAGTCCTTTACAAAATGACTTCTGGGGTTCCAGAAAAAGTCCTGTGGCAGCAATGATAGCTCTGGATCATATAATGAAATTGTGAATTGGAACATTATCTGAGCTGTCCCTATTGCACTACGTTATTTCAAGTCTGTTTTAAGGATAGCATGACCACTAAGGCTACCCAATGGGAGTTTCTGGTGAAAACTGGATAGCATTATTCATTATGTATCTTATTGCTCAACAAGTGTAGAAAAGAAGTACTTTAATGACAGAGATGACATCTTTTCTGGTTCAGTGTAGGGTCCCTACTGTTTGACCAGAGTATCTGATGCATGCTATGTACTATTGAATGTATTTCTAAGTCAACCTACCATGCCCTATTTTAAGGAAAAAAAAAGTGCTTCATGTGCCTGTGTACATGTTGGAATTAAATAAGACATAGAAGATTAGTTATAAAATAAAGGGCATATGGGCACCTGGGTGGCTCAGTCATTAAGCGTCTGCTTTCAGCTCAGGTCATGATCCCAAGGTCCTGGGATCGAGCCCTGCATCAAGCACCTTGCTCAGCGGGATGCCTGCTTCTCCCTCTCCCACTGCCCCTGCTTGTGTTCCCTCTCTCACTGTCTCTCTCTCTGTCAAATAAATAAATAAAATCTTTAAAAAAAATAAAATAAAGGGCATATTATAAGCACTACTTTTCATATCTCTACTTTGCTTTAGCTTTTACTTGAAACTAAAATTGTCTGAGTTGAAATTCTCCTTGTTAAATGAAAAAGAAGCACGTTATTTTTACTCTAAAGAACATAGATCTTGCAATAGAGTATGTAAGTGAAACAAAACATATACATGTTGAAAACATGTTAGGTAATGGCCGGCAAGCAAAGAAAAAATAAACAACTAGGATTACATCAAACTAAAAAGCTTCTGCACAACAAAGAGAAAAATGAACAAAGGACAACCTACAAAACAGGAGAATATATTTGCACAGTACATATTTGATAACGGGCTAATATTCAAAATACAAAAGGAACTCCTACAACTCAATAGCATACATATATATGTACATATTTATATAAAATAACCTGATTTAAAAATGAGCGTTGGACTAGATATTTTTCCAAGAAAACATCTAAATTGCCAACAGATTAAAAAATGCTCAGAATTACTAATCATCGGGCACCTGGGTGCTCAGTCGTTAAGCGTCTGCCTTTGGCTCAGGTCATGATCCTAGGGTCCTGGGATCAAGTCCCACATCGGGCTCCCTGCTCAGCGGGAAGCCTGCTTCTCGCTCTCCCACTCCCCCTGCTTGTGTTCCTGCTCTTGCTGTCTCTCTCTCTGTCAAATAAATAAATAAAATCTTTAAAAAATAAATTAAAAAAAAGAATTTTACTAATCATCAGTGGATGTAGATTGAAACCACAGTGAGATACCACATCACACCTGTTAGGATGACCGTTATTAAAAAAAAAAAAAAAAAGGTTGGAGAAAATAAGGAAAACTTGGAATCCTTGTACGTTGTTGAAAGGAATGTAAAGTAGTACAGTCACTATAGAAAAAGAGTATGGGGTTTTCTCAAAAAAAAAAGCACTACAATATGACCTAGCAATCACACTTCCAAGTACCCAAAATAACTGAAACCAGAATCTTGAGTTATCTGCACTCCTATGTTTATTGCAGGATTATTCACAATACCCAAGATATGGAAAAAAAACTGTGTTCACTGACAGATGAATGGATAAAGGAAATGTAGTAGATACATACATTAAAATATTATTGAGCCAGGAAAAAATAAGGAAACCCTGCAATACGGATAAACTTGGAGGTTTATAAATATGAATAAACCTTGAGGACATTATGCTACATGAAATAAGCCAGTCACACAAGGACGAATACAGTATGACTATACTTATCAGAGGTGTTTAAAATAGTCAAACTTATAGATGCAAAGAGTGGAATGGTGGTTGCCAAGGCTTGAGAAGAGAGGGAAATGAGTTGCTTTTCAACTAATATAAAGTCTCACCTGTGCAAAATGAATAAATCCTAGAGATCTGCTATACAATATAAGGGGTATATTTAACAACACCATTTTGTACAATTAAAAATTTGTTAAAAGGGTAGTTCTCATGTTAAATGTTCTTACTGTAATAGAAAAGTATTTAGTAAATTTACTAAAATAAACTTTGAAAAATAATGTACATTAAGTTGAATATATAATATTTCCTGTGAGGGTAAGTGTGGAGTCATGATGGACAAAAAGGAATAAGATATGACTTTTATTTTTTATTAAGAATTTGAATGTATTGTGGCATTTGTATTGCCTAGAAAAAGCAAGTCATGGTTTACAAAGTATGATTACTATATATATTTTTTTACTTTGTATTGAAGAGATCTGCCATTTATCCAAAGGTAGATGTGAAAGAGTTACATTCATTCATTCATTCATTTGTTCATTCATTCAGAAACTACTATATGTATGTATGTATGTATGTATGTACATATGTATGTTTTTAGAACATTGTGTGCCTGGACACTGTCCTAAGCATTGGAATTAGGGAAAGTATTGACCCAGAGAGAAATATTTTTGCCATCTAGAGAGAAAAAATGATATTTAGGTTGTCAGAGACACAGGAAAGAGAATGTTTGATGTAGAAGTTGTCAGTATTGCTGATTGGTGCTGAAAATTCAAGAAATATGAGAACTCAAAAGTATTGTTGAATTTAAAAGCATAGAAGACACCGTTGACCTTGACCAGAGAAATAGCCACAAAGAAATGGAGGTAAAGCCTACACTGTGATTGTCCAAGACTTGAGGACTTTATACTGGCAACTATAACTCATAGTATGCTTTGTTAAATTACACCTTTGAAGATTAGAATATCTAATCAAGGAAGTGGAGGCACTAGGCTTACAGTGAAACATGAAAAAATCTTACTGTTTCTCTCAACTTCTTGTTACATATGATACTTGAATGTATGGAGTACTGAATTTTGGCATGGAAATTAAATAAAATATGCAACCAATTACATAAAGCAAAGATTTAAAAAATATGTTGGTCCCAAATGCTAGAGAAAATAACACTAACTCCAGCTTAGGATAAGGTATTCTAGTCTCCACTTGGCCCTGAAATGATTTTTAGCAATTGCTTTATCACTCTAGTGATTCAGGTTCAGCTCTTCTTCATAACAATTGACAAAGGCTATGATATTAATCAGCGTGTCAACCTTTATATTGTACAAATACAGAAAGCAGTTCTGTTTTTTATTATATCAAACAGCATATTGATTCCTTGAAAGTTTTTATTCCAGTGTCCAGCAAAATTATCAAAAACAGAAATTTGACTTGATTTCTGTGTGTCCCGCCATTATTTTGGCAAGCCAGCTTTTTTTCTCAAGTGAGAATATTAATATAGATATTTTATATATATAACTGATATTGATTATATAAAATATGTATATGGCATATATAACATATCACATATACCTTATTATATGGAAATATGTATACATATTAGATATTATATAACCTATATGCATATATGTGTGAAGAAAATATAGAATATAATCATCTGGTTTGGGCTAAGTTATAGCTAGTAAAGATAATAACTTTGTTTTTTTCCTAAAGCAGTTTAAAATGGGCTGAAAAAGGTTTTTTGTTTCATTGGCTATTTGATTAGTTTGTTCTGGAAAAAGCAGTGATAGTTCTAAATGTTTATATCTTTTTAATTTTGTAATGCATAAGAATATATATAAGTCAACAGAGCAAATATGTCTTGTTTCTATAGTTTATACCGGCAATAAGCTATTATATTTCCTGTTATATCATGTCCTCTCCATTGGCTTGTAACTTATATATCATTTTAGAATGATTGTCTTATTACTATTAAATATGTATTTCTAGTTTGCCAAACCCAATGCTTGCTGGTGCATTCACTTTTTTTCCAGGACAATGCAAGGCCCATAAAAATTGTATGTCTACCCCACTCTACTAAATTGTATGGTACTGTCATTCTGTATTTCAATACTAAATATTTTATTTAATTTCCACAGGATATTATGCAGTCATAATTACTTTAAATTTAGTGATACAGTTACCATTTCCATTATTAATTTGATTCCATGGTTTTATTTTGACCTTACACTGTCTCAATAAACTTCTTTTTTTTTGCCTCTATTCTTCCATCCTTGGTATTCCTACTGGGACTGGTATGCTCTCAACTTTCCACTCAGTTTTTTTTGTTGTTGTTGTTGTTTTTTTTAAAGATTTTATTTATTTGAGAGAGAAAGAATGAGAGACAGAGAGCATGAGAGGGAGGAGGGTCAGAGGGAGAAGCAGACTCCCTGCCGAGCAGGGAGCCCGATGCGGGACTCGATCCCGGGACTCCAGGATCATGACCTGAGCCGAAGGCAGTCGCTTAACCAACTGAGCCACCCAGGCGCCCTTCACTCAGTTTTTGTTTCTATAACATCGTTATTTCAATATAAGAATTTTTATTTTATTATTAAAATAATGCTCTTTTCAGATACTCCCATGCTCTTTTACATTTCAGTCATCTATAAAATCTTTATCTCATATTTTATCTCCTTAATAACTCCAGTATCTGAAACTCCTTTAGGTCTATTTCTAGTATCTATTGATTTACTGGTTATTATTTATATTATCTTTTCTCCTCTCCTGATTTTGATCAGGTGTGGAAATTACATTTAAAACATGTTTCCAAATATTGACTATGAATAAGAGGATATATTCCCTCCGATTTAATGTGTTTGTTTGCCCTGACATCTCAGACCATTAGTATACCAACGCTGATATTTCAATTTCAAGTGTTAACATGACTCAAATTTAGTTTTTGGTTCAGTGCCAGAAAATGTGTGGCTGGCTCTTTCAGGGTCACAAAATAAAGATTCTGGTTAGCAGAACTCCCCTGCATGGGCAAGTCTGGTCTCCATATTCTCTTTCATATCCATATGAACCTCTCAAAAGCACATCACCTCAAGTTGTCTGCTGCCTCTTTCATAAAAGGTGAATGTGCACTAGAGGGGAAAAAAATATTTCCAAATGCTAGACTCAGACCTCAGAATATGTTTTGTCTTCTTTCCTGGGAAGTTAGCCCAGAAATTCTTGGCAATTTTGTTAGTTCTCTGATATCCACAAATATATTTTTAAAATATCTGTATTGTCCAGTTTTCTTAATTGCCTTTAGGAGAAAAACTGGTCTCAGTGACCTCATCCACCATTACCAGAGGTAGAAATCTTACATATTTGTTATGGATTAAAAAAATATCTGCTATTGGACTCATTGCAATAATAGGGTAAAGAACATAAAAGAATTTTGATAAAAATAACTTGAAAAGGAAACTTTTATTGAGAATCTGCTTTTCTCACAATTTCTCAAAAGTTTGGCTATAATTGAACCATTTTATTTCCTGAACAATAACCAATATAGTGTTTTATGTGCAATAGATACATTGCTGCAAAAAGGCAAGCTAAAATATCATGTGTAGCCAGTGTTTTAGAATGTTTTGGCATTATTATTATTTTACGTGGATAAATATAGTCCATTAACATTCATTAAATGTCATGATTCTTTATAAAAAATATGTTGACACCAATGTCTTTTAAAAGGAATTTCAATACGTAAATCAGCTTAACTAAATGTCTTATTCATTCTTATTCAGTTTGAGGGTGAAAAATAAAATATAATGGAATTCTACCTCTTCTTTGGAAGGTCCTGTACCTAGTAGCAAAATAGGCTTCAGAAATATTCTTTGGTATTTCTAAATAAACTAAACAAAAAAAAAAATGAAAAGATAACTCAAGATTAATTTGTTCTGATTATTTACTTCATGAGTTTTGGGGCTTGAAGTGAACATATTAGAATTAGAAAATTTACAAGATAGGGGCACCTGGGTGGCTCAATCGGTTAAGCATTTGACTCTTGATTTCAGTTCAGGTCATGATCTCAGGGTCCTGGGATGGAGCCTGCATCAGGGGTCTGCAATGTATTCAGCGAGGAATCTGCTTGGATTATCTCTCCCTCTCCCTCTCCCTCTGCCCTAAACCCTGCTCTCCCTCTCTGTCCCTCTCTCTCTAAAGTAAATAAATAAATCTTAAAAAAAAGAACGAATATTTATAAGATAAATCCCACTTCTAGGTATACACTAAAAATAATTGAAAACAGGGACTCAAACACATATTTGCTCAGAAACATTTGTAGCGGCATTATTTACGATAGCCAAAATGTGGAAATAGCCAAATGTCCAGCAGTGGATGAATGGATAAACAAAGATAATGTATGTGTGTATACACACACACACACACACACACACACGGGATATTATGAAATTCTGATTCATGATACAATGTGGGTGAGTCTTGAAGATATTATGCTAAGTGAAATAACTAATGCAAAAGGACAAATACTGCATGATTCCATTTGTATGAGAGCTAAAAGAGTTAATTTATAGAGAAATGAAGTAGAGTAATGGCTGCCAGGGGTTTAGAAAGAGAGGATTAGAGAATTACTGTTTGATGAGTACATAGTTTCAGTTTGGAATGATGGAAAAGTTCTGGAGATGGATTGTGGTGATGGTTACACAAGAGTATGAATGAACTTTACACTTAAAATGGTTAAACAGTAAATTTAATATTGTGCATATTCTACCACAATAAAAATAAATAAATAAAATAAAAATAAATAAATAAAAATACCACTACACACCTATCAAAATGGCCAAAATCTGGAACACTGAAAATAACAAATGCTGGCAAGCATGTGGAACAATACAAATTCATTCATTACTGGTGGAATGCAAAATGGTAGGTTCTGGAAGACCTTTGGCATGTTTCTCACAAAACAAAACATACTCTTACCATATAATACAACAATCACTTTCCTAGATATTTACCCCAAACAGTTGAAAACCAATGTCTACACAAAAAATCTACAAATGAATGTTTTAAGCGGCTTTATTCATAATTGCCCAGACTTGGAACAACTAAGATATTCTTTAGTAGATGAATGGATTAATAAACTGGTACATTCAGGCAATGAATGTAGAAATTGCATTCAGCACTAAGAAATGAGCTATCAGGCTATGAAAAGATATAGAGGGAACTTAAATATTACAAAGTAAAACAAAAAACAAAACAGTTCTAAATGTCAACATACTGTATGATTCCAGCTATATGAAATTGTGGAAAAGTAAAAAATATGCATACAGTAAAAAGATCAGTGGTTGCCAAGGGCTTGGTGGTAGAAAGGATGAATAGGCAGAAAATAGGCAATTTTTAAGGCAGTGGAAATAATCTATATGATACCATAATTATAAACATATATTATACCTTTGTCCAAACTCATAGAATATACAACAGCAACAGTGAACTGTAATGTAAACTATGGATTTGGGGTGATTATGATGTGTCAATATAGGTTCATCATATATAACATGTTTCACTGGTTGGGGAGGTTGATAATGGAGACTGTGTGGGAAGAGGGGGTAGATGGGAAATCTCTGTACCATCCCCTCACTTTTTTATGTGAACACAAACTTATTTAAAAAAGTAAAGTGAGACTTTGGGGAAAGATGGAGGAGGAATAGGGGGTCCTGTTTCAACTGGTCCCTGGAATTGAGCTGGATATCTACCAGACCATTCTGAGCACCCACGAAACCAGCCTGAGAGGTAAGAAGATCTGGATCTCTACAAACAGAATATCGCAGGTGGTTGGTTTCGAGGTACAAAGCAGGGAGCCGTGATTCCTCGGGCAGATATCAGAGGATAAACAGCAGCGGGAGGGTGCCTGGACATGGGGACCCTACACCGCCGGTGAGTGACAGCCTCGTGTGCTGGGGACGGGGCACAGACTGGCAGAACGGTAGTGGTGGGGAAGGACTTTAGGGTAGCCCCTGGGGCAGGAACCCGGAGCCCGGGGTCACGCCTGCAAACTGCAGCCCTGGGGACAGAAATCCAGAGTGGCAGGGTCGCGTGTGCAAACTGGGAGCAGCTGGCAGTTTTAGAAGCACAAAGGGCAGAGATGTGCCCCGACCTGGAGGCAGGACTGGGAGCGCTGCAGAGGGGCGCACAACCCAGGCTGCTGTAGTTTATAGCAGCACGGACAGAAACGGAGATGGTGTGGCCTGCAGAGCTCACTGAAGAACAGACTGCAATCTCTCTGCTCTGAGGCAGAGGGTTGGAAACAGTCTCTTATGCTCTGACTCACGGAAGAGAGGTGGAAAGCTGCCAGGGAAAGGCGCCAGAGAACAAAAGCCCCAAAGCCTGATTCCCACTGAGCCCATCCCCTGCCACAGGGGCGCAGGGCAACTCCACCCAAACAGGGTTGCCTGAGTGACAGCACGGCAGGCCCCTCCCGCAGAAGACAATCTGGGAAAACAAGAGGCCAGCAACCCTAAGGTCCCAAGAAAACAGGTGCATCTTGCTTGGCTTCTGGTCAATAATTTGGACTCTATACATTCCCTCAAATACCCCTCAACAGAATGACTAGGAGGAGGAGCCCCCACAATAGAAAAGACTCAGAGATTAACTTATGTTGCAGATTTACAAATGGATGCAGATATAACCAAGATGTCCGAGATGGAATTCAGGCTAGCAATTGTGAAGACAATGGCTAGAATGGAGAAATCAGTTAATGGCAACATAGAGTCTCTAAGGGCAGAAATAAAAGGTGAATTGGCAGAACTTAAAAATGGCTATCAGTGAGATCCAATCCAATTTAGATAATCTAACAGATAGGGTAATTGAGGCAGAAGAGAGAATAAGTGACCTGGAAGACAATATAATAGATAAAAAGGGAAAAGAGGAGGCCAGGGAAAAACAACTTAGAATCCATGAAAATAGAATCAGAGAAATAAGTGACACCATGAAAAGTTCCAATGGCAGAATAATTGGAATCCTGGAGGGAGTAGAGAGAGAGAGAGGACTAGAAGATGTATTTGAGCAAATCATAGCTGAGAACTTCCCTAATCTGGGGAATGAAACAAACATTTGTGTCCTAGAGGCAGAGAGGACCGCTCCTAAGATCAAGGAAAACAGGCCAACACCCTGGCATGTAATAGTAAAACTTGGAAATCTTAGAACCAAGGAAACCATCTTAAGGGCAGTTAAGGGGAAGAGATTCCTTATGTACAGAGGGAGGAACATCAGAATAACGTCAGACCTATCCACAGAGACCTGGCAAGCCAGAAAGGCCTGGCAAGACATATTCAGGGTACTAAATAGAAGAACATGCAGCCAAGAATACTTTATTCATCAAGGCTGTCATTTAGAATGGATGGAGAGATGCAGAGCTTCCACAACGGGCAGAAGCTGAAAGAATATGTGACCACTAAGCTGGCCCTGCAAGAAATATTAAGGGGGGGTTCTATAAAAGGAGAAAGACCCCAAGAGTGATCTACAACAGAAATTTACAGGGACAATCTATAAAAACAACGTCTTCACAGGCAACAGGATGACAATTAATTCATATCTTTCAATAATCAGTCTCAACGTGAATGGCCTAAATGCTCCCATAAAATGGCACAGGGTTGCAGATTGGATAAAAAGACAGGACCCATCCATATGCTGTCTATAAGAGACTCATTTTGAAACTAAAGATACATCCAGACTGAAAGTGAAGGGATGGTGATCTATCTTCCATGCCAGCGGACCTCAAAAGAAAGCTGGGGTAGCAATTCTTATATCAGACAAATTAGATTTTAAACTAAAGTCTGTAATTAGAGACACAGCAGGACACTATATCATTCTATCCAACAAGAAGATCTAACAATTGTAAATGTCTATGCCCCCAACATGGGAGCAGCCATCTATATAAGCCAACTGTTAATGAAAATAGTCATATTGACAACAATACGTTAATTGTAGGAGACCTCAGTACTCCACTCTCAGCAATGGGCAGATCATCTAAGCAGAAAATCAACAAGGAAACAAGAGCTTTGAATGATACACTGGACCAGATGGACCTCATAGATATTTACAGAACATTCCACTCATTCTTCTTGAGCGCACATGGAACTTTCTCCAGAATAGACCATATGCTGGGTCACAAATCAGGTCTTAACCGATACCAAAAGATTGAGATTATTCCCTGCATATTCTCAGACCACAATGCTCTAAAACTGGAACTCAATCACAAGAAAAAATTTGGCAGAAATTCAAACACTTGGAAGCTAAAGACCACTCTGCTCAAGAATGTTTGGGCCAACCAAGAAATCAAAGAAGGACTTAAACAATTCATGGAAATCAATGAGAACGAAAGCACATCGGTCCAAAACCTATGGGATACTGCAAAGGCAGTCCTAAGGGGGAAATACATAGCCATCCAAGCCTCACTCAAAAAAATAGAAAAATCCCAAATTCACCAACTAACTCTACACCTTAAAGAACTAGAGAAAAAGCAAGAAATGATGCCTAAGCCATGCATTAGGAGAGAAATAATTAAAATTAGAGCAGAAATCAATGAATTAGAAACCAGAAACACAGGAGATCAGATGAACGAAACTAGAAGTTGGTTCTTTGAAAGAATTAATAAGATCGATAAACCACTGGCAAGACTTATCCAAAAGAAAAGAGAAAGGACCCAAATTAATAAAATTATGAATGAAAGGGGAGAGATCACGACTAACACCAAGGAAATACAAACAATTATTAGAAATTATTATCAACAACTATATGCCAATAAACTGAGCAATCTGGATGAAATGGAGGCCTTCCTGGAAACCTATAAGCTGCCAAGACTGAAACAGGAAGAAACTGACAACCTGAATAGGCCAATAACCAGTAACGAGAATGAAGCAGTGATCAAAAACCTCCCAAAAAACAAGAGTCCAGGGCCTGATGGATTCCCTGGGGAATTCTACCAAACATTCAAAAAAGAAATAATATGTATTTTCCTGAAGCTGTTTCACAAAATGGAAACAGAAGGAAAGCTTCCAGATTCATTCTATGAGGCCAGCATTACCTTAATCCCCAAACCAGCAAAGACCCCATCAAAAAGGAGAATTTCAGACCAATATCCCTGATGAATATGGATTCCAAAATTCTCAACAAAATCCTAGCTAACAGGATCCAACAATACATTAAAAGGATCATCCACCATGACCAAGTGGGATGCATCCCCGGTATGCAAGAGTGGTTCAACTTTCGCAAATCAATCAATGTGAGAGAACACATTAATAAGAGAAGAGAGAAGAACCATATGGTTCTCTCAATTGATGCAGAAAACATTTGACAAAATACAGCATCCTTCCCTAATTGAAACTCTTCAGAGTATAGACATAGAGGGAACATTCCTCAAGTTCATAAAATCCATCTATGAAAAACCCACAGCGAATATCATCCTCAATGGGGAAAAGCTGAGAGCCTTACCCTTAAGATCAGGAACACGACAAGGATGCCCACTCTCGCCACTATTGTTCAACATAGTACTAGAAGTCCTAGCAACAGCAATCAAACAACAAAAAGAAATAAAAGGTATTCAAATTGGCAAAGAAGAAGTCAAACTCTCTCTTTTCACAGATGACATGATACTTTATGGGGAAAACCCAAAAGACTCCACCCCCAAATTAGTAGAACTCATCCAGCAATTCAGTAATGTGGCAGGATACAAAATCAATGCACAGAAATCAGTTGCTTTCTTATACACTAACAATGCAACTGTAGAAAGAGAAATTAGAGAACCAATTCCATTTACAATAGCACCAAAAACCATAAGATACCTGGGAATAAACCTAACCAAAGAGGTAAAGGATCTATACCCTAGGAACTACAAAACACTCATGAAAGAAATTGAAGAAGACACAAAAGGATGGAAAAATATTCCATGCTCATGGATCGGAAGAATAAACATTGTTGAAATGTGTATGCTACCCAGAGCAATCTATACCTTCAATGCCATCCCGATCAAAATTCCAATGACTTTTTTCAAAGTGCTGGAACAAATAATCCTAAAATTTGTATGGAATCAGAAAAGACCTTGAATTGCCAAGGAAATGTTGAAAA
The DNA here is from genome assembly GCF_011800145.1 of Mirounga leonina. NCBI lineage: Eukaryota > Metazoa > Chordata > Mammalia > Carnivora > Phocidae > Mirounga > Mirounga leonina. Next base: position 16,288,077 of record NW_023270865.1, read on the forward strand.
AGAAAAACAAAGATGGGGGCATCACGTTGCCCGATTTCAAGCTATATTATAAAGCTGTGATCACCAAGACAGCATTGTACTGGCACAAAAACAGACATATAGACCAATGGAACAGAATAAAGAACCCAAGTATGGACCCTCCACTCTATGGTCAAATAATCTTTGACAAAGCAGGAAAAAACTTGCAATGGAAAAAAGACAGTCTCTTCAATAAATGGTGCTGGGAAAATTGGACAGCCACATGCAGAAGAATGAATCTCGACCATTCTCTAACACCATTCACAAAGATAAACTCAAAGTGGTGGAAAGACCTCAATGTGAGACAAGAATCCATCAAAATCCTAGAGGAGAACATAGGTAGTAACCTCTTTGACATCGCCCACAGCAACTTTTTTCAAGATACATCTCCAAAAGATAGTGAAACAAAAGCAAAAATGAACTTTTGGGACTTCATCAAGATAAAAAGCTTCTGCACAGCAAAGGAAACAGTCAACAGAACAAAGAGGCAACCCACAGAATGGGAGAAGATATTTGCAAATGACACTACAGATAAAGGGCTGGTATCCAAGATCTATAAAGAACTTTTCAAACTCAACACCCAAAAACCAAATAATCAAGTCAAAAAGTGGGCAGAAGACATGAAAAGACACTTCTCTGAAGAAGACATACAAATGGCTAACAGACACATGAAAAAATGTTCATCATCATTAGCCATCAGGGAAATCCAAACCAAAACCACACTGAAATACCACCTTACACCAGTTAGAATGGCAAAAATGGACAGGGAAAGAAACAACAAATGTTGGAGAGGTTGTGTAGAAAGGGGAACCCTCCTACACTGTTGGTGGGAAGGCAAGTTGGTACAGCCACTTTGGAAAACAGTATGAAGATTCCTCAAAAATTTAAAAAATAGAGCTACCCTATGACCAGCAATTGCACTCCTGTGTATTTACCCCAAAGACACAGATGTAGTGAAAAGAAGGGCCATATGCACCCCAATGTTCATAGCAGCGATGTCCGCAATAGCCAAACTCTGGAAAGAGCCGAGATGCCCTTCAACAGATGAATGGATAAAGAAGATGTGGTCCATATCTACAATGGAATATTACTCAGCCATCAGAAAAGATGAATACCCAACTTTTACATCAACATGGATGCGACTGGAGGAGATTATGCTAAGTGAAATAAGTCAAGCAGAGAAAGTCAATTATCATATGGTTTCACTTATTTGTGGAACATAAGGAATAACATGGAGGACATTAGAAGAAGGAAGGGAAAAATGGGGCGGGGAATTGGAGGGATAGATGAACCATGAGAGACTATGGACTCTGAGAAACAAACAGGGTTTTAGAGGGGAGGGGGAGGGGGGATTGGTTAGCCCGGTGATGAGTATTAAGGAGGCCATGTACTGCATGGAGCACTGGGTGTTATACGAAAACAATGTATCGTGGATCACCACATCAAAAACCAATGATGTACTGTATGGTGACTAACATAATAAAATTAAAAAAAAAAAAAAAGTACAGTTCTGGAAAAATAAATAAATAAATAAATGAGGTAAAGTAAAAAAAATAAATAATAAAGTGAATGAAAAAAACTAAAAAATAAAAGTTATTTTCCCTTCCTCCTGATGTGGGGAGTATAGAAATGTAATTAATTGTTCCAACATGCTAGTATATAATGAGGGATAATATGATTCCAAAGAAAAATTGAAGATGCTGGTACCATAGGAGCAAATGGAACTTTTTCCAGTAAAAATAGCAGAATTGTACCCTTGAAATACATTCTAGACAAAAGTAGTAACAGCTCTCCTGATATCAAGGAGCTCACAATCAAGCTGATGCTTTGTGTAATATCCATGTATTTTTCTTTAATTCATGTGCTTTGCCTAAGGTTATATCATTGCATTGGAAAATAATTCCTTGAAAGTGTCTATAATACATTTTTTAAAAGATTTTATTTATTTATTTGACACAGAGAGAAAGAGCAGAAGCAGGGGGAGCAGCAGGCAGAGGGAGAAGCAGGCCTCCCGAGGAGCAGGGAGCCCGATGAGGGGCTCGATCCCAGGACTCTGGGATCATGACCTGAGCTGAAGGCAGACGCTTAACGACTGAGCCACCCAGGAGCCACCTCTATAATACATTTTAAAAATGATGTACACACACAGAATCACATGTTTTTTTTTTTTTTTTTTTTTTTTTTGCATAAAGTGACTTCATGTATACCTATGTATACATAAAAATTATACTTACATATTTATATACATGTTGTGATGGGTTTATCTACAAAGAGATTGATTCAATAATAAAATATGGGCAATTCAAATTAGTATTTTCCTACAAACACATGAATCAATATAAGAAATTATCCTTTAGATGATTCAATAAGGGAAATCACCACATTCGTTTTTTTTTTAGAGGAGTATATGATTAATGGTTACCCTTAAGTACTAGTTAATAGAGCCTGAATTAGTAGTATACCTTGTACCAGACAATTTGTTTGAAATGCAAATTCTCTGGCCTCATCCAAAACTTATGGAACCAGAATCTCTGCTTAGATTCCAACAATCCAATAATTTTTCACTGAGTATATTTTGAGAAATCCTGCAATCCAGTTTCAAAAAAAAAAAAAAAAGAATAAGTAAATCAAACTGTTATGGAGAGAAATTCGACTATAACAATAAATTAATTTCAGAGAACATTTTATTTGAGAAATAAAGTGCTATTTCATGCACAGCACTAATATAATGTTACAGAAAGACACTTAGACACATATCACATTCTTAGATATATTGGAAACCTAACATTAAATTATGTCCTTATCTAAAAATAAAAAGGAACTTGAGATACTGGTAACAATAAAATAATTTTGGGTGATGTATCAATGCCTAAAAATTATGTTTTCATCTATGTATATTAAAATACAAAGTTAAAAATTTTGTAATACACTAGGAATTCTCATCTTTTCCAAGGTAGAAAATTATTTACAAAAGTAAATTAAAATGCATATGTGTTACACATGTTCTTGTAAAAAGAAAAATCAGAGTTGCCTAATGGAAAAGGCACTGGACTGGTTTTCAGGCATGCAGACAGATGGCATTTCTAGCTTTGCCACCTACTGAGTTACGAGTGTGAGCAAATCACCTAGAGTGGACCCTCTATGTAACTCAACTCTCACTAGGCATGTAATTAGGTGGTGCACAGACTTATATTTAACACAAAATATTTGAGGAGGCAGTTTCAGGATAAAGAAAGTGATATTACTGTAAGGCAAGGTATATGGGAAAATTTAAAATGAGAAATTATCTGGAAAAAGACTACTCTTCATTAGCACCTCTCATATTGTTTAGATCTTAGAAGGGTAAGGGCATAGGCAAATAGTAAAAAAACAACAAAACAAAAAGGAAGAAAAAAAAAGAGAAGACATTTTGGGCAGTGGTTGTTAATGCAATGTGTCATGCAGTGCACGATTTAGGGCTTGGTAGCAAGTCCAAATGAAAACAGGCATGGGATAACTGTTTGAAAAATGTGATTGGGCTAATAAAAAGGGAAATTTTTGTAAGGGTAAATAGATTGACAACTGTATGTGATAGGGAAAAATAATTATTAAATTGTTGAAATGTAGAAAATCAGGAGCCAACACAACATTCTTAATTGTCTATAACTGATTTCCTCTTGCTCATAGACCCCACTCCTCTGAAGGCAGGAGAAACCTAAAACATATATAGAATAATAATTGTTCTGGTTTAAAATGACTTCCATTTGGGGCGCCTGGGTGGCTCAGTCGTTAAGCGTCTGCCTTTGGCTCAGGCCCTGATCCCAGGGTCCTGGGATCGAGCCCTGCATCGGGCTCCCTGCTCGGCGGGAAGCCTGCTTCTCCCTCTCACACTCCCCCTTCTTGTGTTCCCTCTCTCGCTGTGTCTCTCTCTTCAAATAAATAAATAAAATCTTAAAAAAAAATAAAATAAAATGACTTCCAATTGTGTTTGTATTAGGAGGGTGGTAAATATTTAGTTAATCAGAGTTCAAATTGTCTATTGAGGCAAATTCTTCTCTTTTATCTCCCTAAGAAGGTATCTGGGTACAGACTTATGTAACTACATAGTAATCCTGGGTCACAATGGTGCTCTTTGGTGCTCCACTAGTCTGGGATTTAAGATGATACTATGATCCGGGCCCTAAGTGTTTTTTTTTCTTATTTCCTTTGGAATAGATTGAGGTTATGTCATCAATAGTTTAGGTATTTTCATATGGATGGCATTTTTCCATATTCTTTCACTTCTACCATGTAATTTCATACATATGTACCCATACATACGTACCCATATATATATAATCTTATTTGGAGGACTTATGTTTCTAACTCATAGCAAAGTCTGGCATAGAATCAGTAAAGTTCTTCGTTTGTTTAGTTGTTTCTTCAAACAATTAATCAGTTTTGCAATAAAAGAATTGTGTGCTGATTTCTTGCTGTCTTTCTGTTAGCATTTAAATAATACTTCATCTCTGTGCCTATCAACTTCACTCTTATCATTTGATAAAGATGAAACATAAAAGAAAAAATCAATAATCATTCTCAGATACAAATGTAAGGAAGATGAAATTTGTGTCTTTATGAGATTTTTCTACATCACTGAACACTTTTGATTCTACTGCTTGGTATGAATATCATCAGCAAAACCCAGGATGACCAGATCAATCCTTGCGTGAAATTATCTCCAAGCATACATTTAAAATTTTAAGATTTTTTTTCCAATTTCTTGATATTTTCACATTCTTTCTCTTGTCATTTTTCTCAACTCTGAGTTTTTACCTTCCTATTTCATTGTCCTCAACTGAATATAATACCATCTTAATAGAATTATGACTATAATTTCAATTTTTAAACCAATCATTGGTATAAGCAACATCTATTCAAGTAAAATATATTCTTCTCACTGATATTTTAAGAAGAGAAAGTTTACAGCAATTTCCTGTAATAAGCTATTTTTTGCATATGTAACAATGTTATATATTGGAAAGAGAACTGACCAAACTCCTCAATAATGTAGCTGAAATGGGGTACCGTGGTGGCTCAGACTCTTGATTCCACCTCAGGTCATGATCTCAGTTTCTCACTGAGATTGAGCCCCACATGGGGCTCTGTGCTCAGCAGGGAGTCTGCTGAATATTCTCTCTCCCTCTCCCTCTGCCCCTACCTCTGCTCGTACGCGCTCTCTCTCTCTAAAAAATGGATAAATATTGTTTTAAATAATGTAGCTTAAATATTTTACATATAAAAATAAATTCTGATATAATATTTATTAACATCTGCTGCCCACCTTTTTTTCTTTAGTAACAGTGTGTATTTCCACAATACCTGCCCACAAGGAGGACACCCATTAGCAAGTGATAAAGGCAGATAATAAAATAATAACACATATGGTAAGTTAAGGTGGAAAGTGTTATGGAGAATAAAAGACACGTAAATTCTGGGGGAGGTGGTTCAATTTTAAATGGGAAGGGTAGGGACGTCTTTGCTAAAAGGTAATTTTCATGCAGAGATTTGAAAGATATGAAGAAGACAACTATGATTCTCTGGATCAAGGATATTCCAAGCAAAAGGATAAGCAAGAATAAAGGCCCTGGAGTAGGAATGAGTGAGGCATGTTCTATGAACAGGGCTGAGGCCCATGCCACTCATGTGGGTTGACACAGAGAGCAGCTGGAAAGAAGTGAGTGAAGGGAAGTCAGATGGTTTAATGCCTTTCTGGCCAGTATGAAAGTGTTACTTTTTTATTTTTGTGGAATAGGAAATAATTAGAGATTTTGGAGCTAAGGAGTGGCATGACAATATAATTTAAAAGGATCAGTTGCAGTGTTGTATTGGGAATACCAAGAAAGCTGTCAAGGTAGAACTAGGGGTATAATGAGTAAATGTTTTGCCAACTCAGTTGGACCAGCAGCAGTGTTTTTGAACACCGCTTCATGATCAAACTCATGAGACAAAATAGGATTTACTGAGCACCAAGTTTGTTTAGCTAAAAAGTACAGAAATAGGGATAACACATGTATAATGGTAGCCAAGTGGGAGACATGAGTCTCCGCACTGAGATGTGTATGGTCAAAGGTGGATCACCTCAGCTCTAGGAGGCCATCAACTTGAGGGTTCCTTCTGCTTTCATACTTTGCATTGCCTAATAAAACTGCATATAATCAATTTCAAATTACTTTCAATAATTTGTATTCGTCAATACAGATAATTGAATAATTAATCTCCATAGCATAATACAGTACTGCATTCCATACACAGCATGTGTAGCAGGACTCCCAATTAATTATAGAAAGAGTACACTAATCTTAGGCTCTCCTTAATTAGTGTAGCAAGGAAGATTCTATCAAGGATTAAAATCTCAAATGTTCCCCATCTTAACCAGATCAGAAGATGTACTTATTTAGTAATCTAATTCAAAGAAGTCAAATGGCTTTGTTCTTATTCTTAAAAGACTTCCTTACAAGGCCGTCTTTTATGGTTAATACATTAGAACCATTCCAAACAAATGTTGTTTTTTCCTAACTCTTTTTGTATTGTCCAATATGACAGTCAGGGCAGCTCATGAGCAAACAAAAGAAAACAACCCAATTTCTATTAGTAATTCTCTTCCCCACCTCATTTAGTTTAATGGAGAAGAGAATTATCCAATTTGGAAGGTACATTTTACTGCTACAAATTCCTTCTTTCATAAATGTATCTTTGAAATTTCCATTATTATGTTATAGACATATTAAAGGGTTAAGAATGCTGGAAAGATTTGCCATCTATAAAAATGTACTATTTAGTCATTAGAAACTGGGTATAATCTTCTCTCATTGTTCTCCCTTTCAACTAAAATTCTGAGATTATAAAATACACAATTTTGACATCCTAAAATAGTACTGTGACCATATTTATAAAGTAATTACATTTGCTAACTCATCCAATCCAGGTAAGTTATTGCTTTTTCTTATCTGTCTGGAAAACACAAAGAATGGAAGATAAGCAGGGGAAACTTGCCTCTTAATGATGAGTCCTGTGCTTTGTCAAACACTTTTCTTTCCCAGCAGAATTAAAGACAATAAAGTCAAATTATTTAAAAATTTACCAAGATATATTTTGCTTATGAAATATGCCATATAGAATACCATACTTCAAAGAATACTGTAAATTAGATTCTATTACATTTTTTTCAAAACTCAAAATGACATTTATTCTCTCAGGATTCTCAACATCATGACTCACACAAATCTCCTTAAATGTTAAATCACTCTATGGAAGATGAGAAACTACTTTCCTGATTCTTGTTTGTAATTTCTTCAGTAATAGACTTTCTAGCACCATTCTCAATATTTGTGTCATTGTTTAGAGCTCAGAATAGATAGCATGCATACATTGTGATACATAGGTACTTTTAGGTAACTAGTTCTTATACAATATAGTCCATGGGAATTAAATATCCAAGAGAGGGCGCCTGGGTGGCTCAGTTGGTTAAGCGACTGCCTTCGGCTCAGGTCATGATCCTGGAGTCCCGGGATCGAGGTCCGCATCCGGCTCCCTGCTCGGCAGGGAGCCTGCTTCTCCCTCTGACCCTCCCCCCTCTCATGTGCTCTATGTCTCTCTCATTCTCTCTGTCTCAAATAAATAAATAAAATCTTAAATAAATAAATATCCAAGAGATCCATGAAATTGATACCTCTGTTAATTTTTGGAATCAGACCCCAGATATGCAAAAACTAAATAATGACTAAAGTCATATAATTCAACATGTCCATTTCAATTGAAAATATGAATTATTTCTAAGAAAATAGCTCTACACATCTCTGAAATTATATTCAAATGTGTCCTTATTAAGAATCTGGCTGTTTTTTTTTAATATTTATTCAATTATGTCTTTGCAAAAATTAAAATTTAGTTATATACATAATGTATTAATTGAAGAGCATTTAAAGGGCATTTGATTACTATATAGTGAAAGAATACATATTAATAATTCAAGAAAATGGCATGAACCCAAATCAGTAAAATATATAATTTTTGAGATTGTCTTCAGTATCTACATAAGTCTAAATTATCCCAGCTCCATGACAAATTTAATTTGGAAATAAAATATGAGTAAATGTACATTTCTCATTATATTTAGCAAGAATTATATTTAGCAAGACTATTTCCTTGAATTTTTTGTTTCTTACTAAAGATATTCTATTAATGACTAATTCTATTATATGATTAATACTGTACCAAGTAGTTTCTGCATTTCTTTGTCTAAATTACAATTTGTCTGTATAACTAAAGGCTATGATTATCTGCTGTTTATATTGCTGAACAGAGAGAGGATTTAAGGTATTGATAGTAGAAACTCTTCTTATGTTTGGATCTAATATGTGCATATTTGCTTAAGATAAATGTGGTACTGAATAGTGACAAGGCAATAACACTCTTTCAAAAGGAAAAAAAAAAAAAGCATCTCAAGTGGAGAGAGGAAGGAAATCCTATCCAGGAGATCACAGAGAACATTTGGAGGGTGACTATTCATTTTCTCTCTGACTCAGACAATAGACATTCCAGTGTTCTTCTATACTCTTCCCACCACAAAAGCTATATGCAAATCCTTAGAGACCGAAAGTAAATTGCATTTCAAATAATTTTAATATGCATTAACTGTAATTCACTTTTGAATTAAAAAAAGAGGAAAACCATTCACCTTATATCCATTCAGCTATTTAAAAATAGTCACTGATTTGTTAATAATAAATAGTCATATGGCATTTATTTTTGTCAGTCACCGCTCTAAGGAGTTCAGCAATACTAATTCATTTTTTCATCTTACTATAACTCTTTGAAACTCTTTGAGGGAGCTATTCCTTATTATTGTCATGTTTTAGATGTGGAAAATGATGCACACCAAGTTTAAATATCTATCATACACAGGTAGAAAATAATACTACTGAGTTTTACCCTTATGTTTTGGCAACATTGAATTGCCACATGTATATGAGCTTTAGCACAATTTTATTGAGGATCTTTAATCTATGACACAAAACTCACATACACACAGATCGCATGTATAGAATTAGATATATATGTATGTATGTGTGAATCAGATATATATGTATATATATGTGTGTGAATCAGATATGTATGTATATATGTGTGCATATATACACATATATATTCACATTGGTGTGAACTAACAAAGCACGAGATTTTAGAAGTTTTGGGATTAAGTTTTCATTCTTTTTAGATTACTAATTACTGTAGTTTATTAAAAGATATTTTATAAAATAAGATTTTCATACTTCTATTGATAAATTATAACTATTTAACTAAAATATGCATAAGCACTGCAACTGGTCATGAATTGTTATAGGCAATGATGATAAGGATATTCTTACAATACAGTTTGCACTGTAATGGACACCTCACATTAATGAAGAAGGACAATGTATCTACTAGCAAATATTTGCTATAAATAACAGAATATCCAATTATAATTGTGTTAAAATATAAAAAAATAATTTATATTTTTATCTGGTTGGAAAACCCAGAGTGGATTTGGAATTAAACAACATGTTAGCTCAAATAGAATGACCACAACCTCATTTTTGTTTATTTCTCACCTCTACACCTGAGTTGTTTTGGAAATTGAGGAGAGATGCTAGGGAGACAACAGGGTGAACAATTATAAAATTAAAGTCTATTTCTTGTGGAGTTGTAAAAGCAAGAAATACACAAAGAATTAATTGATTCATATATGTGCACACATATATACATATATATCTGATTCTATACAAGCTGTGTGTATGTGAGTTTACTTAGAGATTAAAGATCCTCAATAAAATTGTGCTAAAACTCATATACATGTGGCAATTCAATGTTGCCAAGACATAAGGGTAAAACTGAGTTCTTTTTTTTTTTTTTTTAAGATTTTATTTATTTATTTGACAGAGAGAGAGACAGCGAGAGAGGGAACGCAAGCAGGGGGAGTGGGAAAGGGAGAAGCAGGCTTCCCACCCAGCAGGGAGCCCAATGCGGGCCGATCCCAGAACCCTTAGATCATGACCTGGGCCGAAGGCAGTCGCTTAACCAACTGAGCCACCCAGGCGCCCCTCAGTTCTATCATTTTCTACCTGTGTATGTTAGATAAGATATTTAAAATTGGTGTGCATCAGTTTCCACATCTAAAACGTGACAATAATAAGGAATAACTCCCTCAAAGAGTGGTAGTAAGATGAAAAAATGAATTAGTATTGCTGAAGTACTTAGAGCAGTGACTGACAATAATAAATGCCATATGACTGTTTATTATTAACAAATCAGTGACTCTTTTTAAATAACATATTGATTAAACATTATTTTATGGCTGCTAAGGAATATGGCTATATGTTGAAAAGTAAATGAGAAATTGGTATTTCAATGTTGAAGTACAAAATGGGTGATCTGTTTTATTTTATCCTCTCAATATGATTTTTTAATCTTCCATGAGTTGATAAGTAATGTTTCCAAAAAAGTAAGCTGTGTCTCAATATGTATAGATTTATTTTAAATGTTAATTTGACCATCTGGAAGGTCAAAATTGTATTTCTCATTTACTGATATTGCATACTAACATCTTGGAAGAAACCAGTTCAATTAAGCAAAAGTGTTTGACATTTTAAAATGTTAGCCCATGTGCTTTATTGTCCAATATAATGAATAGATTGCCAAAATACTCAGTCAGTTTTGAATTATTTTAAGAGAAAGAGCACAGCATGAATGACAATATTTTTCTTGAAATTTATGAGACTCAAGGCAATTAAACAAAGCCATTTTATTAGAGCTAAAAATAAGATAACCACATACTTCTGAGAAGTAGAGATATATTTGTCCTAAAACAAAGTTTAGTTGTTTTTAGAAGGTGGAAGTCAAATATAACTGGAGGCTGATGATTATAATTCAAATTTCCAGTTTCTCAAAAACAACATGTATTTATAAAGAAGAAAAGCAAAATGTATTTAGTACACTAAAATTTTTCTATATCCATATGCAAACACCCATGGTATCACCAGCATCAAGGTAATAGACATATTCAATAGCCTCAAAGTTTCCTTGAATCTCTGATTTTGTTTTTGCTTTGTTTTCGTGGTAACAACATTTAAGTGGAATTTACCCCATTAACAAATTTAGAAGTGAATACTATATTTTAATAAACACTATGTTGTACAGTAGATATCTAGAAATTGCTCCTCTAGCATAGCAGAAACTATATACATTTTGAAAAACACCATTTCCTCCACCCCTCAGTCCCTGGCAAATATAACTGTATTCTCTGTTTCTGTGAATTCGATTATTTTAGATGCCTCATATAACTAGAATCATGCAGTGTGTGTTCTGTGACCAGCTTAAGAAATGTCCTTTACATTCACTTATGTTGTTGCAAATGGCAGAATTTCCTTTATTTCCAAGGTTAAATAATATAATTTATTATTATTTCCAAGGTTAAATAATAATTCATTGTATTTATCTACCACATCTTTATCCATTCATCTTGGGAGTGCTGATAACTCTTCAAGATACTGATTTAAATGTTTTTGGATATATATCCAGAAGTGGGACTGCTGGATCGTGTTGTAGTTCCATTTTTAATTTTTTTGGGTAATCACCATAATGTTTTCCATAGCTGCTGCACCATTTTACATTCCAGCAATAGTGTCCAAGGGTTCTAATTTCTCCCACATTTCTAACTTCTAATCCTCTCCAACACTTCTTTTTTTACAATAGCCATCCTCATAGGTGTGAGGTGATGTCTCATTATAGTTTAGATCTGCATTTCCCTAATAAATAATGTTTTAGAGTATATTTTCATGTACATGTTAGGCTTTTGTATGTCTTCTATGGAGATAAATCAACTCAAGTCCTTTACCCAGAGCTTTTTATAATTTTTTTAATCCTAAAATTCATATAGACCTAGAAAAGACCTAAAATAGGCAAGACAAACTTTAGAAAGAACAACAAAGTTGGAAGCATCATGCTTCTTCATTTCAAAATATATTTCAAAGATACTGTAATCAAAATAACATAATATTGGCATTAAAACAGACATATAGACCAATGGAACAGAATAGAGAGCCCAGATATAACCATATACATATATATGGTTATATATATATCTTCAATAAGGTATCGGTAATACACATGGGGAAAAGGATAGTCTCTTCAACAAATGGTATTGGGGAAACTAGATATCCACATGCTAAAGAATAAAAGTGGACCCTTATCTCACACCATACATAAAAATCAACTTAAAATGTATTAAATATTTATGAATGTAAGACAGGAAACCCTGAAACTAATAAAAGAAACGGGGGGGGGGGGGAAACTTCTGATATTGATCTTGGCAATAATTTCTTGGATAGGCTAATAAAATCACAGACAACAACAACAAAAAAGGGTGGAACTACATTAAAAAAATGTGAAAAAAACCACATCAGAAAAAAAAGTGGGACTATATCAAACTAAAAATACTTCTCCACAGCTAAGGGGAGTTAAACAGAATGGGAGAAAATATTTGCAAACCATGCATCTGATTAAAAAGGTTAAACCCATAATATATAAGGAACTCCTACAACTCAATAGCAAAAATATAAATAAACTTATTTAAAAACGCATAAAGGACTTGAAAAGACATTTCTCCAGAGAAGACACACAAATGTCCAATAGATATAAGAAAAGATGTTCCATATCACTCATCATCAGGGAAATATAAACCAAATCACAACGAGGTACCATCTCACACCTATTAAATGGCCAGGATGGCCATTACCAAGAAAACATAAGGTAACAAGAGTTGACAAAAATGTGAGGGAAGAAAAGGAAAGCCTTGTACACTGTTGCTAGAAATTGTCAATTGTCAATTGGTGCAGCCATTATGGAAAACAGTGTGGAGAATCCTCAAAACTTAAAAATAGAACTATTATATGATCTAGCAATTCTACTTATAAAAATATATCCAAAATATTGAAATCAGAAGCTTTAAGGGACATTTATAATCTTGTGCTCATTGAGGCTTTATTCACAATAGCAAATGTACAGAAACAACCTAAATTTCCATGGATGGATGAAGAACATTTGGTATATACATACGATGGAATATTATTGTCTTTTTTATTATTAATTTTATTGCCATAAAAAATAAGGAAATCCTGCCATATGCAGCAACATAGATAACCTGGTGACATTATGCTAAGGAAATGAGCCAGTCAGAGAGGGACAAATAATGCATGATTCCCCTCCATGAAGGATTTAAAATAGTCAAACTCACAGAACCAGAGAATAGAATAGTATTGCCAGGGGCTAGGGTAGGGGGGAATAAGGAGTTACTATTTGATGAGTATAACGTTTCAGTTACACATGTGAATAAGTTCTAGAGATCTGCTGTACAACTTAGGCCTGTAGCTAATAATACTGTATTGCTTATTTTAAAATGATCCAGCTCATGTGTTTTTTTAATTTGTTTTTGTTGTGGCAGTGGCTCTTAATAAATTAATCTGCACTTTCAGAACCAAGATTAATTGTGAAATTTAACAGGAATGGCATCAAAAGATCAATTAGGACCTCTCTAAGGAATGTACACACAATTGCTATTTCTAAACTAACAACTTAGTTCTTCACCTGCAGCTAGCCCCCCTTTTATCCTCCAAAATAAGACACAGAATAGCACCAGGTTTCTGTACCCTCAACATTTCAAGAGACAAAACACAGAGGTCAGAGAAGGGTTAGAAGAACCACAGTGCAAAATGTAATTTTTTAAGAAGTGGCCAAAGGATCAATAGCAAACCCATCTTTGCCTCCAGATTGATGGCTGGTCTAAAAGAAATGGGATGAGGTCCTGATGGAAGGAGAAAAGGGAGGAAGGAGGGAAGAAAGAGGGTGATGCAGAGTTTGGCAGGTCTCTTGTTCCTACCACAATTACAAAAGACATTATTATAACTTCCTTTGGTCTTCTATCATATCACAGTTATTTTTGATAGATAATAGATGACTGAAATTTAAAATTAAGACAAATGAATATATTAATTTAATAACAATAAAACTTTGTGCTGACTGGGGGCAATATCAGACCATAGAGAGCCAGTTGCTCACTACAATTATTTGTGGGGACATAGGAGAAGGCACTGTTTGCCTAATGCATTATATATTTGTGATAGAATTAGACATTTTTTCATTTCTCATTATAGCAGTGTAACAGAGTTTGCAACCTAACACACTGTGGACTGAATCCAATCTACATAGTTTTGATAGAAACAATAAATATGAATGTCATTTAAAAAGCATCAGTTCTCTGATTCGCTATAGGCCATATAGTTCTCTATTATATTTCATTCAGTTTATACATACATTAACTTTACTGCTTCTTCCTTGTATGTGAGACTGAGAATCAGAATAAAGCAGAGACATTTACATACAATATATATGCCTACATCTAATACCAAAGGCTACTGTGGATATCCTGAATTTTCACAATAGAATTCAGCTTTAGTATTTCTGATTCTGTTTTCCTAGGTTCTCTATAACTGGGATCACCAAATATTCCTCCTGAAAATTCATCCATCCAGCTGACAGATCAATATGCACCTTATGCAGACAATACCATTAACAAACAAAAGGCCCCACATAATGTGCCTTAATATGATGCCATAACCCTAGATTCAGAAACCAGAGGCTTCTTCATTACCTAATGTGAGTAATCTACACCTAAAATGAAAGAACTTCTACTGCTCATATTGAAAGGATCTATAAGAAATAGTTCACAATTGAAACTGTGATTAGTCATTATGCATTTATTTTTCTGTAACTCTAAATATGTTCATGTTTAGTTGGCTTGGGAAGTAGTAAAAGTTTAAAAATTACAGTAATTATCACCCACATTATCTTAATTAGAGCTGAGTTTGTAGGATCTGATCCAATTAGAATGGAAGCTCTTGAATCAGAATACCAAGAATATATTTGAAACGAATCTGTATTCCTAAACCTTAGTTTGTTTCTTCAGAAGCCTTATAAAACTGGGAAGGTGCTTTCATGGGAGTTTGGTAAGTGTTTGGCTGAAAGTTACCTATTTAACAAGATTACAGAGAGAAAGGTATAGTAGTTTTACATTGCAGTGCAAATGAAAACAGTCCTCTTGAAACCTTGAGCTGTGCCTGTTCAGCACATGTAACACCTACTCAGCATAAATTGAGAATCCTTCCTAATAAGTAATGGCTCATTATAAAATTAGAAGGGTCACATTAAGTGAGAGATATAGCAAACAGGAGTTGGACTTTAGATATTGTAGGTAGTTCCACAATCGAGATACAGAAAACTTTCAACACCCCAAAAGTTTTCTCATGCACCTTTGTAGTGCATCCCTCCTTCCTCCAATTCTTGCCCAAGTAACCACTGATGTCACCATAAAGTGGCTTCCACTTATATTACTATTTTTTTCTGACACAAATTGCTATATTTTTTTCTGACTTCTTTCACTAAGCAAAATGATTTTAAGATTCAGTCATGTCACTGTATGCATGAGTAGTTTGTTTTTTTTTATCGTTACTAACCCATCTATATGACTATAATTTGCTTAATCATTCAACCTTTGATGGGTACTGAAGTTGTTTTTAACTCTTTACTTTTATGAATAAAGTCACTGAATATTTGTATGCATCTTTTTTTGTGGACATGCATTTTTATTTCTCTTGGCTAAATAGCTAGGTAGGAAAATGCTGGGTTATATAGTAGATACACACTTAACATTTTAAGAAACTGCTGAAGAATTTTGCAAAATGGTTGTACTATTTAACATTCCACCAGGAATGTAGGAGAATTTTAGTTGTCTCACATTCTTGCCAATGCATGGTTATGTTAGGCATTTAATTTTAGCCATGTAATGTGTATGAAGTGCCATCTCATGTAGTTTTAGTTTTCAATTTCTTAATAAGAAACTGGCCACGTGCTATGTATATATGTATGTATTTATGTTTTTTTTAAAACTAATTAAAGATAAGAATGATTTTGTGGAAAAGCAATGTGCAAAAAAAAAAACAGTAGAAAGATGATGGCATATTTAATTTGCTCTTTGTTTAGAATAAATTACTTGTTTACTATTTAACAGCTGTGGTATTATAAAATTATTGATAAAGATTTAGTATATGAACTCAGTCCTTCCACATTAGCATATGTAAAATTAATACCTTCTATGATTCAATGTTCACTCACATTGAGATGATGTCTAATATGGCCATTTATGAGAGAGCAGGATTTTCTGTTTATATTTTATATAATTTTTTTTAACCAATGTAATTTTCCCCTTCCAGTGAAACACTGTATTCCAAAATACATATAGCCATACATTGAAGTGGAGGTATGATGATAGAGTTAAGGAAGAATGTGCCTCAAGGAAGAATACCACAGATCTCAAAAACTGTATTCTTCAATGTCCCTAAATAACACTAAAATATCTCAATATGAAGCTGTTCCCCAAGTTAAAAAAAAATAGTAACAACTTGCACCTAATATGGTAATATTATTTTTCATGCTTATAGGATGTTTTTTGATCAATGGGAAAAAATATATGAGAAAATTAATGTCAACACAAAGGCAGCAGAAAGAACACATAAGCAAAAATTAATCAATTCATGGGGCGCCTGGGTGGCTCAGTTGGTTGAGCGACTGCCTTCGGCTCAGGTCATGATCCTGGAGTCCTGGGATCGAGTCCTGCATCGGGCTCCCTGCTCAGCAGGGAGTCTGCTTCTCCCTCTGACCCTCCTCTCTCTCATGCTCTCTGTCTCTCATTCTCTCTCTCTCAAATAAATAAAATCTTAAAAAAAAAATTAATCAATTCAGGATGTAGAATGTAATTAATAAAAATACATTTAAACAGCTAGTTATATGCAACATTAAAGCTCCAAGTACTATATAATCTAATCTAAAATTAAAGAAGACACAATTGCATGAAATTTTTAAAAAGTTTGCATACCTCTTTTCAAATAAACTTATAAAATTCAATTGGATTTTAATTATTTTTGGAAAATTTAAAAATGTAACTCACTATATTGACCTCGGAAGAGAACAAGCACTTACAAGGACATCACAAGCATATAGTGTATTTTAACTACCTTGCAATATTTGGGTAGAATTAATAGCCAATGCAGTTTTATATGAGTAAGTGATTATTATAAAATAGACAAAAGAGATAAAAATATTCCCATTATAGGGGCCACATATTGTTTGACAAACTAAAATAATTGATAGAAAACTTCTAAAAACAATAAACAATTTTTGAAAAATAGTATGATACAGAATTAACATTTAAAATTAAGTTGCCCTTATAGTATATGAAATATATAGCAGAAATCATACTTAACATGGAATTATTGAATGTTTGCACTTCGAAGGCAGGACAAAATCGAGAATGCTTTCTGTCACTATTTATTTTTACAATTATACTACTGATAACAGTAATTACAGTAAAGTAAAAAAAAGTTGCAGAAATAGATGTCAGAAAGTTAAGAAAGAAAAATGCACTATTTGCAGATGATGTGTCTATCTGTAGAAAAACATAAACATTCTTCCCAAAACATTTCAAAAAATAGTATCTAAATTTTGTAAGATTACAGAGTCAAAGTTAAGAAGTATATCATTTGTGCATATATATATATATATATATATATATATATATATATACTAGCAACAAATCATTTGAAAATGAATCTTTAATTCCACTTAGAATAGTTTCAAAAAACATAAAATTCTTAGAAATAATTTATCAAAATTTATATGAACTTCTTTACTGAACACTATAAAAAATGCTGACAGCAGGGCGCCTGGGTGGCTCAGATGTTAAGCGTCTCCCTTCATTCAGCTCAGGTCATGACCCCAGGGTCCTGGGATCGAGCCCGCATCAGGCTCCCTGTGGGAAGCCTGCTTTTCCCTCTCCCACTCCCCCTGCTGGTATTCCCTCTCTCGCTGTGTCTGTCAAATAAATAAAAATCTTAAAAAAAAAAAAAAAAGCATGCTGATAGTAATTAAAGGATATCTAAATGAATGGAGACTTTCAAGGATTGGAAAGACTATGCATAGTTTAGGTTGGCAATTTTCCATTGATAAACTGACTATACATTTTATTTGGAAATATAGATGGCTTGGAATAACCAAAACCAATTTTAAAAACCTCACAGTTTTGTTTGTGAAAATACAGTGTTTGATTTAAAGGTTTACTATAGTTACCAAGACAATAGCTGTTGTCATAAGGTTTGACATTTCAATCAATAAAATAGAAAAGCAGTCCCAAAACAGATGGAACAAATATATTGAATCAATCCGATGAGCAGAAAAGTGTTTTCAACAAATGGTGCATGAACAACTGTATATTCCTATGTAAAACAAAAACAAAAATAAAAAATGCTGGTACCATACAGAAAAATTAACTTGAAATGGATTATATGCCTAAACATAAAGTTTAAAAATGTAAATCTCCAAGAAGAAAATATATGATAAAATGGTTTTCATGATCAATAATGATTTTATAAATAACAAAAATAGGGTGCCTGGGTGGCTCAGTCATTAAGCACCTGCCTTCGGCTCTGGTCATGATCCCAGGGTCCTGGGATCAAGCCCTGCGTCGGGCTCCCAGCTCCGCGGGAAACCTGCTTCTCCCTCTCCCACTCCCCCTGCTGTGTTCCCTCTCTCGCTGTGTCTCTCTCTGTCACATAAATAAATAAAATCTTAAAATAAAATAAATAAATAAATAAATAAATAAATAAATAAATAAATAACAAAAATTGATAAATTATTCTTTCGTATTATTTTTAAAGTGCATCGTTATGAAAATAAAAAAGCAATCCATAGAATCAGTAAAAATATTTGTAATACCTATGTCTGGCAAAGTTTTTGATCCAGAATATATCAGAAACCATTACGACTTAAAAAGAAAATAATAAAAGCCTCCCCACTTCGCAACTAAACACAGGAGACATCTGAAAAGATACTTCACAAAATGAGATACATGAGTGGACAAATATACATGAAAACATTATTTGTCAAACAAATTCAAACAATAAGATATAATTTAATAACCTTTATATGTACCAAATTAGCAGACTGACAATATCACATGTTAACAATGCTGAAGAACAACTGTAACTTTCATATACTGTGGGGAGGGGGTGGAGATGTAAGCACTACTTCTTTGGAAAACTATATGTCAGGTTACTGACGATTTAAATATTAATCTACTCTCAAATTTTGACACTCTATTCCAAAGTATTCAGCCAAGAGAGATGAAAAATACAGATTCATGCAAAGATTTACAGACAAATATTTGTAGCAACTTAATTTACTATAGACAAAACCTTAAAATGAATCTCACACACACACATACACACACACAGCAATTAAAAATAAAATAAAACCACTGACACATGATAGCACAGAAGATTTTTAGAATCATTATGCTGATAGAAATTGTACACAAAAGAGTACATACTGTACTATTCTATTTTTATAAAAGGCTAGAAACTGCAACCCACTTGGTACTGACATTTTATATATGTTTTTATAAAATATATATTTTATATATAATATATATATATACACACACATATATCAGTGGCTGCCTGGAGTTGGAGCAGGGAAGGATAAAGCTCAGAGGGACAAGGAAACACTCATTCTCAGATAATCACATGAAACCATTACTTCTGTTAAATCAAGGGACATTTAAGGCATTATCTTCTTAAAGTAAATAACAATTTCAGGCATCAAATGAGTTCAAAATAACTACCTAGAATATTGCATTGATCCTTATGTCACTGTATGAAAATACCCTTGAAGTTAAATTAATAGTTACAGACTTTCATAATGATTGATAAAGATCTACTTTTCCAATTGGTGGAAAATATAGATTGAGAAACCGCATGCCCATATATGACATCCCAAAGAAATTCATAAATAACTAAAACCTCAGGTGACAATTAGGCAAGCTATATTGTTATTGAGAATGTGAGACACTATGCAACACAGTGTCTGGGGTGAGAGAGTGGGGTTTACAATTAATATATTTGAGGCAGAAGAGCTTTGGGTGCTTAGAAGATCCTTTTGGGGACTATTGTAAAAGTAACTAAAAAGAGTAGAGATGAAAATCATTCACGTGAAGAATAATCTAAATTAATCCACCTAATTTTGGAAATATGCCCTTTCAGTCGAGATTGAAACCTTTCAGGATTATTGAACTTTTGGAGTGAAAAAAAAAAAAAAAGGAGAGTTTTAGATGAAGAAACAAGGACATCAAAATAATATTTTAACCAGGGCTAAGAATTACAAAAAAAAAAAAAAAAAGGATTTATTTTCAAAAGGAGGAAAAACAAATCAAAGCAAACAAAGAGGGGGCTGAAATAGTAACATTCTGAAAGCAGGAGTGATAAATAGTCACAGTCACAGCTGTTCTATGGACATCTTGAGCAAGATATATGGTAGAATGCGTAGTTTACAGGGAGGTAAACTGCAAGAAAATTGAATGCACCTTCAGAAAAGCTCTAGGATTCAGTAAGGACCTGATAAATAAGGTGAAAACAAATTAAACAAATTATGTGAAAATAATACCTGTATTTATAATTGCATAAAATTCAGAGTGGTTATGTGATGGTAGATTTTGTATAAAATCTCCTATATATCATAAATCAATTGTTTTTTATTCTTCCAAAAGAAGAAATATATTTCTTATATAAGCCAATGTTTCTGTTTGTTTGTTTTTTGTTTTTGTTTTTGGTTTGGTTTACATCCATAGAAAAAGTTAAGGCCAGAAGATGGGGATAGAGATTTAGAGTTTTTGTTGGAGGGAAAAGTCATGTTTCTAGTCATGTTGTAACGTGGACATAATTCCTTCAAGTATGTGTTACTTGTCTCTTCCATGTAAATTTGTTTCCAATTTAAATAGTGTAATTATAGCTTCAACTCTTCCCTTGAAATAACGTTCCACATTTCCCTCTAACTCTCCTTAGTATTTTACTAGATGAACCTGCACAAAACCAACCATGGAGCAATCCAACAATTTCACCTTTGGAATCTCTCACCCTGGATGCTGTTTACAACCATGTGGATTCATAGATTGCATCCCCATTTCCCAGTAGCAATGGGACAGGAAATAAATACCATAGTGAACATTCCACACCAAAGCCTAAGCCAACCACATCAGTGACTTATTCCATTTTTCATGTATTCCTCTTTGTGGAGACCCATGAAGAATCAATTAATAAACTCCAACATTTTTATATACCCAGGATCAATTCTCCCAGAGTAATTCTGTTCTATGAGACCTCCGTTTTATGTAATTTGTTCAATAAGCCACAAGGAATCACCAGTATTTTTGTGAGTAGGCTGTTACCTTGAGGAATGAAGAGTTCTTGGAAGATAGCCTAGTCACTATAATAATGACAAAGTGAAGAAAGAAAAGAATAGCAACAAAGAAATCAGTTAAATTTGATGTCTGTAGTTCAAAAACATGAAAATAAGAGCCCATCCAAACACTTTTAGGGACACAAAGGATACACTGGATTTAAAAGATTCATTCTATATGTTGGAAGAAGAAGGTATAGGGAGGAAACCATTAAAATAACCTCAAGGCACACTGGTCTGTTGCTGAGATGCCTGATGTCCTTGTACTCTCTAAATAGTTGATGGTTGAATCTCTGCTAGGGGCTCTTCATTGATCTAATTCCCAGTGAGAGAGAGAGAAGCTACTGGGGAGAGAGAGGCAGAGATCATTCATACTTAGAGGTGACCAAAGATACATTTCAGGCACCCACCTAGAGGTTAAGGCACTGTGGACTTTTATTCCTACTTCAAGGTATATGTGTTATGTGTATTAACAGCAAGGTTATTATAGGTAATTTTATGCTAGAATTGCTGCATTGTTTTTGAATAATTCTATAATAGATATAAAAAATTGAAAAAATAGAACTCCAAAGTTAGGTGACAGAAATCTGTGTCTTTAGAAATATGCCTTTGTTGTGCCCATTGCTTTCTGCAAGTTAGATTTCATATAATGAACTATATATACCATGTTCACTTTTTGAATTTAGGTAATGGTATTATCCCTGAAGACCTTTCATACATTATTTTTCTTCACACAAAGAAAATGATTTGGTGACTTTTACTGGCTGAATTTCTCTCAATTCTATCGGATTGCTTTACAAAAATGAAAGAAAACAAAGGATTTTTTTTCCATTCCATTGGTTTCCAAGAGCTATGCCAAAAAGCAATTATTTATATATAAATATTTCTAGATGGCAACTGTTTTCTTTCTTCGTATACATTATACTTTGTAGTCTATGCATTTTTCTCTCTGTATGTCACATCCATGGCCCTAGGAATGGAGGTAATGAGGATCAACACAAGAAAAGTCGATAGAAATAGTTTGGGGCTTCAGACTTTTATAATCCTAAATTTTCACTTAAGGTAAAAGATATAGAAAAGGTATGTTTATTTAAGTTATTTTCTGCCCAAGTCTAGATACAACTAGAAAACTATACAGGGAAGAGGCTACAGTATTGGTGGATCTGTGGAGAGTATCCTGTGATAGAACTAGCTAAGTGGACATTCCTCCTAATATGAAATCTATGTACTGAACCTGCCTATTCTACTAAAGGCAATCTGAGGCTAAAAAAAATCAAAAGGAAAAAAAGCAAGGATGGGAATAACCAAAGGAAAGAAAGGAAGGAAGGAAATTATGAAAACACACACTTTTAAGGGAATATGGAGTTAAGACGTTTGGGTCGTTGATCTAGGAATATAGATATGTAACTTACTTCAATAATAGGAAACATATCTTCTCATATATGGATAAATAGTGACCACCATAGAGTCTTATTTTTAAAAAAGGCACAGGATTTTGTTTTCATTGACTTAGATTAAAGCCAAAGTTTACAAAGATTGTATTGATCATCCAATGATAATTGACTATAACAGTACGCAGGTGTGGCAGAGAACTCATCGTAGCATTCTCTTAGGAACACAGAAAAACCACATTCCCACGCCTCTTTTGAAGTCAGCTTGGAGGCCATGCAACCAAATTTTGGGAAATGGTATATAGAGAGTACAAAACCAGCCATTTCCCGGTTGGCCTTTAGAGAACATTGAGTGTGCTGCGTCTGCTCCCTTTCCCCCTTCCATGGCTCCTTGAAGCACTGGGTTAGGTGCACAGCTACAAAAAGGGAGAAGTCAAAAAACAGTCATTTAAGACCAAGAAGCTGTGGGAAAAATGGGGTTGTCAATAAATAAAACTTTAATGAATTAAGACACTGAGATTTGGCAGTTTATGACCATAGGAAATTCTAGTCTACTCATCAGTAAAAATTCTGATCTATATAAATTTATACATAGGTAGGGGGCTGGACTATTAAAAACTTAAAATACATCTCAGAGCATTATTTCTCATGATCAGGCAGCAAGGTAACGATTATAACACATGTAAGAGAATGAAA
This sequence comes from Mirounga leonina, assembly GCF_011800145.1. Lineage (NCBI taxonomy): Eukaryota > Metazoa > Chordata > Mammalia > Carnivora > Phocidae > Mirounga > Mirounga leonina. Next base: position 16,311,581 of record NW_023270865.1, read on the forward strand.
ATCTAAAAGCCACCTGCTATAAATTTGGAGGCAGACTTTATGCTTACAAGACTTAGAGGATTAACGAAGATAGATGTGCTTGTAGCCATTGGCAAAATTTTTAAAGATCTGGGAAGAAGGAGAAGAGGTACTCTAGACATTCAAGGCTTTCTAAGAGTGGGGGAGAAGGTTTCTGACATAGAATTTTGTAAAAGTTTCATGGAAAGAGTCCAGTAAAATAATTTTAATTTAAAAATGTGGCCCAGAAAAAAAGTCAAATTAAAGATGCCCCCATCTTTCTTTTCTTTTCTTTTCTTTTCTTTTCTTTCTTTCTTTCTTTCTTTCTTTCTTTCTTTCTTTCTTTCTTTCTTTCTTTCTTTTTTTTTCTTTCTTTCTTCTTTCTTTCTTCTTTCTTTCTTTCTTTCTTTCATTTTTTTCCAAATTGCTGCTAGTGTTTTTCCAGAATGAAAGAATGAAAAGGTCAAGGGGCCAGAAAGCAGGGAAGTAAATATGCTTAATATCTGTGCCCAGGAAGGAATTTTAGATGGCAGGAACAGATCAGAAGTTTATTAAGTTTTTGAAGGCTTACCAAACAAACAAACAAACAAACAAAACAAAAAGAAAAACAAAAGCCCACTAGTTCATCCAAGAAATAATTTAAATCTTCAAGACTTTTTAAAACATTGGGTCCCAACCTTCTTTTAGGGGATAAAGGCACATTACATGTTCCTCAAGGAGTACATGGGTCTCCATTCCCCAGATCAGATATGACCACGGAGAGTAATGAACAAGGAGTTGACAGAGTTCACAAAAAACAGTGGACAAGAGGTTCGTTCCTTCCAGTGAGCAGAATCAGAGTTTTAGCAAGGTGATTCCTTCATCCCCAGTGTGTATGCCAGGAAATTTTATTAAAATCTCTTCCCAGTGAGATTTAAATTGTTGTTTTCCAGTTGATATTGTATCTCTTCTATTCTTTGCCTTTCCACGAGATGGGAGCAATTATTGTGTGTGTATTGTGCCTGGTTCCATAACCGCATATTGGGTATTAGTGCTGGAGAGGGAAAGATAATTTGCCTTTTAAATTTGAAGGTCTATTGACTAAAGGGAGTCACATCTGGATCTGATTGCACCTAGAGACATACATTCTGAACAATAATCAGTGACCAGATGGGACTTTATATGGTCTCTCCCAGGAAGGGGTGAGAGTGTTCTATGTGTGAGAGTAGAATAAAATGCTTTGGTAACCCAAATGTTCTGTCAAAGATAATAAGATGTATTCAAACCACTAACTTTTTGGGCACACAGAAATCTGACCTTCCAAATCTTTTTTGCAGTTAGGTTGGAGACCATCTGATTGAATTCTGCTTAGTAGAATGTAGACATATGTGATATAAAACACTTCCAGATTTGGCCCATAAGCAATGGCCCATTGCACAGTATTTCCCTGTCTCTTTTGCCCTTCAGCAGGGTCCTTGAAGTCTGGGTGTTCCAGACCTACACAGAATGGAATGTCCTGGTTCCCAAGTCACCAAAGAGGAAAGGGCTGGCCTATCAGACTGTGACAGGAATAGGAAATATACTTTGCTGTGCTAATCCACTGATGTTTGGAAGCATGTCTGTTATAATATAGCCTACTCTATCTTCTCTAATAAAATTATACAGGTATATTGATAACACAAAAAATAAAACAATACTAAACGAACAAAAATAGCAATAAATCCTAATGAGAATATAGCATTAAAACAAAATTGCCCCCAAAAGATCCAGATAATTGTCTTCTGGTGTCACTGAAACCAAAAATAGTATTTTTTTCCCCTATCTGTGTCTGCTTTAATGAGTGAGAAGAGAAGAGCAGTTTCTGGTTACATGTTGGCAACAGGAGGATATAAATATCAAATTGCTTCTAGCATTGGCAAAGGCTCAGGAGTCCATCCTGAATTGAGGGATTATCCAGCACTCTTTTATTGAATAGAATAAATCCTTGCACAGTACTTTCAATTCAATAACGGAAAAAAATGCAGAGAGCAAATCCACCAATTTTTACGACCAACAGCCCAGCTGAGCTTACTTTTCAAAGCCATCAGAACACAGAAAAGTAGAAAAACAGACACCAGTAACTCCTGAAAAATGAAGGACTGGTGGGAAGAGACACAATGAACCATAATGAGTGGAATGTGATATAAGAAAGATAGGAAGAACAGCACACTCAAAGACGGAATATGAAATATTCTCCCAAGGGTAGACTATAAAGGATATATCAAAAGTAACAATTCAAGAAAAAAAGAATAACACAATGGCAATATTATTATATATACATCTGAATAATTTTTAGTGAGATACATCCATTTAGTAGAATGAAAAGGCGATTCAGTATTTAGATATTTCATTAAGCACATGCAGAAGAAAGTAAAGGGATGAGTAAAAGTAAACCAGAAAAACTGAAGTATGAGAATGGAGATTATTAATTTTGCAAATTGTTGATTTAAGGAGAACACATTTTAATATAAAACATTCAAATTGTCAAAAGTTATATAATTGATTCTATGTGGATACAACTGATGTGATGTTTATACATGAAACAATTTTAATAAGAGAAAAATACATACAAAAAATTAAAATGTTCAAATAAAAGGAAAAAGGCACAATAAATATAAGATTCAGTAAGTGATCTATATCAGAACACTAAAATAAAATAGTGGAAGGAGAAAAAAAGAAGAACTGGATAATATATATAATGTCTCTAAGCAAATACATACATTTTAAATTATTCCATGACTAAAAGAGAACATATCATTTAAGTGTTCATATATTGAAAACTAATCATTAACTGTTCTAAACCCTTATGTCCCTTAAAACAAGTACCAATAATCCCCACTATATTTTGTGAACATGATTTGTGTTTTTTTTACTGCATAAAAAGTATACTAATAAAGAAATGCATTCTACCCTGGGAATGTATATCTTCAAGTAATTTACATAGAGTTTTACACACATTCAATATTCTTTTAATATCATTTGTATCTCTATTTTTAAGTTTTAAATGTTGATTTGCAATCATTTTACTGATTAGATTTACATGCTTAAAGTTTTTGGATATCCTATTGATATTTTATTAATTTTTACATTGATGTTGACTGACCTTCTAGTTTTCCAATAGTTTATTTTGCTTTTTGTTTAAGACTGAGGATCATTGTTTTAAGACCATCATATATACATAACATTAGTTTTAATTTATATATTATATAGACGTAAATATCTGTATTATAATAAAATTATTCATATACCATTCTGCAAATTTGGCCTTAGTTTCCATTTTTTCCCCAAAGCATGTTAGGTAAATATCTTTTACTTTGATCTAAGAGTTGACAAATTTATTATTTTTATTGTTGGTATTAAATTCTAGATGTATTGCACTGCAATCATAGAACCTGGAAAAGCTGGTGTAGCTTTACTAAAATTCACCAAAATGTTCTTAAAGGAAAAATAATTATTGCAGGTGGTTCAAGATGGCAACAGAGGGATATCCTGAACTTACCTGCACCCATGAACAAAACAAAACTACGGTTCCACATACAACAATTCCCTCTGAATAAAACCTGAAAACTAGCTGAATGCACTTTCCTAAATGAAGGATAGAAGAGCTGCATTGAGACTGTTAGGAGATTCTGAGACACAGTCTCACCTAAACCCCAACCTGGATGCAGTGACCCACATCTGGAGAGATCTCAGAAATACAGTTTTACTGTGAGGAATGAGGGGTTCATGCCCCACATCAGGTGCACCAAACTTTGGACCCTGCATCAGAAAGATAAGCTCTCTAAATATCTGGCTTTCTAACCAATAGGGCTATGTCAGGGAGAACCATAGGGCCATAGGGAACAGAAATTCCACTTTTAAAGGGCTCATGTGGAGATATGTTCACTCTGGGACCCACTGCAAAAGCAACAATTTGAAAAATGCCTAAATCATATGAAAATGAGATTTTTTGGCTAATCATAAATTACCTGCTGGAGGGGCAGGAACCCATATGAACTTGGATTCTACTTCTACCTTGCTAGCACCAGTGCTGGTGACCACCATTTTTGCACTCTCCTTCTAAACTGCTAGAGATGGGGGAGGGAGATGAACCCCATCCCCATGCCATTCTTGATGCCCTGCCAAAACTGTACAAATAGCTGACATAAGGGACAACCATTGAGCATCACACTTTGGTAACCAAGAGGTATTGCATTTCTGCACCCCAAAGGTCTAAAACCATCAGAGATACAGTTTTCAACAAGCTATCACCTCCAGGGCACTGCACAGAGAGCAAACCAAAACCCAGCAACAGTCTTCCTAAGGAAAGACCTATTTACTTGTCCTGGAGCTTTGACTGAGAGGCAAGATACATAAAAAGATGTAAAAGTGACATCAAAAACATAAAACTTTGGTGAGGAGAGTAAAATCTAGAGATTTAGAAGGCATAAACTTAATATGCTATCAACTAAAGTGGACTATTCTACATACAGGGTGTTACATGTGAGCCTCGCAGTAACCACAAAGCAAACAAACAAAAACAAAAAACCAAACAAACAAATAAAAAACTACAGTAGAAACACAAAAGATAGTGAGAAAGAAATCTAAATATAACACTATAGAAAATCATCAAATCACAAGAGAAAAAAGCCAGAGAAAGGTAAAAGGAAAATAGAGAAATTTCAAAACAACCAAATGGCAATAAGTACATACATATCAATAATTACTTTATATATAAATGGGCTAAATTCTCCAATCAAAAAAATATAGAATAAGTGAATGAATAAAAAAATAATAACCTATCTATTGGCTGCCTGTAAGAAACCCACTTCAGATCTAAGAATACACACAGACTTAGAATAAAGAGATGGAAAAAGATGTCTTATGCTAATGGAAACCAAAAGCTGGAGTAGCTATACTTATATTAGGCAAAACAGACTTTAAAACAAAGACCATCATAAAAGACAAAGATGAGTATTACATAATGATAATGGGGCCAAAAAAAGATCTTTTATGGTGAAAATAGTATGCGATTAGAAATCAATTATAATAAGGAAACTGTAAAAAATAACAAATATATGGAAAATAAACAATATGCTACTGAACAAACAATGGGCCAATGAAGGACTCAAAGGAGAAATTGAAATATAACTTGAGACAAATGAAAGCAGAAATACAACAGACCCAAATCAATGGTATGCAACAAGAGCAATTCTAAGAGGGAAATTTATAGCAATGCAAGCCTACTTCAAGAAATAAAAATCTCAAATAAACAATCCAACTTTACACTTACAGGAACAAGAAAAAGAGGAACAAATGAAGCCCAAAGTTAGTAAAAGATGGAAATAATAAAGATCGAAGCAGAAATAAATAAAACAGAGACTAAAATGACAACAGAAAAGATCAATGAAACTTAGAACTGGTTCTTTGAAAAGGTAAACAAAATTGACAAACACTTAGTTAGACTAAGAAAAAAAAAAAAAAATAGGGGTGCCTGGATGGCTCAGTTGGTTAAGTGACTGCCTTTGGCTCGGGTCATGACCCTGGAGTCCCAGGATCAAGTCCCACATCAGGCTCCCTGCTCAGCAGGGAGTCTGCTTCTCCCTCTGACCCTCCCCCCTCTCATGTGCTCTCTCTCTCTCTCTCTCTCTCTCAAATAAATAAATAAAATCTTAAAAAAATAGAGAAAGCTTAAATAAATAAAATCAGAAATGAAAGAGAAGTTACAGCTGATATCAAAGAAACACAAAGGATCATAAAAGACTGCTACAATCAGGTATAAGCCAACAAATTGGACAACCTATTAGAAGAAATGGATAAATTCTTGGAAACACACAATCTTCCAAGACTGAATCATGAAGAAATAAAAAAATCTATTGAATCAACAGATTTCTAGTAAGGAGATTAAATCAGTAATCAAAAATCCCCAATTAACAAAACTCCAGAACAAGACACCTTCACAGGTGAATTCTACCAAATATTCAAAAATTTAATACCTATTCTCCTCAAATTCTTCCAAAAAATTGAAAAAGAATTTGGAATGGTTCCAAACCCATATTATGGTACAAGCATTACCCTGATACCAAAACCAGATTAAGATACCACCAAGAACGAAAATTACAGGCTAATATCCCTGACAAACATAGATACAAAAATTCTCAACAAAATATTAGCAAACTGAATTCTACAAAAAGGATCATTCACCATGATCAAGTGGGATTTATTCCAAGGATGAAAGGATAGTTCAATATCTGCAAATCAATCAGTGTGATATATCACATTAACAAAATGAAGGTTAAAAACCAATCGATCATCTCAACTGATGGAGAAAAAGCATTTGAGAAATTCAGTATCTATTTATGATAAAAACTCTCAACAAAGTGCATATAGATAGAATGCACCTCAACATAATAAAGGCCATACACACCATTACTCTGCTGAGAATGCATACAATATATTGGTAGATTTATGACAAGAGCAACAGAATAAATAGGTAGCATATGTCAAATATATGGCTTTTATAGGAATTCAGAAAATAAAATAATTCCCACTAGAATATAAATCCTTGAGGGATGATGTTATATTTGCCTTCATTATATCTTCAGGACCTAGCATAACATCAATTTTAGGTATATCATAAATACATGACAAAATTAACAAAATAGTAGTAAAGCTATCGGTAAAAGATTGACCTTAATTTATGCATTAATGGGAAGTTAGAATATAGGTTTCCTTTGTGCAATAGTAATTTTATTTATAGAGACTCACATTCAGAAAATAATTTCCAGGGGCGCCTGGGTGGCTCAGTCGTTAAGCGTCTGCCTTCGGCTCAGGTCATGATCCCAGGGTCCTGGGATCCAGCCCCGCATCGGGCTCCCTGCTCCGCGGGAAGCCTGCTTCTCCCTCTCTCACTCCCACTGCTTGTGTTCCCTCTTTCACTTTGTCTCTCTCTGTCAAATAAATAAATAAAATCTTAAAAAAAAAAAAAGAAAAGAATTTCCAAGAATACATGGTACCGTAATTAGAAGGTGTCTATATTATGGTAGTCATCATATTTTTACTTAAATTATAGACTTAGCCACACATCCTGTATGAGAAAATATTAAAACTCTATTTCAGTAACTTTTTAAAAATACCTGTTTTAAAACAAATCAATCAATTATATAAAATATTGTAAAATATATATTATTTAATAATAATTTCCATGTAGAGTTCAGGAAGAAATAGATTTCTGTTCTACTCTTACTTCTTCATATGAAGGTAAATATTATAAACACCAATAAAAACATGCATTTTCTCCTAGATATCAAAGATGAGAAAGCAACATGGTATCAGTAAATGGAGCACAAGTAACTGCAAAAGCCAATCTGCTTTTAATATTGGAAAATTACATTTAAAATATATATATATATATATATATATATATATATATATTTATTTGAGAGAGAGAGAGAGCATGTGAGAGTGGGGGGTGGGGCAAGGGAGAGAATCTTCAAGCAGACTCCCCACTTAGCTCAGAGCCTGATGTGAGGCTCAATATCACAACCCATGAGACCATGACTTGAGTCAAAACCAAGAGCTAGATGCCTCACTGACTGAGCCACCCAGGCACCCTTTGGAAAATTACATATTAAACTATATATCAAAGATGTTTACATTTGAATAAATTAAATACATGTTATTAAACTGGCTTTAAAATGTTATGCTATAGTAGAATGGATGCTGAGTTGGGTGAATTATGCTCCTAACTACTGGTATAAACTTTCGGAACTCTTACAAATTTTCCATGCCTCAAGATACAAAACTGTAAAAAAAGAAGTGTGGGTTAGACTATATTAAGGCTCTTAGGCTTTATGACCCAGATTCACTCAGTTCATAAACTGTTCTTTGCTATTAAGAACAGTGTCTTTGGAAGCTGCATTAACTCTTTCTAGCTAATTAGTTTAATTTACGTTTAAGGCATAACTTTATATGCAGGGATATTTGGCTTCATTGAATTCCAATTATTTCCCCTTATGCTAAACTAGTTAGCTTTCTCTCATTTCTTGGCCTCCTTCTTTTTTGAATCTAATGAACTAAACTCATCCTAAGATTCACAGCAAATAAGATGATACATTTATATTAAAACCGTTTGATGGACACTAATAAAGTAGTCATTCTATAATCTATTATCTACATTTTAATTGCATTGGTTAATTTTTCCCATTATCCCAGAAAACAGAAATAGATTATTGCAGATATTTAGCTTCAGTTCTACACTTAATCCTCAACTTCTAATCCATGATTAGCCATGAAAAAACCCAGTTACTTCAATATAGACTTATCTTAATTTTTGAATGATTTAATGATATTATGAAATCTCCAATCACTTTAGAACACTGTCACATTTATTAACTTATTCAACAATATAACTTTGGCTCTTAATTTTTTGTATTTTTCATTTGGTATCTAATTCAACATTGTTGTTTTGCTTGAATATGTATTTCCTTCTTTGTGCTTACTTGTTTTTAATTTATCTCTAGTTTTCTAAAATAGAAATATATAATTCTTAATAATTCTCCTTTTCAAATATAAGCATTTAGAACTATACACTTTCTCTTAGCATAATTTTGGCTGCATGATATTAATTTTTATATGGTATGGTTTTATGATTTTGTACTTCAAAGTTTTGCAAAATGCCCCGTGGTTACTTTTTGGACCAGTGGCAATTGATTTACTTGGTCAGGGTTGGCAGTGCAGCTACGTGGCTTCCATAGAGGGAAGACTTCTTTAAGAAAGTTCAGTGGGGAGGGTATGTGCTATGGTGAGCATTGTGAATTGTGCAAGACTGTTGAATCACAGACCTGTACCCCTGAAACAAATAATACATTATATGTTAAGAAAAAGAAGAAGATAGTAGGAAGGGAAAAATGAAGGGGGGGAAATCAGAGGGGGAAACAAACCATGAGAGACTATGGACTCTGAGAAACAAACCGAGGGTTCTAGAGGGGAGGGGGTGGGGGGATGGGCTAGCCGGTGATGGGTATTAAAGAGGGCACATTATGCATGGAGCACTGGGTGTTATATGCAAACAATGAATCATGGAACACTACGTCAAAAACTAATGATGTAATGTATGGTGATTAACATAACATAATAAAATTTAAAAAAAGAAAGAAAGAACAGCAGGGCGCCTGAGTGGATCAGTGTGTTAAGCATCTAACTCTTGGTTTTAGCTTGGGACATTATCTCTGGGTCATGGATTGAACACTGAGTAGTGGGTCTCCCATCCTTCTTCCCCGGCTCTCCCCCCTCCACCCCCCATGTGTGCATTCTCTCTCTACCTCTCTCTGGAATAAATAAATATTTTTAAAAAAATTTTTAAAAGAAAGAAACAATGACAAAATCTCACCCATGTCCAGTGGCACTATCAGTAAAAGTAACAAACTTAGTTGGAATTTAAGGGAGAAAAATCAAAACCTTAAAACACTCAGTTTCAAGTTCTGGTTGGGAGAGCTGACCAGCCAGAAATTTAATGGGAAATCCTGGAAATAGAGACAGATACGGAAGTTTTTCAAAGGCTCCTTACACATCTCTGACCAACTGGAGAATAATAGGCACACACAGGGAAGAAGTGAGTGAAGAGAGGAAAGTTAAATTTGAAACACAATTTAGAACCTCCTGGCCCCTGAATGTTCTATAAAACCCACACTCAGATCCATTGACAGTGGTTAAAGACACACACACTTGCCGTGTTCATACACAACTTTTGCCCCATCATTGGCTGACCACTAACCTAAGCCAATACATGAGCAACTCCTAGGAGGAAAAGCTAATAAGGAATAATAACCAATTAATTAAAAAATGGAACAGAGATATTAGCTCACGGAGTAGGGGAGATTTCTCATAGAATAAGTTCAGGAAAATTACAAACATATAATAAAAACTAATCCAGAATCCAGAGCTGCTACCATATGCTACCTAAAATATCCTAGAAAAAAGAAAGACGGGGGTGGGGGGGAAGAGCCTAAATACCTCTTTTCTCTGTCCTTTACCTTAGTCATTGGTGTCTCTCATTGTGGAGCAATGTTATTTTTCTCTGTAGTTAAATGTTTTATTATTTTCCTATAGACTGGTCAGAAAAAAGGGCAGCAGAATCAACTGCGGGTTTATATTACTGAGAGCCCAGAGCTGCACACCCTTATCATGAGAACTGCAGGGCAGAAAATGGAGAACTGTATAGGAAATCATTTTAATGGACAACAGCATCCAGGTTCAGAACAGTGCAGCTACAATAGAAACCCCAGGTCGGGCACAAGCAATCCCACAAGAGGGGCTCTGTCTCAGAAGAGCAATATAAAACCCTCAAAATTTCCCAAGATTAAAAAGAGAAAGATGGCACAAGAACAAAAACTTGCACTAATCGAGGTGGAAAGTAATGAGATTATGTATGCCAGCTATGAAGAAAATATCTATAATATCTTAACTTATTTAATATTTTGTCTATGCACTGAAACAACATATAATATAGAAAAAAAATCTGTGTATTCTAAAATGATTTGAAGACATTATGTAATAAAATTTCAGTCTGCTTATTTTGAATTATCAATAAATTGTGAAGCTTCCCTCATGTCATTAAGGATGTATGTATGATTGTATTTTTTTATGAGTTTATAAAATGTCATCATATTATTGGGTTTGTAGCTTCTCTGGTATTTTGTTTATAGCAAACTTTATTGTTTTCAATTCATTGCCAGCTTACTATAAGGACATATAAATAAACTTAATTTTATATATGTCAAAATGAGCTGATACACAAAATTTTGCTGGGTATGTAGGTAATAAGATATTCACAGCTAGAACTGAAATGATAATCCTCACTGGCCTAAATAATTGAGATGAAGAGAATGTTTCTCAGTTGCCCATTGAACCAAATAAAATTTAGTTAGGTAAGAATTATTAATCTTCACCTGGTAGAAAAATCAAATATATATTAATACTTCAATTAAATTTAAAACACGGGCCACCTCACCACGCTTTCAAAAATTCTGAATTTTAGCATTATTTCTGTGACTTTATTGTATATCCTATTATAAATTAGAGAAAAAGAGGATAATTTATTCCTATAGTGCATTAAGACTATGCTTGCTTGCAAATCAGACTTTTGTAAGATATGTAATCTTTCTACTTACTTTCATTTAAAATGTGAATCTGTGCTTTGTTGGGAAATGGTATCGGGTGAGCATATCCTATTTCAAGGCCCCAACACTTTTCAACCACTCAGTTTCCTGATAGTTTTGCCTTCCTGGGTAGTATCAAAAGGCAGTATTGTATGTGTTCTGTGATCTTTATCTCTATATATTCTCCAATTTCTGGATCAATCGGGCTGTTGGATGTAATGCAGATATTGAGAATCATTTTTTTTCCACTGTGACCTTTCTGATATTTCCCTTGAGAGGTAGTTAAAAAAACATTGACCAGAACCTCTAGGCCTGGAGTTGCTTTGCAGAATAAGAAACATGCAGGACTCACAATTTGTCCCAGGGTGCTATGTATTACCGGAAGCAAATACCATCATTCTCCTCTCACTGACTTCAGAAACCTTGACATTTCTGCCTTTGTATGTGGGTTTAAAAAATATGTCTTAAATTCCATGTTGAAAATCATATTTTAAATCTCACCATCTATCAAGAAAACATGGACTATGGCTTTATACTTCACAAATAATCCCAAATACTGAATTCATACCCACATTGTTATTTAAAGCCTTTCTCGGGCGCCTGGGTGGCTCAGATGGTTGAGCGTCTGCCTTCGGCTCAGGTCATGATCCCAGGGTCCTGGGATCGAGTCCCGCATCGGGCTCTCTGCTAGGCGGGGAGCCTGCTTCTCCCTCTGCCTCTGACTCTCTCTCTCTCTCTCTCTCTCTGACTCTCATGAATAAATAAATAAAACATTAAAAAAAAAGCCTTTCTCACAACTGTTACTGATAATCTTTAAGGCACCATTGTCAAAAAGGAAAGTTACAATAAAAGACTATCCCATGCCAGTTTTCTACAGTATAGTGACACTTCTCAGCCAAAATCTATTAAGAGATGTGTTAGATAATATTAAGAAAATGTTTGTAATGCATGTCAAATTGATTGGAAGGAAATTTGATGACAACACAAATTACACCAAGGAGCAAATCACAGGAGAGATTTTACAGGGTACATCTCTTTATTATTTTATCCTCATTAATCTGCATTGACAATTCTACTATGTCTCAGGTTTCCTCTCTATAAATTAAGGGATTTGATCATTTTCTAATAGTCTTTTGAAAATGCTAAGAAATACTAAGAAAATATGTGTCTTCCTGAAACTAATATCACACTGTATGTTAACTAACTGGAATTTAAATAACGACTTTAAAAATAATTTTTTAAATAAGAATTAAGGGGCACCTGGGTAGCTCAGTCGGTTAAGCATCTGCCTTTGACTCAGGTCATGATCCCAGGGTCCTGGGATGAAGGCCCACATTGGACTCTCTGCTCAGCAGGGAGCCTGATTTTTCCCACTTCCTCTGCCTGCCCCTCCCCCTGTTTGTGCTCTCTGTCAAATAAATAAATAAATAAAAATCTTAAAAAAAATCAAATAAAATGAATAAAAACAAAAATTGAAAATAAAACATAAAACAATGCAAGTTAATGATACTATAAATATATAGTAGTTGTTATTCTAACATGGTTAATTGCTATAATATAAACTATCTACTAGGAAAAAGTACTTAGTATTGTCAAGTTAATTATTATAAGAACTTTTGGTTACTCCCTTGTCTTCTAAATGTAAATACTACTAGGTTTTATTAAATATTATTTCACTTCAAGTCAAAAAATATGTGTCTTAACTAGAGAATGTTTTAATTTTATGAAAGAATTTGTGTTGGAGTTGAGTTAGAAAATCTCACTTGGAGTGATTCAAGTTAAAATTATATTTATGGATAAAAATAGATTGGTCTTGTTGGATTTGTTTGAAGGAAAAGAGAAACATCTAAAGAATTTTAAAAATCAAATTTTGATTTATGGGTCTATGTATCTTTTTGACTAAAATGATTTTTGCTCTGCAAAATACATTATCTTTCACCTTATATCATCTTTTCTGAAATGTGTACATACAAGTATATAAATTGTATTATTCCAAAGATATTTGATTATAAAACTTTAGCAACATAAGGATTTTATCAAAGTTACTTTCCATGAGCAGTTTTTGTCTACTGAATCAGGCACTGAAATATATGGCACTATTACATAGTAAATTCTATAATGAAGATATATAAAGGGCAGTGGACAAACAGCATGCAACGCAACTAAATTTTCCTGGTGGGATGGGAAATTATATATAGAATGTTAATTTTTCAACTTGAAGTATTGAAGGTTTATACAAAGATAAGAGTAAATTTATTTCAGAAATAGAGAGCAAACCTTCTAAAGCATGGAACTGTAAAAGACCAATTACTTCAGGAAATGGCATATTCTATGTGACTTGAGTGGGAAATGAAGCCCACAAAGACATTGTAGAGTTGGGAGTTTGACTACCCCACTAAGGAGATTCAAAATGGAAAATCTTGATTTATTTATAGTAAGAGTAAGGCTAAGAGTGAAATCATTAGATATGGGCTGGTCTTTAGATAAATAACTATGGGACAATATAAATATATATATATATATATATATATATATATATATAATTTGCCTTATATCAGCCTAATGGATAAGTTGAATATACACAGTCATGCTATAGTCATCCTATCCCAGGGCTAGAAGCTATAATGCACACACTGCACATTCTACACACACACACACATCACAATCATCATCGTCCATGTAATCATCCCCAAATATAACTATCAGAGAGGAAATTATAAATTCTGGGAGTGTCTTACTTTAAGAAACTTACTTTATCCCGTAAGAAAGAACACAACTTTCAGACTGTATTTTCAGGTGTGTTCAGTTTGAAAAATGGGTGAAAATAGAGTTCTGGACAATTCTCGGTGAAATCTAGAGGACTGGAAAAGTAAGGGACTTTTGGTGAGAGTTGCAGGTCTGCTGGTGACAGGGTAGTCTACCAGACTTTAGAGAACTAACAATAGAATGGAAAAAAATAATCGCCCTTCTGTATTTACATGTCACTTTAGAACTGAAACCACTTGAATGTATATTAGCTATATTATTGCAACGTATATTTGGTCTCCACAACTCTGCTGACATAGGGGAAAACGGACTTGATGGGAAACTGGACCTCATGTAAAAAGATGCATGATGCACCAAATTATAAAACTACGCTCATTCAAATCCTTTACCTATTCTATTTTATTCTTGTTTACTCCTTTAAAATTTGATAATGAAGTCCATATTCTACTATGCAACCTTTTGTTCAGACAGGCCTTTGATTTTACTAATGAAATAGGTACAAGAAATTACAACACTGAGATATTCATGTCATTAGATTAAATGTGGGCAGTTTATATAATATCTTTTTAAAATTTTATTATGTTATGTTAATCACCATACATTACATCATTAGTTTTAGATGTAGGGTTCCATGATTCATTGTTTGCCTATAACACCCAGTGCTCCATGCAGAACATACCCTCTTTAATACCCATCACGGGCTAACCCATCCCCCCGCCCACCTCCCCTCTAGAGCCCTCAGTTTGTTTCTCAGAGTCCGTAGTCTCTCACGGTTCATCTCCCCCTCCGATTTCCCCTCCTTCATTCTTCCCCTCCTGATATCTTCTTCTTTTTTTTAACATATAATGTATTATTTGTTTCAGAGGTACATGTCTGTGATGCAACAGTCTTAAACAATTCAGAAGGCTAACCATAGCACATACCCTCCCCAATGTCTATCACCCAACCTATTTGAATTATATTAATTTTTTAAATAGCACTTTTCATATTATATGAGTTTCTTATGATAGCTGTAACAAAGTATCACAAACTTGGTGGCTTGAACAATAAACATTTATTCTCACAGTTTAGGAGACCAAAACTTGACATCAGTATCACGGGGCTAAAATCAGTCTGTTGGCAGGGTCACGGTCCCCCTGAAGGCTCAAAGCAGAACCTGTCCCTTGTCTCCTCCAGCTTCTGATGCTGCTAACACCCCTCGGCCTGTTCCACCCCACTGCTCCACAGTCACATTGCCTTCTCTGTGTCTGTGTCTAATCTTTCTCTTCTCCTTCTTATAGGGGTGTATGTGACTACATTGGGGCATCACCCAGGTAGTCCTGGATAATTATCACAGCACGTTTATTTTAGTCAGTTTTACAAAGACCTTACAAAGGCCTTTGGTTTCTCAAACAGGGTAACATACACATCATGGGTATATGCTCAAGGGATTAGGTCCCTTTTTCTTTGGGACATTTTTTCAGCCTACTCTAGTGTTCTTCCTGGCCTTCAAAGATTCATGTCCATAATACACACAAAACATATTTACTCCATCCCAACTTCCCCCAAAGTCTCCCCATATTCAGTCATCTATACATGTCTAAAAGGTCATCTAAATACGATCGGTTCAAAAATCCCAAATCTCATCATCTCAGACATTTAAATCAAGCGTGTATAAGACCTTCAGTATGACCCATTCTGAGGCAAAAATTTTTCCCATCTATATACCTTTGAAACTTGAAAAGGCATTTGTTGCCAAAATACAATTGCGGAACAGGCATAGCATATTTATAGACATTCTCGTTCCAAAAGGGAGAAATGAAAGGAAGAAAGGATTCATAAATTCCAAGAAATTTCAGGATCAATCAGAGCAGGTTCCATTAGGTTTTAGGGTGTGGGAATAATCCTCCGTACCATCAGCAACACAGCCCCAACTTCTGCCGCTGTGCTTGTGGGTTATACCCCTTCTTCTGAGCCCATTGCTATGGCCGCTGGGCCCAAGTCCCTGCCCCCAGAATCACCTGGCCTTTAACTTAAGGGGTAACATATATGTGCTGCTTAGTAGTTTTATCATATTATTTCCTGCCTGTAGAGTTTGTATAGTTCAAAAGCTAGAGTTGAGAGCCTTTCTTCATTTTTATCCTGCATCTAACCTTTCCTCTCCAAGCTGGTAGTATTTATGGTAGCAGAGTATTCTCTAAAACCTTGTGGGTTGCCCAGGAATATCACAGATTTTTTTTTTCTTTTTTTTTTTTTTTTTTAAGATTTCATTTATCTATTTGAGAGAGAGAGAAAGCATGAGGTGGGGAGGATCAGAGGGAGAAGCAGACTCCTCGCTGAGCAAGGAGCCCGATGCGGGACTCGATCCTGTGTAATATTGGTTTCAGGAGTAGAATGTAGCGATTCATCACTTACATATAACACCCAGTGCTCATCACAAGTGCCCTCCTTTATACCTGTCACTCATTTGGCCCATCCCTCACCCCAACCTCCCCTCCAGCAACCCTCAGTTTGTTTTCTACAGTAAAGAGTCTCTTACGGTTTGCCTCTTTCTCTTTTGTTTCCCCATCCCCTATGTCCATCTGTTTTGTTTCTTAAATTCCACACACGGTACTTGTTTTTCTCTGACTAACTTATTTTTCTTAGCATAGTATAGTCTAGCTCCATTCATATCATTGCAAAAGGTAAGTTTTCATTCTTTTTTTTATAGCTGAGCAATATTCCATTGTGTGTGTGTGTGTGTATGTATATATGTATATGTATATGTATATATATGTGTGTATATATATATATATATATATATATATATATATATATATATATATATATCACTTCTTACTCATTCATCAGTTGATGGACATTTGGGCTCTTCCCATAATTTGGCTATTGCTGAGAATGCTGGTATAAACATCCAGGTGCATGTGCCCTTTCAAATCAGTATTTTTGTATCCTTTGGGTAAATACCTGGTAGTGCAATTACTGGGTCATAGGGTAGCTCTATTGTTAACTTTTCTAGGAACCCCCACTCAGTTTTCCAGAGTGGCTGCACCAATTTGCATTCCCACCAACAATGTAATTAGGGTTCCCCTTTCTCTCCACATCCTCGCCAACATCTGTGTCCTGTGTTCACTTTAGCCATTCTGACAGGTGTGAGGTAGTATCTCATCCTGGTTTTGATTTGTATCTCCCTGATGATGAGTGATGTGGAGCATCTTTTCATGTGTCTGTTAGTCATCTGAAGGTCTTTTTTTTTTTCTTTCAGTTTCCAGTGATATGTTCCTTATTTCCTTCTGAGCCCTTGCCAAATTGCCTTTAATTTACATTTCTACCCACAATGTGTTTCCACAAATATAGGTTATTTATTTATTTATTTAAAAAAAGTGCAAGTGAGGGGAGGGCCTAACAGAGAGAGAGAGAGAGAGAGAATCTCAAGCAGGCTTCACACTCAGCATGGAGCCAATGCAGGACTCGATCTCACAATCCTGAGATCATGACCTGAGCTAATACCACGAGTCAGACACTTGACCAACTGAGCCACCTATGTGTCCCTACAAATCTAGGTATTTTCTATCATGTGCCTCAAAATTCTTCCTTCCTTTCCTCATTATTCAATTCCAAGGCCCTTCTACATTTTCATGCATTTAATACATAATATCCCATATCCCTGTATCAAAATCTGTATTAGTTTCCTATGGCTTGTATATCAAACTACTACTCACTTGGTGGCTTAGAAGAATACAAATTTATTATCTCTTAGTTTGGAAGCCAGAAGTCCAAAATCAGTGTTTCTGAACCAAAAACAAGTTGTTGGCAGGGCTCTCCATCCTCTAAAGGCTCTAGGGGAAAATTTGTTGCTTGCCTCTTCCAGATTCTACTGGCTGCCAGAATTCCTTGACTTGTGCCATATTATTCCAGTCTCTGACTCTTATTTTCACACTGCCTTCTCCTCTGTGAATATGTCAAATCTCCTTCTGCCTCCATCTTATAAAGATAAATGTGATTGTGTTTAGGATCTATCACTTGAGATCCTTAACCACATGTGCAAAAAAAGACCATTATTTTTTCCTAAATAGACATTTACAAGTTCCGGGCATTAGGACATGATATCTCTGAGGGACATTATTCAGCCTACTATACATATTTACATACTATAGATTTCCAAAAAGAATTTTCATTTTATTTAATTTCATAAAAATTTTGCTATTATTTGCTCACAGATTTCAAAAGTTCCCCCTTCCTATTAAAGCATAATCTTATCTTAATCATTAAAATAATGAAAGAATAATCAATTTTCCATAATTCTCAAATATCACTTAAGGCATATTAGAACCTGTATGATATTGTTGTCTGATATTTCTGTTAGTACAAAACATGTAGACTTTCTTTAGAATAACAGTGCTTTCTCACTGGGCTATTAGACTTATTTACATTCTATTTTCAGGCATTCAGTAAATGGTTTATTGTGTGGTTATCACTTAAGACCTAGATGATTAAATTATAAAATGTAACATTATATTTTAAAACACATGGTACTTCATTGCCCTTGGTAAAAGCCACAGCTAGAACATTAATGCATATATTTAATATTTTCTGTTAAGTACCAAGTTGTTGCAAGACAACCTGCTGACTTGAAGCAATAAACTAATACAAAAAATGTTGCAATTACAGATATACTATGCTGTAGGAATTGCCCGTCTCTTGTGTTTCAGCTCATCTTGGAGCGACCAAATGGGTCTCCATTACTTGCTCCTAGGGACTGAAGCTGTTGTAATTTGATTTCTGGAATGATACTTCCAGAAACAGAAAATACTTGTATGTATTTTGAAATGCAGATACTTTCTGACGGATCTGCTTGGCCATACTCTCTGCTTATCATAATTGAACATTCAGTATGAATCACTTAGGAAATCTGAACCAGCAGAAAGCAAGATTCTTTCTGCTTGCTCATTAGTTAAATGCAAATGTAGTGAGTAATTAGAGTCTTGTCTCTGGGATATGAGATTATGTATATTTGAATAAAGAGGTGTCACAACACAAAATAGAGCAGGACAAAATAAAGCAGACTTTCAAACTACATTGCTTGAGGTGAGCTCCTGCTATGCCCCTGACTAGCAATATGACATTGATCAAATTATTTACCTTCTTTCAGTGCAACAGGAAAAGTTCCAGTTGTCAATTGTATTATTCTTTCAAATTATTTTCCCTTTTCCACAAGAGACTCATCCAACACTTCTGAGGGTCGCAGTCCTTGCAATGCCCCTATACATGGATGGAATACAAACCTCTACACCATGGACATCAGGATTAATCAGGTCAATTGTCTTTGGCCAATAAAATGTGAATGGAGTGGCATATACTACTCTATAGCAGAAGCTCTATAAAGATCATGAAGGTTTGGGTGCCTGGGTGGTTCATTCGGTTAAGCGTCTGCCTTCAGCTTGGGTCACGATCTCAGGGTCCTGGGATGGAGCCCCGTATCAGGCTCCCTGCTCAGTGGGGAGCCTGCTTCTCCCTCTCCTCCCTGTTCATGCTCTCTCTTGCTATCTCTGCCTTTCTCTGTCTTAGATAAATAAATAAAATATTTAAAAAAAAACCGTGAAGTTTTGCCTTCACCTACCCCACTCCTGCATAAGGACAACATGTCTCAGATAGAAACTGACCCTTAAGTCTGAGTCTCAGAACTAAGAAACTGTGATAAATACAGCCACAGACAGAACGTAGCATGAACAAAATATAAAACTCACTGTTTGGCAAACCACTAAGATGCAGAAGATGCTACAGAACTGCACATAGCTTAGCAAAAGATGAATAATAGTAGTATATACTTCATATGCTTATTTTCAGAGTTCAGAGAAGGCAGTTAGTAATATGCCAGGTACACAGAATATGTGTACTACAAATAGTCTTTGTTACTACTACTGTTACTATTTTAAAAATCTAAGAAGTGATAGTATGAGAGATGATCACATGTTAGATTTTAAAAGTGTAAGAAAAACATCCTGTTTCACCAGCTGTAATGTATTATAATGAGTCTATGACTGATGGGCATGTTTTTTCAAGTTCTACTAAGGAATAAGCAATAGAAACTAACTTTTTAGGGTGTGAGTTTTCAGATACTCGTGAAATTTATTTATTCAAGAATATCAGAAAATCTCCCAAATCGTTCATATTTCCTAAAACTCTACCACTGCCCCCAACCCTGTCCAATGACAACAAACCTGGTGCATACATCATTTCAGGGGCTGTATTCATTCTTTGTACTCCCAAACATATTTAACAAGATTTCATTTGAAATAGGATAAAAATAGCTTTCAATAATGATCCATTAAGAGTCAAAATTACCCTTAGAGGGACTAGACTGCATTATTCATGTAACATGCAGGAACACAAGAAGATACAAAATTGCTCTAGAAATTTCCAACAATGCCCTGTTTTGCTATTAAATTGTAATCCTACCCCATGAAATCACATCTATTGGAAAGAGAAGTTGCCACATTTGTCCTCAGAACTTCAAGAGCTTCTAAATTTAAGTAAAATTGATAGTTCCCAGTATTATCATCTATTTTTTGTTCTATAATTTTTCACATATATTCACGAATATATATATATATATTATACATATAAAAACTCATAAATGCATACTCTAAGATCATTAGGTACTAATGAGCAAGAATTATTTTATTTCTATGTATCTATCATAAGTACTTGATTCAACTTTGCCCTACATGTTAACAAATCACTGGATAGGGGATATGAATATGGGGGCAACTAAGAAGAAAAGTATTTTATTTCCACATTTTTACATAACGTATGATTCATGGATCTCCAAAATGCATCAGCGCAGCTCTCCTGATGGTCTCCTTATGAAAGAGGGATTTCTAGATTCTTAAAGGCAGAAAGTGACTTTTGGTATGGAACTGTTCCTCCATAATGTTCATTAGATCTAAAATTCAATGATAACTCAAATAAATATTTGATTTGTAAAGGAGCACTTATTTAAATGTTTATAATCAATGTCAAAGTATCTTTAGAGATGCAGTTGATATGGTAATGTCAAATGCCAGCTAAAATTTGAGTTGCTCTGATAGCCATTTCAAAATTAGAATAAATCAATTGAACTTTACTGGGTCAGTTGTGCTTTTAAGAGATTTTTATTTATTAATACGTGCCGAGTACCAATGATACACAAAACATTATAGGAACGCTAAGCTCATACATAATGACAATTTGATTAAGAAACTACACACAAGGAGCGCCTGGGTGGCTCAGTTGGTTAAGCCGCTGCCTTCGGCTCAGGTCATGATCCCGGGGTTCTGGGATCCAGCCCCGCATCGGGCTCCCTGTTCAGCGGGAAGCCTGCTTCTCCCTCTCCCTCTGCCTGCCTCTCTGCCTACTTGTTCTCTCTCTCTCTCTGTCAAATAAATGAATAAAATCTTAAAAAAAAAAAAAAAAGAAACTACACACAAGAGAATGTTAAAGTGGCTGCTAGCTTATATCTATAACATGACTATTTTGTTCCAAGTGATATGTTAGGAGCATACTTCTTAACCAATGCAATGGCTTGATATGGTAAATATTATAATTTCAGAATTAAGAAGTGGTTAAAGAGCCTCAAATAGCTTGATCAAGGCTATAGGGGCAGGACATTGTAGTCAAGAGAATACAGGTTTATATCGTTGAAAAAAAAAAAAGGTTTATATCACTGCAAATTCTGAGTTTTAAATATTCTAATATATTTTATGTAATATTTTTTATCAGTATAACATTGATTCAAAAAATGGCTTGGCTTTTGCTTGTTTTAGTTTTTAGGATGAAAGTAACATGCTCATGTAAGAAATATTTGAAAAGCATGGAATAGCATGAATGGACTAAAGAAAGAAAACATGCAATGCCAACAGCTTATTTCCCTTAGACTTTTTTTCTCAATTTATTTATTTAAATTCAATTACTTAACCTATAGTGTATTATTAGTTTCAGAGTGTTCAGGGATTCATCAGTTGCATATAACACCCAGTGCTCATTATATCATGTGCCCTCTTAATGCCCATCACCCAGTTACCTCATCCTCCTTCCCACCGCCCCTTCAGCAACCCTGTTTGTTTCCTAGAGCTAGGAGTTTCTTATGATAGACTTTTCAATGTTTTTGTTATAATCAAGATCAACACATACACCCAATCTGTCACTGTATGTCAATGCTTTTACTTAATATTGTGACAAAAATATTTTCTTATCTACTCTCATGAAGAATGCTGATTTGATGCATAATAATTCCACCATGTATTATACATAATAAATATCATTTTATTATTACACTTGAAGGTGGTTTATATTTTGAAAAAAGGAGGATTCGTTGATATTGCAAGTGAGTTTTAGTCATCTGCTCATTTTTCAGGATATCAAAAATATTAGCCATTTCAAAGGTTTTAAATGTACTAGAATGCGAAGTTTAGAAAAGGGACAAAAGAAGGCACCTGGGTGGCTCAGATGGTTAAGCATCTGCTTTCGGCTCAGGTCATGATCCCGAAGTCGTGGGATCCAGCCCCACATTGGGATCCCTGTTCAGCGGGGAGTCTGCCCCTGCCCCTAATTGTGTTTTCTCTCTCGCTCTGTCTCTCAAATAAATAAAATCTAAAAAAAAAAAAAAAAAAGGACAACAGAAATACCAGCACATTATATTGTATATTTCAAGAATCACAATTGCAGTTAAAAATGAATTCCTGGGGTGCCTTAAGTGACCAACTCTTGATTTCAGCTCAGGTCATGATCTCAGGGTCATGAGAATGAGCCCAGTTCGGGCTTTTTGCTGGGCATGTAACCTGCTTGGATTCTCTCTGTCTCTGTCTCTCTCTGTCTCTCTCTGTCTCTCCCTCCTCCCTCCCTCTGTCCCTCTCCCACCTCCTAACATGTACTCGTACCCTTTCTCTAAAAAATAAATAAAAATATATAAATAAATTCCCCTCAACTCCAATTTACATATTCAGTATAAATCCAAAGTTAGTGTTTTCTCTTTCTAAGCCTTTACTCTTTTCTTTATAGCATATTGCTTCCCATGATTAAAATGTAAAATAAAGTAATAGGAAACCATTAACAAATTCTTAAGCAAAGGGAAAACATAAATTTAGCAAAAAGAATGCCAATAAAGATATATACCAGTACTGTTGAAGAGAACTTTCTGCAATGATGGAAATGTTCATAAATCTAGACTGCCCTATACAGTAGCCAAAAGCCACATGCACCGTTTAAAATTTGAAATGTGGGCAGTTATTTCCCTTACATGTAAATGTAATCCCCTCTTGCTCATGGGTATTGTGTGGGACAGAGCAGTTCTAAGTTGTTCCCCAGTTGGGGAAGAGAGAGTAGTCACAAAAGTTAAACAGGCCATGAAGACTGAATGTGGAACAGTAAAAGGTAATGGTTAAAAAAACAAAACAAATCAAAACAAAAAACCACAAGAGTGGGTCCCTGGATGGCACAGTCAGTTAAGCTGCTGACTCTTGGTTTCAGCTCAGAGGTTTGTGAAATTCAGATTGAGATCAAGCCCTGTGTGAGGCTACCTGCTCAGCAGGGAGTCTGCTTGAGATTCTCTCTCCCTCTCCCCCCAACTCTCTTGCTCACTCTATTTCTCTCTCTCAAATAAATAAATCTCAAAAAAAAATGTATAATTGGAAGGACAGTTTGATGACTAGAAATAGGAATATGTACAGGAGGAATGTGGAATCTAAAACCATCCATTCATGGAAGGTTGAGGAAATGATTGAAAATCAATTCATTATAAAAGAACAGATCCTTTCCTGTTTATTTTCATTTGCCACTAATCAAGTTTGCATGCTCGCTTTTTCCTAATAAAATGTGTAATGAGGTTAATTATATTTTCTAATGCATCTTGGGAAGAAATTTCATTAAAGATACGATGCAAAATGAAATTCTACTGGATTTTATAATTCACAATCTAAACCTATTATTTTACATTAAATTTACTTCTGTTAGACTGTAGTGTTTTGTACTTTTTGTGTTTTTTGACATTATTTTAAAAGTTCTATATCAAATTTTACAAGGTGATTCATAGGAACATTGAACATATCAGTCACATTTTATCTCCCAATATTATAACCAGATCAGAAATAACTACTATGGGTCTATACAGCATTTTTAACCCCTTATTATATTATTATAGCTAAATACAAAACATAGAACTGCATTTTTTGCCAATAGTAAATACATGTATTAAACTCTATTAATTTTTGGATCATTTTTTATTTATGGGTATTACTTTGACTATATTTTATTTATTATTACTGCAAAGTAATTCCCATGCGAGTAAACAGGATAAGAAGTACTCAAATGTAACTTTATTTTATCTAAAATAAATATTTAATACATATTTAATGTGATACATTTAAACTTCATAGCTTCATATCAGTTGTTTTACTTGTTGATATTATATATATAAATATGTGTCTTAAGTATAAATGTGCTTTTTATTGCATTATGTGCTTTATAATGTGTTTATTTTTAATATTTGAGATATAATAAATGATAATCACAAAATAACCAGTTACAAAGTAAAAAGATGAGGCTCCACTCGATCCCTGTATCTAACCATTTTAATAGATCAGGACGAATCCTTCTAAACCTTACTCAGCAAACACACATCCATACTTTTTACTGTAACAATGTGCTTTACTTTTTATTCAACTGGTCATTTTCATGTCTTTACATTGACTTCTTTCCTTGCTTGTTAATACATTGACTTCAATGACTATATTCATAGTATTCCAGAGCATATATAGGACATATCCTACTTAACCAACTCCCAGTTGATACATATTTAGGTTGTTTTCTACTTTTAGATGTTGCAAAGCATTTTTCATGGAAATTTTTGTTCCTATTTTTTTGCACACATGTAATTTCTTTGGGATGTATTCTTAAATGTAGAATGGCAAATTCAAATATTTGTTATGCTTTAAATTTTGCTCTCAAATTTCTGTACCATTTTAATTCTAAATAGCTATATGTTCAATCTCACTTTTCCTTGAGGTCACAATAAACTCTATAGTAGAAATTTCTTAAAAACAACAATCATAAATAATATCTTACATTTTCATTTTTTCTGATTAAAGTGATTGATATGTGTTCACATATTCATTAAACAATTTATGAAAAATATTCCCGTGTTTATTTTTCAAATAATTCCAAACTTACAAACTTGTAAGAAAAATATAGAAACATTAAAAATGGACTCTGTAGACATCTTCTACCTTAGCTGCCTTGATGTTTTGCTCTGCCAATAGAGGGTGATGGAAGGACACTGTAAGACCAAAGAGGAGAAAAACACTTTTTTTTTCTTTCTTTCCTTCTTGAAATGGGCTGTTTTCCCACAGTAGCCAGAAACTCAGCTGGGATAGGTGGAGACATGGGTGGCTTTCTTTGCAGTGGCCCTGACAGGTAACTGTGGTCAGTACTTATAAGCAAGTTTCTCCACCAGCTAGGGGATGGGCTGCTCCTCAAACCTGGTATGTTTCACACCCTACAGCTTATGTCTCCATCATCAGGCTGTGGACTTCTCTCATAGACCAGCTGGGGCTTGCACTTCTCCTCAAATGTCTGAAGTGTTGAGCTGGTTCCCCTGCCTTGAATTGCACATCCTATTCTTCTTCACTCTCCATCACCTTAGAAATAGTAACTATCTTGTAAAATTCCAACTTCGGTATTCCATAAGTTCTCTGTCAACCTCTTATTAATATATATGTGTGTGTTTGTGTGTGTGTATACATAATATATATATTATGTGTGTGTATATATATGTATACACACACATAATTTATGTATATATTTATACATATATTTTAAATAAAAATTTCCTGTTCCCTTTACTGATGTGGTTTATACCCCCCAGAAGGATCCTGGATGATCAGTTTTTGATTTGTGTTGTTTTCCTTCTGTCTTTCTAAGTATTTTTTCCTGTTTGAATTTTTTCCCCAAGTAGTCAACAAATTTATTCAGTTACAAAATTACTGAATGTTCAAGTGTTTTCCCATTACATTGTAAAGACACTTTTTTTTTTTCCCCACTTAACTATCTTTTGGCTTGCTTGTTGTTCTGCTAAATTGTCTTTTTGTTCACAACTTCAATGTTGTTTAAATTATCTTCTCTTTACATCTTAATGTATTTTAAAGCAAATCATCCTATATTATCCTGTCTTCCATTGAAAAAACATTGATCTTGAGATTTTTTTAGGGTAATTATTTTACTATATTTTATTTTTTTCATAATTATCAATGTCTTCCTCTTTCAAATTTGTTTTTTTTAATTTTTTTAAGATTTTCCTTATTTATTTGAGAGAGAGAGTAAATAAGGGGGAGAGAGAGAGAGAGCAAAAGCAGGGGGAGGAGCAGAAAGAGAGGGAGAAACGGACACCCAGTTGAGCAGGGAGCCAGACAGGGGCTCAATCCCAGGACCCTGGGATCATGACCTGAGCCAAAGGCAGACACTTACCGACTAAGACACCCAGGCATCCCACAAATTTGTTTTAGAACAAACTTCATCTATTTTTTTTTCTAAAATAAAGGGTTTTATGTTTTTGTTACTGAATTGCAAGGAGAAACGGAAAAATAGAATTTTAGAACTTCATCAACAAAATAAAAAAAAAATTACTGCTAAAAATTGCCTATCTTACTCATTTCCCAGTTTCCCAATCTAGACAAAAGTTATCCTGGCTGGTAATTTGTCTGGGCATATTAAACTCTCTTCTATATCACATCAGTGGGGAGATGTGAAAGTTAATCCATATCATCCCTACAGGGATAAACCCTCTCCTTGGGTAGAACCAACTTTGATGGACTTTTAT
The DNA here is from genome assembly GCF_011800145.1 of Mirounga leonina. Lineage (NCBI taxonomy): Eukaryota > Metazoa > Chordata > Mammalia > Carnivora > Phocidae > Mirounga > Mirounga leonina. The sequence goes on from NW_023270865.1 coordinate 16,338,326, forward strand.
TGAGTTTCCTCTAAAGGGCACTCATTTAGTTTCTAGGACTTTTTTTTTTTCCTTGGAGTGTACTGCTAAATTTCAACAAAATATATAATTATTCTCCAAACAATTAACAGTAGTAGTCTGATCACAGTTATTTTGATAGTCTATTTGAGAAATTCTGCCAATTTTTCAAACAGCATCCTATCTTAATTTCATTCACAAGGATGGTCTATATTTAGACCACATACTTCTTAATCATATCATATCTAATCTACCTCTAATTAGACACTTTTGTGTAGTAGAGAATTATTTGCTAAATCCATGGGGGTACTTCCATAAAAATTCTAAAAATGAAATATTTCTAAGGGAATAAGATAGGGCACTTATAGTATGTAACCTTCATCATGCCTATTAATGTATTATCTGAACAGGTAGAAATGATAAGCCTGCTGTCCTCAGGTGATGCTGCCCTTGTGACTAATAATCCTAGAGGTATTAAAAAGAGGCCAAACAAGTTAAAATATTATGCATCATTAAAGTAATGTGTCACAAAAATTATAGTGAGTAATTATCATAATGTACCTGCCAAGCATTTGAAACCTTTTCCTATGTTTGGTGAATTTCTACCAAAAAAGGTTTGATGAGGCTCACCTCACACTGTAGAAGAAAAATATAATAATTTAGTAGGTTTTGTTAGTGTTTCCAATTACCCACTGACTTTGCTACAAAAGGATTTTACATCTTTGCCTTTTGCCAAGTTATTTTAAGTGCCTCTTTAAGGCAAGAGCTTAATTTTCTATTCCATTTACATCATACTTGGCCATATAACTTCCTTCCATCAGTGAAATTTTTTTTTAAAGATTTTATTTATTTATTTATTTGTGAGAGAGAATGAGAGAGAGAGAGAGCATTAGAGGGGGGAGGGTCAGAGAGAGAAGCAGACTCCCCACCTAGCAGGGAGCCCGATGTGGGATTTGATCCCAGGACTCCAGGATCATGACCCGAGCCGAAGGCAGTTGCTCAACCAACTGAACCACCCAGCTGCCCCCCATCAGTGAAATGTTAGCAGAAGTGATTATTTGCAATGTCAGAGAGAAGATTTCATAGATATCAAGCCATTCTGCTTCTCACCCTAGGTCTTGAAAGGAGAACAGACAAATAGAATTTCAGATAATATAAAACAGAGGTGTGAAATAAGATACATATTATCTTGTTAAATTGAGGATATATATGTGTTGCAGCATAATCTTAAGGAAGTTGTCCAACACACTTTGTCTCATTTAGTGTATGGACATGTCACATAACCCCAACCCCTGGAAACACCCACGAAGTAGGAGCTAGGGACAAAGATGCAAGAATAAATGAAGAACACATTCTGTTGGTAGAGGCAGGTGAGTTAGCAATGTGCATTTTCCAGGAGAAAAAGCATCTATAGCTTGATGCTGCCAAAGGAAGCAACAGCGAAAGCTGTTTTTGGTTGTTTCTACAAGAAGGAGGGTCTCTGCAGTTTCTGTGCTTAAATCACCTAGTCATTTTCTGTGCCTTTCAAATAAATGCCAATGATGACAGATATTGTCAATGGAGGGAACTGCGGGCAATCATTCAGGGAAATGCAAACAATCCATTATTGATTGGCAACGTTAAAGATGAAAACATTTTACCAAGCTCATAGATACAGAAAACAGATTGGGGTTGCCAGAGGTGGAGGCAGGGGGGTCTGGAAATGGGTGAAGGGGGTCAAAAAGTACAAAGTTCCAGTTATAAAATAAGTCATAGAGGTGTAACATGAACCATGGCAAATATAGTAAATAACACCTTGTTACATATTTTAAAGTTGCAAAGAGAAATCTTAAAAGTTCTCATCACAAGTAAAAAAAAAAAATCTGTAACTATGTATGGTGATGAATGTTAATGGACTTACTGTCATAATCATTTCACAATATATATGAACATCAAATCATTATGTTGTATACCTGAAACTAACATAATGTTGTATGTCAATTATGCCTCATTTTTTTAATAAAAGGAAAAACAACAAAGCATTTTAAGTTCTGCAAGTCTTATTGGATGATTCCCAAGCATCTTGGTCTGCAGAATAAAAGAAAAATGTAACCTGTGATCACCTGGAAAAAGGTATAATGAAAGCAAAGATTTAAGAGACTGACTGACCACTCTCACAGACCAGTTTGTGGAAATAAAATGTTTAAGGACTGTGGGGTGAAGGAATTCTTCCAATAGTGTTGAATGGGTTACAAGAGGAAATAAAGGTAAATTTCCTAAATATACTTGTCAAGGCATTGGTTGAAGCCTAGGGGCATTTATAACTGTACAAAAGCACAGTTTTTTATATGGAGCAGCTGGGTTGCAACAGTGAAATTAAGTAGAAAGTTGGAATTGTTTTAGTTGTCAAATTACAACTTCCATTACATTTACTATGTACCTAGTTAATTAGGCTTTTTTTGTTGATGTTTTGTTTTTCTCCATCTCAATACCTGAACATTTCTTAACATTTTGAATTTTTTTTTTTTTTAAGATTTTATTTATTTGAGAGAGAGAGAATGAGAGACAGAGACCATGAGAGAAAGGAGGGTCAGAGGGAGAAGCAGACTCCTTGCTGAGCAGGGAGCCCGATGCGGGACTCGATCCCAGGACTCCAGGATCATGACCTGAGCCGAAGGCAGTCGCTTAACCAACTGAGCCACCCAGGTGCCCCATTTCTTAACATTTTGGAAGAAATGAAGGAATCCCCCTTACAATCTTACAGTGTAAAAAATTGTGAATCCTACTTCTTGAATTTTAAAATGTCACCTTCCAATCTCCCTATCTGCCAATCAGATATATCCTCCCCAGAAATGGAATTAGAATTTCCTGAAACCTCAAAAATTCAATATTCCTGTTCTCATCCATGTCAGATTCTTGATAATACCAATGGTTACATCCAGTGAATTCTGATTCTGGTAATGATAGTTGCATATAGTGGGCTTATCTCCAAGAAATACAACTATGCATGGATGGATAGAGGATAGATATAAATGATAGATGATGATGATAGACAGATAGAAAGATGGATAGATAGACAGATAGATACTGAAGAAAATATTACACACAAAAAAGTAATGGCACAATCTAAGCAAATTATTTTCTCTGAGTTGAGTCAGAGGTTTGTGCCATCTAGAAAATTTTAAAAGTAGTATTGTCACCAGTTCCTTCTTGAGGGACATTCTTTCCTACCTTTCATTACCAAAACCTCACAGTTTTTATTTTCTCTTATACTCTAAATTTCTGGGACCCAGGTCTGCTCCAAGCTGGCTCCAATTGGTAATAGCTACCCCCACCATCTCTTGAGATAACCCATTTGAGTCTTGTGCCCCCGGTGATGTTCCCACTGCATGTTGCTATAGTTTGCTATTTCTGTAAAACCAGGGAGTGTTTCTTCCTTATCCTCACACTTATTTCTACTAGAATTGTAGACATCTACTCAATAGATTGCTGAGCTGAAGCTGTGATAGATGTTTCTGGAGCCTGAGTCCCAGATGTCTCCGAGGTTGCTGAAATTTGAAGGACTTCTTTCTTTTTACCTTTTATATCTGATCCAGACATTTGTTTTTCTAGCACTTTCTTGTACATTTGATATTTTGGTACCTCTCATGACAGAAACATGAAATCAAATCCTCATGTTGCTCCCTGAAGCATCCATTATTCAAACAAATCTTGCCTATCTTTTTCTCTGTTCATAATATCACCGACACAACATTTTTCCTTTGGTCCTGGCAGGCATACACTTAATATATAATTATCTTGCCTGAACCCCCTTTAGTATCTTTCATCTATTTTTACCTATTTAAGAGGCTCACTTATATAATTTCTCCAGCATCACTCAGAGCCCAAGCAATATATTAGTGTTGACAACTGCAGTAACTCTATCACTTTGACAGCACCTAATATTGCCTTAATTATTTTACACTAACCTTCATCTTAAACTTGTGAGATTTTCCATAAGCACTTGGTATAGCTGTTACCAGCCTCTAAGGGTGGTTTCCATGTACCAACAAAATCTTCTGTCCCTTCTTCAATATTAACTTTAATAGAAGTTTGGCATGGAATGTTTTTCTTTTATTCTCTTAGTTTGGTATATATAGTTTAAAAGCAAGAACCTCTCTTTTACTCTTTAACACAAGAAAGTTAGCTGTTTTTCAATAGCATCAAATATCATTTTGCCCACTGATACTGAAAGGCACATAAGGGCTTTTTTTTTTTTTTTTTTTGACAATAAAGCTTTGTGTCAGCCAAAATTATTCAGGAAATGCTGTGCCTGAGTAATGAGCCATGACAGCTTGTACCCTGATATCCTTCCTGCTTTGGGGGACACTTGTCTTGTTAAGGTCCCTTTGGTTGTTGTACCTTAATTTATGTTTCTGGCTCTGTATAAAGAGACAATCAATTGTGGACAAAGCCTCTTTGGCCTGTAATGAGACACCAAGATCAAAGCATCCTGTGGTTAGGTTAAAGCCCCTCACACTAATATTGGGGGAAAAAAGTCACCAATTTAAGATCCTATTGGGTCTAAAATAAGCTTCTCAGAATACCTAAGTAAAAAAAAAAAATCTGTGTAATACCAATAGTACCAGGCTCCAGTCTCCACCAAATTCTCTGTGCAAATATTGGGCTCTTCTGAATTCTACTTTTATTTTATTTTATTTTTTTGCCCACTTGTGGAGAATGCTAAGGATTTACAGCTATCAGAAACCATCTTTCCTACCCAATCTGTTACAGAAAACTGTGGAGTGGTAAGTGAAATTAAAAATATCTACTTGGGACGCCTGGGTGGCTCAGTTGGTTAAGCGTCTGTCTTCGGCTCAGGTCATGATCCCAGGGTCCTGGGATCAAGTCCCGCATCGGGCTCCCTGCTCCGCGGGGAGCCTGCTTCTCCCTCTGCCTCTGTCTCTCTGTCTCTCATGAATAAATAAATAAAATCTTTAAAAATAAATAAAAAAATAAAAATATCTACTTGATGACTGAAAGCCCAATACAGGATTAGGACAGAACTTGCCTTTCAAACTTCTCTTCCCCTCTATTCCAACCTGATGGGTTCAGATCTCCTTTTACTTTTTCCCTAATTTTAATAAAATAAACTACTACTTTCCCAAGTTAAGAAGAGATAATGGGGTGGAAGGAGGCCAGAAAAGTGTTTGGTGAAGAAATTACTTCTTCAGAGACATCAAGGAAGAAAAAAAAAAAAAAAAAAAAAAAGGCAGACAAAGAAATGCCATGCAAATCAGAACTAAAAGAGAGCATAAGTTAATAACATAATACCATAGACTAACACAATAGTTAATATACTAATATGTAATTTTGGCAAAGAAGAGCTAAATAATGTAAATTACTGGGAATGTCTGAAAGTCGAACTAGCTGTTTGTTGACACTGGATAGCAGTATGAGAGACAATAGCATTAAGTCTGGGCCATATATAGCATGTATAAGAATGGCAGAGGAAACTGACTTGGAAGAACAAAATATGATAGATACATATCCTAGAATTATATAGCACCTAAAAGCAATAAATTAAAAGTACATACAGTACAATGTACTATTTTTTTTTACAATGTACTCATTTTTAAAAGGGTAGTTCTATAAACATGAAAGACATGACCTATATAGCCTACGTGTTTATTGGAACACAAATATTCAAAACAGTATTTTATGAGGATACACACATACCAAAGTATCTCCCAAACATAGTAGTATGAAAGGTCTAAGGGATCAAAGAAAACAAGAAAGGGGTCTTGCAATGATCTATGATAATAATTTGCTAAGAAGACTAATCAATAATCTTCAGAGATCCCTAACAAAATAAATTGTAAACAACAAAAGAAAATGATGACTATCCAATAGAAAAATACATAATTAATCTGTACAGGAAAATTACAGAAATAGAAACACAATGCCAAGGAATATATTAAGAAATTCTCAAAATCACAACTTATTGGAGCAATGCAAATAAAAATAATTTATTTACCCTTACATTTGTTAAATAATAAAGTTATGAAAGTATTACATGCTTGAAAAGATATCTATGAAATAAGTTAGAGCCCTTTCTGCTTGTGGAAGTATAAATTGCTATAGTCATTTTGGAGGAAAAGAGGGAAAATATTAAAAGAAGTAACAGGCAATCCCATTACTAGTTCCTATTATAAACATATGCATTGGAGGAAAGAAGAATACCCATTGGAATTTTTATTATAATAGCAAAGGGGCACCTGGGTGGCTCAGTCAGTTAAGCATCTGACTCTTGATTTCAGCTCAGGTCATGATCTCAGGGTTGTCAGATCTCAGGGTTGTGCTGGGTGTGGAGCCTGCTTAAGATTCTGTCTCTCCCTTTCCCTCTGCCCCTTGCCCCCCACTCACACACAATCTCTCTCTCTCCCCACCCTCTCCCCCCAAAAATAGTGATAATTAGAAATAAATGGATGTTCATCAGTATGAACAATTAAATGAATTAAAATATACCACTAGGGAATACAATCCAGCAGTTAAAATGAATATAATAGATATATATGTATTAACATAGAAAGTTTCATAAAATCAGTAATATGTGTTTTAATTTACATAACAAAACAATATATCACGAGTACATATGTATGTAAATGTATATAAATTGCCTAGAAGGATGAACATCAAACTAAAAGAAATTTTTATATCCATAAATATGGAATAAATGAAACTGAATTTGTTTAAATAGGACTACCTAGAAGACATTTAACACATGTTGAATCACTTTAAAAATAAAAATAAAAATAAAAATAAAATGAATTAAATGAAGAACCAGGGAGACAAATCTATCCTTTTTGTTTTATTGATTTAATTCCACTGTATTCAATGATAATATTTCCTTACAGTGATCTCAGAGCTCTCCTACTATGTATTTATTCATATTCTCCTTGTGTTACTGAGGGTTCACATATCCTCCTAACCCATTAATTTCCCTGGTGTGTTAGTCAGGATAGGCTAGGCTATGCCTGCATAAAAACAACTTCCAAATCCTTTTGGTTTACAATAACTAGGGTGCATTTTTCAGCTATACAACATGTCTATCCCATGTCAGTCTCATCTTGTCTTAAGAACCCATCCTGCTGGGGCTGCACAAACAGAGAAGAAAGGAGTACATCACAAACTCTGCCCTGGTGCTTAAAGTTTTGGTTCAGAATTGTCATGTTTATGCTCATATTTAATTGGCTAAATGAGATACATGGCAACCCTGAAACCATTGGAATAGGGAAGTATTCTTCATCAAGGAAGAACAGTGAATAATTTTTAATAGTAGAACAATCTGTACAGCTGGTTTATAAAAAAGGAGTTTATACTGTATGGACATAAAAATCATACTCACTACATTCAGTGCTTTAAAAATTATTCTAAGCCAGTTGTAAAATGCTGCATTAACACAGTTGTATTATAACAAGTCAACACTAAAGGCACAAGGTAAGTGAGCTGTAAGCCACACCACTTGAAGATGGTGATGTCAATGCTTCATGGCTGATGGCATCCCAATCGGGAGGGTGGTGAAAATCTGACTGTTTACTGTGTCTATTGGAGAGACTGCTAGTTCTTTTATTTTCTGTGTATTATGAAGGGTTCTGGATAATGGCTACTGCCAAAAGGTAAATAAAGCGGGACATTAGCTAAAGTGGTGAAAGCAGATTTTATTCAGTAACTACTGACAGTAGGAGAAAGAGCTGAGCTCCATTTTCATTTGTGTATAGAAGATTGGGCATTTTAAAGAATTAATGAAACAGTAGAATAATACTTACCAGGGCCTGGAGGGTGGAGGAATTATAGTCAACAGTACTATAATATATAATTCAAAATTCCTAAGAGACTAGATCTTAAATGTTCTAACCATAAAAAAGAGATGATAATTATGTAATGTGAGAGAGGAAACTAAAGCTACAGTGGCATTCAAATTGCCATACAGAAGAGTGTCAAATCAACAGGTTGTGCACCTTAAACTTACACAATGTTCCATGGCAATTATATAACAAACAAACAGAGAATGAGTCAGTGGAGACCAAGGGCGAAGGAAACTTGAAGAGAGTCAGGGAAGGGAAAAATTACTAAAAGTGAGAAGGAGGTCTTGGTCCATGTGAAACCTCTCTGGGTTTGCGAACCAGCAATTAATAAAATGAGTTCACACTCATTCACAAATGTGAACCCGGGTGGTTATCATCGGTTGTTGGCTGGAACAAACAGTACCTTATTTTGGCAGACTTGAGTTTTCTCAGGCAGGCTAGTGTCATTTCAGGGATACGGATTTGAGCTGTTAGAAACTATGCTACTGTTTGCTTAAATCTATATAATCCAGGTTGAGACTCAGTCAAGACGAGGCAGAAGAGCCTGACCAGAGTTTAGTCAAGGAGAGAATCCTCATAAACGCCTTTATATTGAAAAGTTTTCTGTTGCATTCCAAGAAGGTGGGGGGGGGGACACTTTCACTATTTTCTTCCTCAAAAAAAAAGATTATTTATGTCATGATTAAATCAGAATCATATGATTATATGAATATGTCCCTATTGTTCCTCTCCAATTTTCCTAGATGATATAAAGTTCTTGGGGGAAAAATATTTTTTCCCTTTTTATAGTTATCAGAGATTATTTATATTATTCATTTCTATGCCTAATCAGTAAAACCCAACAATAGGTAAGAATCCTTAGCTCTCAAGTGATCATCCCATTATGGGCACATTTCTTTTTTTTTTATTATAATTTATTCAATTGATTGGCTAATGATCATGATTTGAATCGTTACTAACTAAAAGCTGGCTGAAGGTAGGACACTGATGAATCCCTTACGTGATTAAAAAATTGAGTCAAGTCTACATTTACCAACATATTTAGGAGAATGTATTTGCCTCCTTTCTTTAATATGGAAAGGCCACTGCCATCCGAATTAGCCTGTGACCATTCCTAAAAACAAAGCAAATTAAACAGGCATCGATAACAACAACAAATTCCCTCTTGGTATGTTTCCACTTAGCCCCACAATGCTAAAGCAGAGAAGATTCATAACAGAGTTGTACCATCTTAGGGAAATTGACACAACACTGAATGACTGGGGCAAGGGTCAGCTTTTCCTCTAAGTGAAGAAAATCTCCTGCTCCACCTTCCTCTAATAGTTCTTTCCCAGAAATAGAGTTTTCAGAAAATAGCTTCAGAAATCCATCCATGCTGTGTGTTCCTTTGTGACCATTTTAACCTTTTCTTCCCTCTGGTGATTAAGGGTGAGCATTGCACACATAATTCTTGTGCCCTTTTACCTGACTTCACCCTCACAAGTTCAACAGCATTCCAAATTAAATACACTTTCGGTTCAATGAAAAGTAGAAAAGGAAGTTTATTAAAATGAAATTGCTGTATGGTTCACACATTTGCTAGGTTTGAAATGACTTTTTAACCCTGGCTACTCTTAGAGGGAAGAAAACCCAAGATACAGCTATATATTTTAACTCCATTACTTTAGAAGATAAAAGAGTTTTCCTAGGTCTAACAGGCAGAAATATCTTTATGTTCAAAGAGTCCCATGACTCTCATGTTAAACAGAATTGAATCTGGCAAAAAGAATAATGTTTGTCATATCTCCTTGAAATGACATTAAAAATAATCATACATCCAGTAAAATACAGTCTACCTAATCTGGATTATAGTTCTCATGAGAGATAAGCAAACTAGGGCATTTGAATTCTTGGATTATAATTCCAACTGGGATCCAGATTACTCTTCCCATTTTCCTTCATGCCATCTTCCTTACTTTCTTGCACTCTCTCTAGCATTTCTCCTAACTTGCTCATGTTTGTCCTAAGTCTGAGCCACACAAAATATTGTTTATTGATACAGATGGCACTAAGAAAGACATTTCTCCTCTGGTATGTGTGTGTGTGCACATGCCAACAAAGTGCTTATTTTTGTTGGGATTTTGAGATTGAAAGTTAGTTATCCTTCCTTCCCTCCAAATGGAGAAATTGACAAAAGTAGCCAAGTGAAGAGCAATGAATAGAATCTGGTAAACTTTTGTTGGTAAACTATTACGCTTGATAGCTTAGTGTGATGTATACACAAAGCAAATATGGTATTTTCTTTACTTTCCAGACTTATGTATAGATTGTGGGGGTACCTGAGGGAAAGACACAACTAATTTCAGAGACAACTGTGATTTGCAGGTGTTAGCAGAAAAGAAAACATCAGAAAAAAATTACAGATTAGCCTAATTGTTCACATTAATTCAGTAGTTCTCTCCTTTAGTTTGACAGGTCCTTTTCTTCCGTGGGCACTCAAATCTGTAAGGGTAAGTAGAATCAAGCCTCCTTCCTAGAAATATTCTTAGGAAACTGAATTACTACAAAACTTTTCTATTTTATGGACTAATTTTAAAGGATGTTGCACTGGACACCCTTGTAAGAAATATCCAAAAGTCTATATAAGAATGAGTTTAGTTAACAATTTCCATAAGAAAAATAATAAAATAAATTAAAGACTATATTCTGTAATGGGAAGATGACTATGTAGAGAAATCTTGACCATCATTATCAAATATATCTATGGGAGTAACATGGTTACAAAAATAGAAAATATAAGGAAGCTTTTGGTTTTAAAAGTATTAAAGCCAATTTAAAAACATATTGTCAAAAATAATATTTTGGAAATGTTTTTGCTTAGGAACCACTTGCCTATAAAAACACCAGTCTAGGGGCACCTGGGTGGCTCAGTCGGTTAAGTGTCTACTTTCACCTCAGGTCATGATCCCAGGGTCCTGGAATCGAGCCCCACATCGGGCTCCCTGGTCAGCAGGAAGCCTGCTTCTCCCTCTCCCACTCCCTCTGCTTGTGTTCCCTCTCTCACTGTGTCTCTCTCTGTCAAATAAATAAATAAAATTTTTTTAAAAAAAATATAGCACTTTACCCACAGGTCCAATTCCAAATGTGCACTCTTATCATCATCATCATTGTTCACTTGTTATTATTCCCTTGAGATTCTAATCAAGGAAAGTAAAAAATTCATCACAAATGTACCTTGCCTATAGGTCAGTTTTGTTTATTTTAAATCAGCCTATGGTTTTTAGTCAGCATGCATATGCTTTTTTATAACTTAAACTTTCCATTGTATTTCCAAAACAGTCATTTTGTTAAAAAAAAAGTTGCAGGGTTTAAGACATCAATAATTATTTAATTCAATCTTGACCGAATTAAAGAATCATTTCTTAAATTTTCTGGCTTATTTCCCTTTCTGTCTCTTATTCTCACTTTGGTAGCCTATATCATTTCATAAGTGTTCATCACATGGATGTCTACATAGGACATGCTGTCATGACATATACTTAGATTCCTTCTGCTCTATTCTGTTATAAGATATACCATGTCCTTTCATTGCATCTTGCCATCAAAAGTTAGGGCTGTTTGCTTTTGTTTCCCCAGTAATATGGAATAGATGAAATTTACTATAATGGAATTCTTACTAGTTGTGTTTTTTTCACACATTATGCATTAGTGTATAGAGTTTTAAAAGATATTAGTGTGCCATGCTATCCTTTTTAACATTTCTTCCTAATTTACTGGATATTTCCACCTTCATTACACTTCATATATCCTTCATTTTACATTATTTTTTTTATTTTTTTTAAGATTTTATTTATTTATTTGAGAGAGAGAGAATGAGATAGAGAGAGCATGAGAGGGGGGAGGGTCAGAGGGAGAAGCAGGCTCCTCGCTGAGCAGGGAGCCCAATGTGGGACTCGATCCTGGGACTCCAGGATCATGACCTGAGCCGAAGGCAGTCGCTTAACCAACTGAGCCACCCAGGCGCCCCATTTTTTTTTTTTTCTAAAATGTTCCCCTTCCACTCCAAAGATTTTTTTTTAAGATGTATTTATTTATTTATTTTAGAGACAGAGAGAGCACGAGTGGGAGGGACAGAAGGAGAGAGAATCTCAAGTAGACTACCTGCTGAGTGCAGAGCCCAATGCAGGACTCCATCTCATGACCCTGAGATCACGACCTGAGTGGAAATCAAGACTTGGACACTCAACCGACTGCACCACCCAGGTGTCCTCCACTCCAAAGATTTTTTTTAAATAATTTTCAACAGATGAATGATTCTTCTGGTGAAAATGTTTTTGATCCATGCATGTCAAGATAGTATTTTCCCATTACATTTGTAACCAAGAATTACTGGGTAAATATTTATGTTCAGAAAATTATTAAGTAAATGAGAAAACTGGAAATTTAAAAAAGTCCATAAATTTCATAAAGGAAACAATTAAAATAATATCATTAATTAAACAAAACTGTTAAATATTGTGTTTAGCGATTTGCAGACACTGATTAACCTCATGATAGAAAAAGCAATAATCTACACAATTTTATCTGCTATAATATATGCACTAACGTTAAAGAACTATCATCAGTAGAGAATAAAAAGTGAAATTGATACTTCCTCAAAAAATAAGAGGAAGCTGTAAAGATAAGGTGCATCCCTCAAGAACATTTCATTATGTTTAAAAGACTTGCATATTTTGAATCACACATTATGCCAGAACTCTAGACACATAAATGGTATAATTATTTAAACTTTTGAATAACTGTTTCTTAGTCATACTGCATTCAAATACACTTGTATGTGGAATATAACAGTAAATAGTTGGGATTTTTAAAGCCTACAATAAATTTTGTCCTGTCAAGTAAAATGTACGCTACCATTGTTATTTGACAGATTTTGTTTAAGTGACTTTTGAGAGATTACTGACAGTCCTGAAATAACTAGTTTTAGAAAAAGGAAAAACCAAATGTCTGACTATAATAACTAAACTTTCCTTTTTTGAAAAAAATGATTACCTGTGATTTTTGATATGCTTCACTTTTTTTCCCTCTCTCCCATTCTGTTTTTCGGTATTGCCAGTCAATGCTAGTGCAGATAAGAACATTTCTGGCCAGGGGGACCTGGGTGGGGCTCAGTCGTTAAGCATCTGCCCTCGGCTCAGGTCATGGTTCCAGGGTCCTGGGATGGCGCCCTACATTGGGCTCCCTGCTCCACGGGAAGCCTGTTTCTCCCTCTCCCTCTCCCACTCCCCTTGCTTGTGTTCCTGCTCTCATTATCTCTCTCTCTCTCTCTGTGTCAAATAAATAAAAATTTTAAAAAAATAAAAGAAAGATATATTTTAAAAAAGAACATTTCTGGCCAAAGATGGATAACTTAACAATTTACCCTTGTTAAATAACCTTTGAATTCGACTAAAACATATTTTCAGCTCTAATAATGAATTTTATGTCATAATAGGGGAACTAAAACCCCAGGCATGAGCTTGATCTTTTTATTTTTTCTATTTGGCATAATAATATTTCATGATTTTCTAGTATTTGCCTTTTCCATTCACAAGAGGCAAAACTATAATTTCAATATCTCCATCAGCTTTCCGGGAGTTAGTCTAAAAACTGCTTTCTTTAAAGAATATGTTCTTTATAAATTAAAATATTTTCAGATAAGGGAGAGCAAGATGTGCTTATTATTTAATTTACTTTTATTTATATATTTAATTCATTATTATTTAAATTATTGTTTTTTTAATTTTCTATGGGTAATAAGGATTAGTTACAGTATTAAGTTTCAGTACTGAGGTTTCTGCAACAAGTATTTTAAACAAATTAGTCAATATAGAACATCTTAATATAATTATATCTGAGGATTTTGCAAATTTAAAAGTTCACATTGAGAAAATCATATATAAATATTTTTTGCATTTTAATATAATACATTAAAGAGATGAGAGCATTGTGATTTGTGTTAGAAGATGAAACATTGGAAGAGATGCATATTGTTTTTCTATGAACAAAATCGATCCTTGAGCTTCTATTTTTTGACATGTTTTTCTTTTTTATAATACAAGATATCCACTCTTAAGTAAAAATAGTTGTTCTTATACTTAATCACAAACGCTTAAATATTACACTAGTAAAGGCCTGAGTTCAAGCAGAGTGATTTAATGTTTATAATGTTCTTAACTCTGTGAAGTTTAGGAAACCATTAAAGGAGCTGTGTATCATTATATTTTACATTTGAGAATTCATAAAGTCAATGAAACTTGCTTATAATGGTAGTCCTTTCAAAACAAGCCTATTTTTAAAAATCTTTGGCTTGTGTGAACTATGAAAATATACAATCAGTTCAGAATTTAAAATAAGCTACAAAATATATGGCACAAAAATACTTTTGTTCTCATTAATCTCATTTTTGTTCACTTAGACTTTCCCAATCCCTTACAATTTCTTTAAAGTGTGTATGTAGAAAAGAAATTTTTCTTTCTTAAAAGTCAAGTAAATATTTCTTTTTATTTGGGGGTACAAATCCTGAGTTATTCCAACTCAGGAATCATTCTTTCAAGTTGCATACACAGCCTTTTAAACTACTACTCTGTTTCTCTGCTATTGAAAAACAAAACAAAACCCAAGAGAAACCCACTTTATGCATGAGAGTCAAGCACATAGGGTTAACTAGCTGGGATAGAATTTGACATCATTGTGAAGATCGCTGCTCTGTGTTTGGCTGAGTGTTTATGAATCAGCATGTACAATAAAAAAGTCGGGGTCCATTAAAACCATTCAATAAGGCTCACCAAATTCTTGGGCACTTTTCATGTTTCTGCTAAGTAGTCCAGACCATGATTTAAATCTATTAATGGAAAATCTCGGTAAACATGCCTCCCCTATTCAGCTGATGTGCTGCATTTATATGAAAGGCAACACTGTTGGCAACATCCTCAACACATATATAGTCATAAAAACACCTCCCTAGAGTGATTGATCTATATTTCTTCTCCTTCTCCCCTCTACTTGGCCCATAACCCAAATTCCAGATTCCCTAGGTAGATTTATTTCTTGCCTTCTATTCTAATATATTATTATAGCAAAAGCACAATTTCCTGCTCCCCTTAGGCACTTTCCTATTTTGGAATTAAAGAAAACTGAACAGTAACTTTATATTTGCATTCTGTCATATCATTTTTAATTGTCAAAGTGGCAACACATACTCTTATGACTGATGTTCATTGTAAGAAAATAGGGAAAAGAATGTCAAATGATGGTATTTGAAAATTGGATCTCACGACACTTGTAGGATAGACATTAAAAACTTAGAGCTTTGAGAGCAAGTTATATGTAATATAAAGTCAGCATCAATTATTCTCCTTGAAATATGTATGAATCTTGTTTGTTGTCATTGATCCTCGTATCTTACTTCCTTTATTAATTTTTTTTGCTTCACTCCATGCCCCAACCTCCCACGGCCTGCTCTCCATCTGTTAGCCTGGCCCCTACTAACAGCATCTGCCAGGCTACTTTGCAATGGACAAATGCTAAAAGGAGATATCAGAGGGTAGAAGGAGACAGAATTTGAGTATTTTTCTCCTGCTTCTTCTCTACATAGTGGTACTGATTTTTCTGGTGACTCTTCGATGATTTCACCTACCTCTGGCCTTAAAGTTACAACACACACTTTCCTCCGTTAGCTCCTTCAGCCATCAGGTACTAATAGCACTTTACCATTGTTGATCTCTGAATATTCCAGCATTCCTGTTTGCTCCCTGAAGTCTGATTAAAACTATGGGAATAAAACTCTCATTAAGATCTCTTCAATTTTATCCTTTGTCTATAAACTATTTTTTAAAGTTTTTCCTTTAAATTATTTTTTTTTATTTTCCCTTAAACCAACAAAATTAAGTCTTCTGCCATTCTTTTCAAGACTACCATTTTTTTCAATCCCAAAATAATAATTCAATATCTTTTTAAGCCTGGATTCCTAATCTATTACCAATTGTCTCCTTCCATCACTTACAAATAAATTACTTGGGGTTCTGTACTTAGCTGACCTATTGTCTCTTCCTATATTCATTTTCTTGGAAAATGTACCACAACATGTGGATTTATGTATTATCTGTATGCTTATGACTTTAGGATATAACAATTCACTTCAAAATGTTGTAGCAAAAAATGTATTAATATCTCTCAGCTCAGACTAGCTGACTGGACTCTGCTAAATTGTCATTTGAGATCTTTCATGCAGATGTAGTTAGCTGTCAACAGGATTGGCTGATATCGCCTGACAGTTTCATTGAGTTTTCCATGCAAAAGTCTTTTCCACTCACATGTTTGAAGTCTAGGCTGGTATGGCTGGGACAACCGGGGACTGTGCAGATAGCCCCTTCTCTCCTTGTGGCAACATTACACAGGACAGAGCAGTCTCAAGTTAGCCAAACTTCTTACATGGCAACTGGCTTCCTCCAGAGCAATTGCTACAAAAAATCTAATTGGAAGCTATAAGACTTCTCCTCTAGGCTTGAAAGTCATGCACCATCACTGGGGCCACATTGTATTGGTTACAAATGAATCACAAAACCATCCCACATTCAAAAAGGGGGGTACTATCCAGGGCCATAAATACAAGGAGGTCTGGTTTATAAAATAGGAATTATCTACCACAAACTTCAAATATCTTATTCATTGTTAAGGAAAGAAATAGATCCCCCTCTCCAAAAGTAAAATGTTGAAGCTCTGACATTTGGAGCGTGATGGCATTAGGAAGTAGGGCATTTTGGAGGTAATTAGGTTATTAGGGTGAAGTCCCCTGATCAGACTACAATCAGAAACACAGAAATAGCTCTCTCTGTCATGTGTCCTCATGACAAGAAAGCAGTGGTCTACAAGACAGGAAGAGGGCCTCCATCGAGAACTGAATGGTTGGCACCTCAACCTTGGACTTCTAGCCTCCAGAATGGTAAGAAATGAATTTCTGTTGTATAAGCTGCCTAGTCCGTGGTTTGGTATAATAATTTGAGCCAAGACACTCACGAACTCTATATTCACATATCCAGCTATTTACCTACAACGACTGTCTTATAAAGATTTTGAGTTCAGTATGTTCCAGTGTGTCCTCCTGATGTTTCCTCCATAATCGTTTCTGCCCACAACTTCCCCATTTCAGCTAACAAATACTCCTTTGAACTTCTACTCATTTGGTATCAAAATCTTAGAGGCATTCTTCTTTCCCCTTCTTCTCTGATAACATCTCATTCAATATTTTAGGAAATCATGTTATGTCTACCTTCAAAATCATATTAAGACCTCCACCCATATTTACCTCTTTCACTCCATCCTGGTATGAGTATCAAGTTTTATCAAACCTCTGTTGTGGATTACTGCAGTGGCCTTCTGAATAATTCCACTCCTCTCATCCTTGTCCTTTGTTGTTTATTCTCAATGCAAGAGGAATCCCCAGAACCCACAAATCAGACCTTACCTCTCCACTGCGCAAAGCTCTGAATTCAAAAACCACGTCAAAGTCTTTATAGTACCTAGAAGGCTCCAGGCATTTTAGTCTCCTATTTCCTTTCTCACATCATCTCTTCTATTCTCTTCCTCTATTCACTTCAGTTCACTGAGCCCTACTGAACTTTTTTCTGTTTCTTATGTACACCAAGTCTTAGCATTGGCTTTTGTTCCATCTGGAAAGAAGATATCTGCATGTATACCTCTTTCAAATCCTTCCATTTTGTGTTTAGGCTTTTTCAAGATATATTAGACCAACCTCATTAAAATTACCAAGCCTCAGAATTCTCATATCCTAGTCTACAGTTTCCGTGATGTGTATTACCTTTTAATATACTTTATATTTTCTTTGCTCTGTTTATTTTCTTTTATTATTATTATTTTTAAAGATTTTTATTTATTTATTTGAGAGAGAGAGAATGAGAGAGAGAGCATGAGGGGGTGGAGAGTCAGAGGGAGAAGCAGACTCCCCGCTGAGCAGGGAGCCCAATGTGGGACTCGATCCAGGGACTCCAGGATCATGACCTGACCCGAAGGCAGACGCTTAACCGACTGAGCCACCCAGGTGCCCTGCTCTGTTTATTTTCTATATCAGATCTCTAAAATTCAAAATACATTAGATGACGCTCTTTGATGAAAATCTTCATTGTTGTATTAAAATCACCTTCAATAGTGGCTAGCACATAGTATGCATTTAATAGTACTTGTTCTGATTTGTGAATGTTTTCTCAAATACCCAGGGAGAACCTGACACGCAGGGAAAATCTATATGGATGTAAGTGCATACACATGTGTATGAAAGTAACAGATTGAAAATAAGCGTATGTGTACACATGTGTCTGGAGGAGTAGCTTGGAGGGCAGTAAGAGCAGATATTACCATTTTGCACACAGGAAGGGATATTACACACACACATACACACACAAGATTGTGTTTAAGTCTAGGAAATAGAAGGGGATTGTATAAAAGTGAAGACTCTGAATTTTAATGTTTTAGACAATCTATTTCTTCTTGTTGCCAGAATGTGGGCTGTAGGAGGATAGAGAGGTGTAAAGGAAAGTTATAATAGCCAATGTTTACCAGACACTAAGTGTTGAGGTGCAATTTATTGACATCATACTGTTAATTCCCCTTATATTTAAGAAGGCATTTCAAACATCAAGTTGGTAGAAAGACGTTCCTATGGTAGCCCCACACCCATCTATTGGCAAAAACTGGGGTGGCACAAATCTTGCTTCAACTAATTTTTTTTTAAGATTTTATTTATTTATTTGAGAGAGAGAGAGAGAGCACGAGAGGGGGGAGGGTCAGAGGGAGAAGCAGGCCCCCCTCCAAGCAGGGAGCCCGATGCGGGACTCGATCCCGGGACTCCAGGATCATGACCTGAGCCGAAGGCAGTCGCCTAACCAACTGAGCCACCCAGGCGCCCACTTCAACTAAATTTAAGTAGAGGAAGAAATTCTAATTGTGGCCTGTGCAACAAAATCTTGCTGGCCAAAAGAAAAAAAACAAATGTTATTTTGAATTATCAAAGTAAGAGCATAACTCTGGAAATATTTTACTAGAAAACTAAGAAGGCAAATTTTTCAGAAAAAAAAAAACTTTAA
Source organism: Mirounga leonina (assembly GCF_011800145.1). Taxonomy (NCBI): domain Eukaryota; kingdom Metazoa; phylum Chordata; class Mammalia; order Carnivora; family Phocidae; genus Mirounga; species Mirounga leonina. Next base: position 16,357,269 of record NW_023270865.1, read on the forward strand.
ATCTTACTATAATTCAAGAAGAAAACTTCATAAACTGAATATGAAAAATCGAAAGGAAAATGTGACAAAATCAAATGGCAGTGATAGAGATAAAAGGATAAATATTGCAAGACCTACGAAAGACAGAAAATAGAAATCTAATATTCAAATTGTGCTTTCCACAAGATAACAGAACAACTGGGACAGAGGTTATCAAGGAATATAAGTAAAACTTTACAGCCCCTATATATGACTAAAAAATATAGACTAACGTTCTCATTGGCTTTGTGGAAAAAATAAAAGAAAGTCATTCATACACATCCATTCTGATAATCATTTGTAAAAGTATTGATTACTAAAGATACTACAGTTATTGAAAGGGAAAATGTTAAAAAAGAAAGTTTTTAATAAAGTAATCAATAAATATAAGCAAATCATAAATTAAAACATCTGTAGTGTTTGCTTCTGAAATGCTATGATTTAGTATTTCCGAGATACAAGTAACAGAAGCTGAGAGTAAACAGGATTGTTCTGAGGGAGAGAACAGCATTACTGACACGAGAAATCAAAAAGGTAAAGACAATTAGGGGAAATTAATATGAATCACAATGGCTGAAACACACACTATGAGGAAAACAAGGATGAAATGGTTTAGTAGAGACTGTCTCCCAATACCATTTCCTTACACACAGAGAACTTCCCAATTGTTAGCTAGACTTCCCATTTACAACTCTATTTCCTTGCTTTCATTCCATTTAGCTGTAAGGTGGACACTACTTTGGGGTTTGGGGACAATGGGATGCGAGAGGCATGAGAAGCAATTTCAGGCGATTTCCTTAAACACAGTTGTTGGCCCTAGAATTCCTTTGCTTCATTTTTCACAACCTGGAGTAGGAACATCTCTTGGAAACTCTCTTGAATTAGGCTGATAAGGGAAACCTTTTGTGAAACATTTAAACAGAATGATGAAGGACCAAGTTCCCTGAAAAAAAGAACTAGAAGAGAGCCAAATGAAATATACTTCGAATTTTTTCAACCATTGTTTGTTTGTTGTTTGTTTTGGGGGTACTATTTAATTCAGCATCATAGCCTACATCGACCTGCCATTGCAATTATTACATACCATAAATATTACTATTGAAGTGAGTCTTACAGGACTTGAGCTAAATTTGGCAAAAGTACTAAAGAGATAATCAGAGAAGTAATATTATCAGATTTATATCTGACTGCAGAGTGGGGATCCAGTTAAATTGGTTACCAACAAAGGGAGCTGCTTTACTAATATAGGAAAAGCATGTTTATCACTTAGTAAGTGAATGGTGTGAATATGATTCACATAGAAAATCAATAGTAGAAGAATAAAAAGTTTTAGAGCAGTGTTTCAGGGTCAGTGGGAAATCTAAATTGTCCACAAATGCCATGAAAATAGACGTGTGGGATCTGTAGTGTCCGTATTGAGCATTTGCATATTGTCAAATGTTCCTTATAATTGAAACCATCAAAGAAAGTAAGATCACACAGCACAATGACATAAAAAATGAGAATAGAAGACAGCCAAATTTGGGGAAAAAAGGAATGTGAACATTTATCATCCACATAAATCAAAGTTCACAAAAAAATTCTAAAAAATGAGTAATTACTATGTAAGAAGGAAGTCACAAGAAAAAGTGCTTCAGGAAGGATAATGTGATCTATAATGTCATTTTTTTTTTTTAACAGTCAGTGCAAGTGACCATCTAGAGGGTTTCCCTGAATTGAGTACAATAGAGATTGTTGATGTCTATAGGAGTATGGTCTCAGTGGAGAAGTAAGGCTGACTATCAAATCATTATAGGTTGAAAAGCAAAAGGAGACAGACTGTTTGAGATTCCTGAACAGTGGAAATGATTGTGCTTAGCTTCTAGCTTAACTTTCAAAATCCAGAAAAGAAATCACAACAATGGGGTGCTAACAAAAGGAAATTGTGTAATTCATTGATACCACCGCAATGAAATATATAAGGCTAAAATAACTTCTTCAATCAAATGTCTTTTTATCTTGTCATTATTAATGCACTATCATAAAATAGTAATCTCATGCATTTAGGTAAAATATAGTAAATCCATATTCTGGAAGCCAAGATCTACCATATTATTCCTTGCCTCAAATCTTCAAATGATTTCCCATAGACTTTAGAGCAAAATGAAAACTCTACAGATTGTCAGTCATGTTCTCCAATAGATCTTTCATCCTTATAATTTCTGAATTACATTTCCAAACATTTCCTCTTACCTGTCCTAAGATTATATTAGCCAAATTAAAACATGTACCTTCTAGTTTTTATTTTGGAATTTTCTGTTTATGTTTCCATAGTTTCCACACTTTTTTGAAATATCATACAGATAGAACCATACAGTATACAGCATTTTCAGATTGGTTTCTTTCACTTAGTAATATACATTTAAGATTCCTCTAGGTCTTTCCATGTTTTGCTAACTCATTTATTTTTAGTGCTGAAGAAAATACTTAACATGATAGCTATTTTAATGATGTTCCATTCAACTACAGCAGGAAAGCTCCATAAAGCTATGATTAATCTTCCCAAATTTATTATAATTGCATATATCTGGCTCCTTTTATTTCTAAATAATTAGAAAGTCAGGTATATCAATATTTTTAACATTTAAATATTTATAAATATTAAAGTGCTCCTCTATTTTTACTTTCTAATTAGTTTAAATTAAAGGAGAATTGTTGGAAAGATTGTTAGAAAGATGGTTGAACTATGAAAAGTAGTTGTGTATTTTAGGTATGATTTAGTCTAATAGCTTAAAATAGAACTTAAAAGAGGTATAAAAATGGTGAATAAGTATTTTTTAAAAATATCACTATTAAATGACATCTGAAATGGCCTACATTAGGTAATACAATGGCATATAGTTTTGTTTTTTATTTTATTAAGGATGCTCAGAAAATCATGAGTTAATAAAGGTACTGTTGACTTTAATATTGTTATTTCATACTATGATCCAAATTTTATCATTTGAGAGATACTTTTATTAGAATCTCGTGTACTTAAGGAAAAAAAATCAAATAGTACGTTGGGTCAACTTTGAGAGTGAAAATAATAAAAAAATCTGATTTTAACTATTTCTATTCTTTTTGTGGCCAATTTCCATATATATGTATATAGGGAGAATTTTCAAAGGATCGCTCTTTTACATGAATAAATAAACTTCTATTTGCATATGTACATAAACATACATATATATATATATATACACACACACACACATATACAGAGAGAGAGAGAAGGTGGAGAGACTCATCTTCCATCACTCACAGGTCAACAATGAAGTCTCAGGAATCAGCATAATGGAATGGCAAAGATCATTCCCTTTCCCCAATTTTCTGTGCCATTCTAGAAACACAAACTGACCTCTAAATATAATTTAGTAGAATGCTACAACACTGAATTGGAAGACCAATGTAATATCTAAATTCGAATATTAAAGAAATATTTTGACACAAAAACTCATATACAGATAGAAATATGTATTTGCATCTATTCAAGTGAAGCCTGTATTTCCTGGAATTTGAAATCGGATTTTTCTTAAATGGGCAACATATATCATATTCCCAAATAATCATACGATATATGATTGCAACATATCTAGAGGTGTAATTATTAAAAATGTTAAGAAAGTCTTAGGGTTTCGCAGCAATATTTGAATAGAGTTATAAAAGTGACAATACAATCCCTACTATAGCGGATTTTGTATCTGTAACTATTAACTAGAGTGTCAGGATTCGTAGTGTTCCAGGGCTATTCATTAGGGGATGGGGATGTGTTCACATTGAGTGAATTTTAATCACAGTTTAAAAGTCAGTAATTCTTTAACGATTCCTGTGATTTTGCAAATCTCAGTTTAGAGGGCTGCAAACAAAAAATTGTTACAAATCTGATCTGGGACACACTATGTTGCATAATATTCACAATCTCTTTTGCTGGAGAATTTTGCATTCCTAATAAAATGCCTAGGCAACTTTCTGATAAATGTAATGGGATGAAGGGTGCCTGGGTGGCACAGTCAGTTAAAGGCCTGACTCTTGGTTTTGGCTCAGGTCATGATCTTGGGGCATGAGATCAAGCCCTGCGTCAGGCTCCACACTCAGCATGGAGTCTACTTAGGACTTTCCCTCTTGACACTCCCCGCCCCCTCCCCGCAACTGTGTGATGCTTTCTCTCTCTCTCTCTCAAATAAATAAATCTTAAAAATAAAATTAATAGGATGAAACAGATTGGGGGAATTTACTGACATAGAAATACAGGTAATGTCAACTAAATGTCTTTTTATTCAAACATGTTTTATTTCTAATTTAAGTCATTATCTAAAGTTTTTTGTAGATAACCTTTTTTTTTTTTTTTAATTTTATTTATTCATTTGACAGAGAGAGACAGTGAGAGAGGGAACACAAGCAGGGGGAGTGGGAGAGGGAGAAGCAGGCTTCCCGCCGAGCAGGGAGCCTGATGTGGGGCTCGATTCCAGGACCCTGCAACCATGCCCTGAGCTGAAGGCAGACGCTTAATGACTGAGTCACCCAGTCGCCCCTTTTGTAGGTACCGTTATGAAGAAAGGATCTTGTAATTGGCCTCTAGAGTGTTCTTTTTGGCAACATGTTTGAAATAAAGCTTTTACATTCTTTGTAACTATCCAAACTTTGTTTATTTGAAATAAGAGCAGCCTTCACTAAAACTTCAATGAACTGTGACTAAAACTGGAACATACAGCAATCAAGAAAGAAATATTTGGAAACTAATACATGAATAATTACATTTTCACTGAGATGATTACGTTACATTACATTATTTCCTTAGTCAATTGTGCAGCTTCCCCAAAATACTTTGAGAGTTATATAGTAAAAACTTAACTCATATTTTAAAAATATATTTAAAATACTTTGGGTGACATGGTATTATGTCATCTCTGATACTGTAGTTTTATTGTTTAATGTTAGAAGTATTCATGTGTCAGTTTTCTTTTCAGTATATTTTTTAAAAATCCTGATTATGTAGTTTACTCCCAGAACAGAGAAAGGATTCTTAAACACTTAGTATGTATAGTAAATAGGGGGGAAAAAGAATCCTACCTCAGTAGAGGAAACACATCACTATAGTTATAAAAATAGTTATGGTAAGGTGAACGATAAAGGTGGATGTTGGCTGGGGTTTCATTTTTGCTGTCATTCTGGGAGGAAGACCTTGACTACATTATCTTGATCTTTTCGATAGAAGTCTTATACTTGTTTATTGCCTAAAGGGTAGAATTTGTCACAAATAGCAAGTGACTTTAAATATAATCACTTATTATTTAAAACATAAAAGAAAACCAAACACCCTCTCAGAGTCTAACAGGTGGTTTTCATAACTGCTGCATTAGAAATTACATCCTAGGAAAACACCTTCATGGCTGCATCCTTCCAAAATCTTTTCCTAATTTCTCCAAAGGTCTTAATTATCTTCTCTTCATAATTTAAAAGAAAACTTGCATAAAATGTCTAAAGACAACAGCTATATTTGGTCTCACATTTGAGTGAAGGAAAATGGAGCCATCAGTTTGAAACTGATAATATTTTCTCTTAAACTCTTTGCTATTCAAACATAAACAGATTTTGTTATTGCAAATTTCTTTATATAATTGGTAGAAAGGATGAAATAACCTGTTTTTCATCATAGTGTGAGAATAACCAGAAAAAAATATATAACATAACTTGGATCCTCCTTTTGTCCCAAGATGTGTGACACCTGCTCTCGACTGAGAATGGATTAAAAGAAAACCTTCCACATATGTTTTCCCAAACTTTTCATTTGTTTGGTCTTTTTTACTTTCTTTTCCGGCAGACGCCCCCAACCAATTCTCAATTGCAGGCATCCATTATAATAAAGGATCCAAAATGATAATGCGCTACTTAAATTCTTAGAGGTAACTCTCAAAATTTGTCTCTTGAGGTTGTTTTATAGAAGGGGAAGGATTTCTTAGAAAAGACACTTCTCTCCGCCCCTCCTATGTTTTTACTGTAAGTGAAATATTTGTGAAAAAAGTTAAGAATTTTCCCCTTTTGTATCCAAGAAAAAAAAAAAAAAGGATTATGCTGGTGTACAAACAGGGGACAGGTCGAATAATTGCACAATACTTATTACATAATGTTTTTCTTTGACTTTAACTTCCTTTATCAGGGCTGAATTTTAAGGGAACCCAAGAAAAACAGAATTAGAAATTTATTACAGAAAATGTCATTAGCTAGTACAGAAAACCATTTTTGTTAGTTTTATTTCTAAAATCAATGTGCATATCTAACATTAAAGCTTAAAAATGAAAATGAACTTGTTTTTAAAATAGAATATATGTGCTTCTTAGAATTTAGCCCAACATATTGAAAGGAGAGAATTATAATATTCACTGTGGATTCTTTTATAAAACTCCATGCGTGTGTTGCCATCTTTAAGTTTATGATAGGAAAGAAAAGCTAAAGACCTTTCACAGCTTTCATAAAAATTGCTTTATAAAATTGTGGCCATAGGAGATATAAATACCATGAAAAAAGTGAGTCAAATGGTACATTTTGTATATAGAACAAACAGCATCATACATTTATGGGATACTACAAATCACCCAAACTTTAGAGCTCAATGACAATAACCATTTTAGTTTTTCAGCTCAGTATTACTCAATAAAGTAGTTCTGTTATATTTTCAAAATATGCTCCCACTTTTACACTTGTCAGCTTCATTCAGTATTTTCAAGGACAGAGTTAGTGATTCTATCTACAGAAGACAGTCATGGTCAAAAATATTTTCATGGATATGACACAAAAGTCATAACATTTCAATCATTAAAATTATCTGTCCCAATTATCTTCTATATATTTTATATTTAATTTTTTTTAAAAAGTGGGTTGAAATTTTTTTAAAAAAATCATTAATGTCCTGTAGTTTGTAATTTACACAACTGCATTAAAACATATTTATTCTTTGTGTCACCACAATACATATAGTTGTTTTCTTCTTCCTAGGAAATAATAGTTAATAGGTTCACAAAATGCAGGCTAATCCTAGGATGACCAAGAGGTCATGACAGATGGGTTGGCTATGCGAATTTCCAGGCCAAGATGTGCAGTAGAAGGAGAATAGTGTGGTTTGTCATGGATGCTGGAAGAGAAAAGGGGTGACACCAGCATTCAATCTGGAAAATACTAAGTCAGTGGACTTCAAGTGTGAATTCTACATTGAAATCTTCATTCAAAACTTGTTTATATTTTCCTTTGGAAGCCATAAAGAAAATGGACAAAAAATTTGTGGAATGTTTGCTGAAATTGGTCTAATGTCACCAAAAGGATATTAATCATTATCTTCAGTGAAAAGCTTGATATTTTTCTATTACTTGATTTAAAATAAAAGTATTCATGCTTATGAGTAGTCTATGATTATGAGCTTTGACTATTTTTTCATAAGTGTTCTAATTATTTCAATGTTCTAAGTATTTCTCTCACTCTAATTTCTCATTCTAATTCCACTGGGTCTTTGGTATTTAATGCTGTTCCACATAATACATTTTGTTGTTAGAAATAGGAGTATAATAAAGTTTAATTTAATTGAACTTTGGCCAAAAGGTGCACCATGAAAAACCCTCAAGTATGGTTTGAAAGAATTTTAAAAGTATTGTGTTGTATGATAATCACTTGGAATGTTTTATGGGTCCATTAAAATTATCTCCTTTGTCCTTACGACTTACAAAGGCCACATACAATGGTCATTGAGTTTTTAGATTCTAAAGGCAGCTCCACCATTAATTAGCTGTAGAACACTGAAAAAAATTGCATTAACTTTCAAAATGCATTTCTCCCATATATTAAATGGAAATAGTTTCGATACTAACCTCATAGTATCATTTTCAGAATAAAATGAATTGGGTTTATCCTCAATGAGGTTTTGTCGAAATGAAAAAACTGCTATTTTATGTCGATCCTATTAGCGTTATCTTTGTTCCTGCCATATGTATTTAAGACCGTTGGAGTTACTAAGTCCTAAGGGTGATATAACAAAGTATCACTCTGCTTTGATTTTCTGCTGATGTTCACACTACTACTGTTATCAAAAACCAACCTTCATGCTTTCGAGCCAAAATATAATGCAAAGACAGAGTTTGGGATAAAGAGGAACAATAGTTTTATTGCTCTGACAGGCAAAGGAGGCTGCAGCAGGCTAAGGCCTTCAAACACTGCAAGCCATCCCACAGCGAGGGGCTGGAGTGTTTTATAGGGAAATAGAGGATCTAGCTGGTTTGGGCAGGAATTATGCAGGTGCCTCCAGTCTCCTTTGTCAAGTCTTTAGGGTGGTACCAGGTTCCTAAAAGGCTGAGAAAGGAAGAGGGGGGGTTTTTGGAAGACAGCAAAAAGTTTACTTTAAAATCAAGCTTCATTGAAGCATTAGTGCTGCTATTTTGAATTTTGTCCAACTTTACGTTTTTAAACAGTTTCACTACTGATAGTATCATTACCATTTCCTTTATTTTTAACTGCCCAAAGAAAGATTCTCCAAGTTTGAAGGTCTAGAATTATATATATATATATATATATATATATATATATACATATATATATATAATATAACATACCATATATATATATATTTACATACACACACATACAAAAATGCATTTGTATTAATATTCTTTCTTCATTTCTTATTTACCAGTGAGAAAAATTAGTTAGGTCATTCAGACAACTGTCCTACTTGATCTTATAAATAGGTGAATGAAAGACATTTTTTTTTAATTTTATGATATTTCAGAGAGTAAAAGTTTACCAGGCCACAACTGAAGTAAAATTCAAACACAAAGAAGTAAACATATATGAAAGCCACCTTCATCTAATTATATTTTCCAGTTCTGGAAAATTGGAAATTTTGAGAGTCTTAGGAGATAGGAAAAAAAAAAAAAAAAGACAGTAATGAAAGCTCAGTATCTAAGTAAATGGTGGTAGTTTAATACAAGTTCCTCTCCGCCCCCAAACAAACAAAAAACACTAAAAGTGTAGGCAAAACAGTGTATTACCAGAAAGGAAATTTTAGAAGATTTATTTAGACAATACAAAAATAAATTGATGGAGATTTTCTTATACAAACAGAAATGAAGATCATAGAATGGACTAAATATTTGGAAATTCTGTGTTACAATGAATGTGTAAAACAATAATAAAGCAGCTCTTGGTTTTTTTTAAAAATAGAACTTCAATCCATGACATGAAATATGTATAAGTTAGGCAGGTAACAATGCCAAAGAGAGTAAAGGTAGAAGTTTTTAATTTGACGACTTAACGATTCATGCTCCAAAAATATATAAACAGTATGTAGCATAAAATTAGTGGAGAAGAAAATTATGATAATAAAAAAATAACTACCAAAGCAAAACAAAACAAAATCACAAAAATCAGGCAGTCCAAAGCAAAAGACAGAAGGTAGAAATTCCAAAGTGGGATTGATTATGTTTCATTGAAATGAGTTGAAATATGTAGGTGAAAGAAACAAATGTCAGGCAGAATTCTAAAAATTTAACACACTTCTGGTTTCCAGCTCTGACATGTTAAAAGCTTTGAAGTTACCACTCTAGTCCTTACAAAAAGTGGCGGGGCGGGGGGGGGGGGAATGAAGAAACTGAATATCAATAACTTTTATAGCTTTTGACAGAGGACCGAGGTCATATGACAAAATGCTACCTTGAAATCTGGAAACAGGTAAATCAGAGTCACAGCCAAGATTAGTTTATCTGAAGCAAAGGGCTGGAGTCATAAACTGATAGTGGTTAAATGTGACTAATGCTGGAAGTGACCTTGGACAAACTGAGGGACGCTCTTGCTAGTCATAGTCTCATGGAGAACCTCACACTTTCATGGGTCTCAACTTCAGGAACCCTACCAGTTTCTGAAAGTCAAGAGCCAATAAAAATGCCCTCTTGGCTCTGGCAGGGGGAGCTAGAAATAAACTTGCTGAAATATCCCCAGAGTTGTCTCCAAAGCAAAGGCCTACTACTAGGGAAAAGACTTTATAAGCCTTGTCCCACCTGGGGGAAGGGAGTGTCCTGGACTCCAGTCCCTTCTAGCCTTCCTATCTCGCTCAACTGAGGGGCAGAAAACTAAGTCAAGGTCATAACCCGGGGGAACAGGGCCACATAAAAGACTGGAAACTGACTATGATTAGAGGATATTTCCACTCCCACATGCTTTATCACTACACTAGCAGGGATCCAGTAGATCAGTGGATTACCTGAAAAAGCAGCAAGACATAGAATCTAAGGAGTTTTTAGATAACCCAAGGACAACAGAGGAGTCAGAATTTATGATACTAGAGGAAGTTAACACCACGGGCACCTACAACTATAGCAAATGTTAACCATAGCCCAATTTCTAGCTAGATTAACATAAAACCTCCCACTAAAGGCCTATTTGCTGCAGTTCCAAGTACCCAAAACATAATGGTTAGCTTTCAACAATAAATCACAAGCCAAATTACGTTTGTTTTTTTTTTAAAGATTTTATTTATTTATTTGACAGAGAGAGACACAGCGAGAGAGGGAACACAAGCAGGGGGAGTGGGAGAGGGAGAAGCAGGCTACCCACTGAGCAGGGAGCCTGATGTGGGGCTCAATCCCAGGACCCTGGGACCATGACCTGAGCCGAAGGCAGATGCTTAATGACTGAGCCACCCAGGCGCCCCCAAATTACATGTCTTTAAAGAAAAAAAGCAAGCACCCGAACTAGATCTAGATAAGACAGAGTTTGGAATTATCAGAAGGGAATTTAAAATAACTATGAATAATATGCTAAGAAGTGTAACGGAAGAGAGACAAAATAATAAAGATCAATAAACACTGTAAGACATGAAGTATACTTTTGATGGTTTCATCAGTAGATTGGCCATGGCCAAGGAAAGAATTAGTTAATTAGAACATATGTCAACAGATGTCAATAGATATCAATAGAAACTTCCCATACCGAAGTGCAAAAAAAAAAAAAAAAAAAAAAAAAAGGACTTCAAGACAAACTAGACAGATCCAACATGAAGTTTTGCTACACACCTCCCCGTTTTTAGTAACTCATAGCAGAAGCAGGTAGAAAATCACTATAGATGTAGTTAACTTGAGTAATGTTATTAACCAAATTGTTCTAATTGACATTTACAGAATACTCTCTTCAACAACAGAATACACATTTTTTTTCCTATACCAACATGAAACATCAAGACAAACCACTTCCTGGGGAAGAAAAAAAAAAAAAAAAACACCTAACAAACTTTAAAAAGTACAAATCATACCAATTTGTAATGGATTCTAATGGAATGCAAAGAGAAATCAGTAAGAATGTAAGTGAAAAATACTCATCTATTAGGAGATTAAACAACATATTGCAAAATAACATCTGTGCCAAAGAAGAAATCTGAAGAGAAACTTAAAAAAAAAAAAAGTTTTCAACTAAATGAAACTGAAAATGCAATTTATCTAAATTGTTGGGACACCATGAAAGCAGTACTTAGACGGAAATATACAGTATTAAGTGCACAGGTTAGAAACAAAAAAAAAAGATCTAAAGTCAATAATCTAAATTTAAGCCTAAAGTAATAGTGGGGAAAAAAGGCAATAATAAACATAGTAGCAGAACCAAATAAAATTAAAACAGGATAACAACAGAGAAAAAAAAAAATCAATGAAACTAAAAGTTGGTTCTTTATATAAGATCAATACAACTGGGCGCCTGGGTGGCTCAGTTGGTTAAGCGACTGCCTTCGGCTCAGGTCATGATCCTGGAGTCCCGGGATCGAGTCCCACATCGGGCTCCCTGCTCGGTGGGGAGTCTGCTTCTCCCTCTGACCCTCCTCCCTCTCATGCTCTCTGTCTCTCATTCTCTCTCTCGCAAATAAATAAAATCTTAAAAAAAAAAAATTAAAGATCAATACAACTGATAAACCTCTAAGCAAATTAAGAAAAAATATTTATAAAATACCAACATAAAAATGAAAGAGGAATCATCTCTACAAATCTCATGCACATTGATACCAGTCTCATAAACATTAAAAGGATAATAAAGATATATTTGGACAACTTTATACCTACAACTTTGATGATGAGAAAAGAATGGAACAATCTCTTAAAAGACAAACAGTCATAATTCATATGAGGAGAAAGATAATCTGAAAGACCTGTGTCTTTTATAGAAAACTGATGAATAATTAATAAATTTCTTCAGAAGGAAATCAGATCTACTTGGTTTCACAGGTGAATTCTACCAAATAATTGAGGAATAATTGATACCAATTTTCACATTTAATAAAAAATAGAAAAAGAGGGGAGCATTACTTGCATTGCTCTAATATCAAAAACAGATAAATAGGGCGCCTGGGTGGCTCAGTTGGTTAAGCGACTGCTTTCGGCTCAGCTCATGATCCTGGAGTCCCGGGATCGAGTCCCGCATCGGGCTCCCTGCTCTGCTTCTCCCTCTGGACCCTCCCCCCTCTCATGTGCTCTCTGTCTCTCTCATTCTCTCTGTCTCAGATAAATAAATAAAAATAAAATCTCTAAAAAAAAAAAAAAAACAGATAAAGATATTACAAGAAAGGAAAATTGCAGGCCAATATCTCTCATGAAAATAAATGTAACAATTTTCCAAAAAATGAGCAAATCAAATTCAACAGTGCATAAAAATGAACACAATCAAGTTACATTTATTCTAGATGTACAATGCCAGTGCAACTTTTGAAAATTAAACAATGTACTTACCGTATCAATAGGCAAAAAAAACAAAACAAAACAAACAAATAAACAAAAACCTGTAAATTGATAGAAAATAAACTTCAATAAAATCCAACATCTGTTTATGGTGATAAAGTTCAGAAAACTAGGAATAGAGTGGAATTATCTCAATTTGGAAAATAAAATGTATTAAAATCCTAGAATAACATCATTTTAATTGTGACAAACTGATTACTTTTCCCCTAGAATCTGAAACAATGAAATCATGTACACTTTCACTGTTCCTATTCAGCATTATTGAACATTGCCCTGCCTATTGGCAAGAAAAGCAAACGGAAGGTATAAAGATTTTGAAGGAAGAAATTAAACTGTCTTTGTTCACAGATGACATGATTATCTATGTAGAAAATTCCAAATAATAAACACACAAATATTTTCTGGAATACACAAGTATATTAAGTTATAGGATACAAGGTAAATATAACTAGAATGAACAATTAGAATTTGAAATTAAATTTTAAAAAATCATTACTATTTGCCACAGTACCAAAAAGCTGAAATACTTTGGCATAAATCTGAAATTAGGACTTCCAAATATGTATAGATTCTATGAAGAAAACTATAAAATTATGAATGAAATCATAGATCTAGAGATACTGTGTTCATAGATTTTAAGATCCAATACTGTTAAGATGTTACAGTCTTAAATTACATGTAATTTTTTTATTTTATTATGTTATGTTAATCACCATACATTACATCATTAGTTTTTTGTGTAGCCTTCCATGATTCATTGTTTGCGTAAAACACCCAGTGCTCCATTCAGTACGTGCCCTCTTTAATACCCATCACCAGGCTAACCCATCTCCCCAACCCCCTCCCCTCTAGAACCCTCAGTTTGTTTCTGAGTCCAGAGTCTCTCATGGTTGTTCTCCCCCTCTGATTCTCCCCCTTCATTTTTCCCCAATGTTACATTACAAAATTATTGACTACATGTTCCCAATTTGATCTAGAGATTCAATGTGATGCAAATTCAACTCCTATAAGCTATTTATTAGGTATCAAAAAAAAAAAAAACTGACTTGAAAACCTATATGAAAAATAAAACACCTAAAATGGTCAACACAATACTGAAGAATAAAAATAATTTTAGGATGCACAGTAATTTCAAGAATTACTGTAAAGCTACAATATTCAAGGCAGCATGCTATTGGAGAAAGAACTTATAAATCAATAGACAGAAAAAAGAGTCCACATTAGACACACACAAATACTGTCAATTGATCTTTGACAAAGGAACAAAGGCAATTCAATTAAGAATATTTTTTTCAACACATGGTGCTGGAAACTAAAAATTAAAGGAAGAAGATGCCACTAAACACCTATTAGAGCGGCTAAGACAAAATAACACAAACATAAAAAGGATATTACCAAACACTAGTGAGGATTTGGAGTAATAGGAATTCTCATTCATTGCTTGTAGAAATGCCCAATGGTACAACCACTTTGGAAGACTAAACTAAACATAGTTTTAGCATACACTCCAACAAGTACTGTTCTAGGTATCCACTCGATTCATTTTGTGTCCACACAAAAACCTCCATGTAAATATTTATAGCTTTCTTCAAAACTGTCACAAACTGAAAGCAGCCAAAATATCATTTAATAGGTAAATGGATAAACAAACTGTGGTGCATCCAAACAATGTAATGTTATTTATTTATTTATTTATTTATTTATTTAAGATTTATTTATTTTTTTTTTTTATTTGACAGAGACACAGCGAGAGCAGGAACACAAGCAGGGGGAGTGAGAGAGGAAGAAGCAGGCTTCCTGCCGAGCAGGGAGCCCGATGTGGGACTCAATCCCAGGACCCTGGGATCATGACCTGAGCCGAAGGCAGACGCTTAACGACTGAGCCACCCAGGCGCCCTGTAATGTTATTTAGTAATTTAAAAAATTTGAGTTATTAAGCTATCTTAAATGCATATTGCTAGGTGAATGAAGTCAGTCTAAGAGGGCTACATACTGTATAATTGCAAAAATATGACATTCTGGAAAGAATGGCAAAACTATAGATACACTACAAATTTCAGTGGCTGCCAAGGTTTTGGAGAATGAGAGGGACAACTGAATAGGCTAAGAACAGAGAATTTTTAAGGCAATGAAACTATCTGTATGATTCTATAATTGTCCATACGTGATAATATGTGGTTGTCAACACCCACTAAACTTTAGAAAGAATGAACCTTAATGCAATCAGATGCGATCGCTTATAAAGCCTAGAGATTATCAGTGTGCTCTGCAGAACATGATAAAACAATCTTTATTATTAATACATGAAACAACGTTATTGAAGGGTATGTATTGAAACGATATGTAAAGAATCTCAATTATCTCTGAATTTGATGTTTAGATGCAATACAATGTCAATCAAATTACTAAGGGGAGTTTTTTAAATTAGAACTTGAAACCCATATCTAAAGTATATAAGGAAATTTAAATTGTCAAGACCAGTGGAGACATACTTGAAGATCAGGATGGAAGGTTTTGCTCAAATTTCAAAGTGATCTGAAGTCATAGCAAATAGAAATTATTTTGATCTTAATTAAAACAAAAATAGCATATCAAATATGATGACTGCAAACTAAAAAATAGAGGGAAATTTGTAGCACTAAATGTTCATCCTAATACAGAGAAAGGATTCAACTCAAGTTTTCATCTTAACAAACAAGGAAGAAATTAAGCCCCAAATAAGCAGGATAACGGAAATATCAGAGCATAAGCAATGAAAGAGAAAAAAAATAAAATCAATGAAACAAAAAGATGACTTTTAAAAGTAAATCAATAAACTGATAAACCTCTAGCAACAGCAATCAGGAAAAAAAAAAAAAAAAAAAAGGAAGGATAATTTACCAGTACCAGGAATGAGAGATTACTTTCGTACTAATTCTACAGATACTTAAAAAAAGGATAGTAAGGAAATGGGGACAATTTATATCACTAAATTCAATATCTTTGATAAAATAAACAAACTACCTGAGACACTAAAGACACAAAATACAGAACTCCCTCAGTAAGAAATTACCTTATAGCACCATATTTGCTTTTTATCCCCAATTGTAGTTACCATAAAATGTTATATAAGTTTCAGGTGTACAACATAGGAATTAGACAATTTTATAGATTACATGATGCTCACAACAATAAATAAGTCATAGTGATGAAAAGTACAGCACAGGGAATATAGTCAATAATGTAATAATTTATATGGTGACATATCCACTTTAAAAAGAATAAAAGCATCATGATCATATCCTGCCAATCTCTCCCAAAAAAGATAAACTGCCCTTGTCAGAATAAACCTACTATTTGTTACCAGTCTGAAGACAACTTTAACAAATGGGACTCTATGTGATTACAATAATTCAATAACTGGGGCGCTTGGGTGGCTCAGTTGGTTAAGCGACTGCCTTCGGCTCAGGTCATGATCCTGGAGTCCTGGGATCGAGTCCCACATCGGGCTCCGTGCTCGGCGGGGAGTCTGCTTCTGCCTCTGACCCTCCCCCCTTTCATGTGCTCTCTCTCATTCTCTCTCAAATAAATAAATAAAATCCTTAAAAAAAATAATTCAATAATCATCCAATTTAGAGCAGTACTCATGAGATTAATTTAAAAAAAAATAGGACTACTAAAATATGCCCACATTTCTATTTCGGTAATGAAGAACATGCTAATTTTTTTGTCAATTCTTTGGAGGAGAATTCAACTCTAAGTCAAAAGGATCAAAAACTGTAATAATGCCAGAAGTGTGAAGAGTTCTGACTCTAAAAATAGACTTGATAGAAACAAGTGTCTTTCCCCAGGAAGGAGGAAGAGTCTGGAAATATGAATTAAATGAGCAGAGATTTACCTTTGGCTATTTATTCTCAATATGTGAGGATCTGAGCCACAAGGATGAATGTTCATGCTGAATGTGGAAAGGTACGGGAAGACACAGGCTAGGTACTCATGATTCTTTAAAAGCCACAGATAAACTCTATCTCCCGTTTAGAAGGGAACACAGTTGTACATCTTTGAGCCACTGAAGATCTGTGAAAGGCTCATCCTGTTGTGACCAAGCTTTCGAAAAAAATAGACACCCAATATAGACAGGGTACAAGTTGAGTGCAGGAAACTCCCATCATATTAAAGGAATAAAACAGAATTAGGAGTCAATGAGCCAACTGAGACCTGAAGATTATAGAGTTGGAAAAAAAAAAAAAAAGAGAGAGAAGAGTTAGACAGTGAGTCAAAAGGTGACCAAGAAGAGGTCTCCAATTGAATAATTATCTTGTATTATCCTTACCTGATAAAAAAGCTGTTGGGGACAAATTTGTAAAGAGCCACTAATTTTATTTTATTTATTTATTTTTTTAAGATTTTGTTCATTTATTTGACAGAGAGATAGACAGAAGAGCACAAGCAGAGGGAATGGCAGAGGGAGAGGGAGAAGCAGGCTCTGCACTGCGCAGGGAGCCCAATGCGGGACTCGATCCCAGGACCCTGGGATCATGACCTGAGCCGAAGGCAGACGCTTAACCATCTGAGCCACCCAGGCACCCAAGAGCCACTAATTTTAATCACTGTAAAAGATAAGACCAAATATACATAACATATTGCCATCTGTATATATATATATATATATATATATATATATCTTCACCTAATCTATGCTTGAAAATGTGAAAAATGATTGGAAATCCTTATAAATATAAAGAATCTGGTTCAAACTGGAACCTAGATTTAATTGCATTGGGGTCTTTTCAAGCCAGAGATAAAAGGAGTAAAAGAAAAAAGAAAAAAGAAAAAAAAAGAAATGGAATTCAATCAAATGTGAGATGAAATTCAGAAGAGAATAGAAAAACCAAGAAGAGGGAAGACAGCTGTGAAATATATTATGTGCTCCCACTAGTTTTGAATGTATTCATTAAAATTGATGTTTGCCTTTATTAGGTTTTATTACTTTTATTTAATGAAGATAATTGGTAAAATGAATACTAGCAAGAGTTTTTGTGTAGACTTCCAAAGTACAAGGAGGAACTCAGCTGTTTTTAATGAAAACATTCAAAGGAAAACATTTTCCTTAAGTTACCTTTGGTATTGATACCAAATAAAACGTTTGGACAACAGAAAATTCAAATAATAATGTTCAAAATTTAGCACATCCTGATGAGTTGACTTCTGTCTTTTAAATTCAATTGTACGACATATAAGACTTGTATTACACATTCAACATTTTTAAAGAAAATACTGAAATATATGGTTATTCATATTGTCATCTGTTATTCATATGAACAGCTTACTTTTTTATTCTACAAAATTACTTTTATTAATGTGACTTAATACACAGTGAGAAATTACTTTAAATTTATATCGTATTGCACACAATTAAGCTAATACATGATTATACTTAAAAGGTTAATGCCATGAAGATAGACATGTTGCAATGAAAATTAATGCAATGATACCTTAACATATAACTGTTTCTACTATAGAATACAAATTCTGAAATTCAATTTTTTAAGGCATCGTATATGAGTAGTAAGAGTGAGAAATGTAGGAAGGGAAATAAAGGGAACATAAACATAAGAGTCACGTATCTGCTCATATATTGGAGTTCCATGTAATTTAAAATGCATTTAAATGAAGAATGGCCTTCCAGACATCCTATTTATTCATAGTCGTGGGTCTTGAAATCTATCTTTTTGCAAGACTCAGAATGAGCTGCAAATGTAGCATCCCAGGAAAGGGATCCTTCTATTGCCGTAGGATTCCACTGAAGAATTACATCAAACATAATTGGATCCTTTCATCTCTAACTTAAGAAAGTGGTCAAATTTTCTCATATGTGCCTTGAGAGAAGTTGACCTGTCTTTATATATCTTTATTAGGAGAGTTACTTTGTATAAAATACTACCTTCCAACTTTATAACTAAGAACCTAGAGAATATGAAAGTTGTAATTGAATGAATGCTACATACGATCAATTTTTGCTGTTAGAAATTCTTGTTTTTCAAATAAACTGTTAAAATTATTTTATTTTTATACTGATTTTAATCCCTAAAACAATGTATACAGCTTAATTTTGTCAATAAAAATCCTACCTTTAATTCTATTCAGGATGGTTCTGAGACTTGTCTATTAAGGAAAATTTAGATGTAAAAATGAAGAGGTCAAGAATTTTCAACTAGTGTTAACTTTTCTTTCATTTAATCTCCCTACCAAGAATAAGTGCTATATATACATTTAATAATGTTTAGTTGCAAAATGTTGTATTTTCCAATATTATTATGATAAATATATGTAAACTTTGTCAAAATTAATGATTTAAACCACAGTGAATGTAAAAAACAGTGATATTTTACTAAATAGCAATTCATAATATATAAATATGCATGACTTTTAAACCTCATTTAAAATATGTCTATGAGGCATCTAGTTTCTGTTAAAAAAAACAAATGGAGATTAGCCTTGAAAATCCCCTGAGTAGACAAAACCAGTTTAGGCATACAAACAAAGCTTAATTTAGCTTATTTTGCAAGACTAACTTGACCTGGGTCATTTCTTACTTATGCCTCTAGAAACCATGAGTAAAACTTAAACTGTTTTCCAAAATGGATATGAGGGAATCATTGACCAAGTCCCTACTGGAATTTAATAAAATTCTAATATTTAATAAAATTCTAATATTATAACCAATCACTGTGAAAAATAGTCACTGCCTCCCCACTATATAAGCTTCTTCATAACAATAGGTCTCTGAGCCTCATTCTATTTTTTTGTTTTGAACTGTCTTTGATGTGTGCAAAACAAACCTTTACTAATTTACTATTAAACTTTGTTGATTCATTGGCATTACATCTGCCATTTCTAAACTTTTGACATTTTCCATTACACATATAAGGACCCTGGAAGTCTTCAGTCCATCATAACAATAAAAAAGCTGAACAGGCAGAGAAATCAACAACTCTTTTTGAATCCATAATAGAGTGGAAGACACAGGGCAAACTTCTGCCCACAAGATTGGAGAGAAAGATGACACATGCAAGGAGTCTCAACTTACCAGAGCAGAAACTCACAACTCAAAACCAGAAACCAGTGCCGGAGATGAAAATCTGAACTGTAATCCACAAATTGCAGGATGCTCAGTGTGGACAAGTCTGAGAGTTAAAACCTGCACCTGTGGCGGGGAGGGGGGGGTCACACATGCATAGTCCCCACAATATTATGAATTTTTTCTCCAGGAGTACAACCAGGTTTTCGCAGTAAATATTGGAGAAAAATTCCCTCAGGCTTTGTCAGGGGAATGGGAAAGTGAACCATTTTGAAATAGGTTCTGTTCTTCTTAATAAGCCCTACCCTCAGGTGAAATTAATTAACCTGGACCTATCCTGCTGAGGTATTATCAGAGCCTAAAACACCTGGGGAAAGGAAAGACCGAATTTCAGCTCTCTCTAGCGATCCTCTACCATCTAAGCAGGGAGAAAATAAAGGAGAAACACTTGTTAACTTCAAAGTCCAGAGGCACAGACTCACTAAAAGACTGAAATTTAATTATAGGTTATAGAATGAGAATGCTTTCTTTCTCCCCACACCTTGTATTACATTACTAAAGACCTATTTTAGGCAGTTTCCTTACCCCATGCATCATGTCTGCCTGTCAAGAAAAAAAAAATTACAAGGCATACCAAAAGGCAAAAAATGCAATTTGATGAGACAGAGCAAGCATTAGAACCAGACACGGTGGCAAGAATAATTATAATTACCAGTCCAGGAATTTATTATTTTTTTTATTTTTTTATTTTTTTAAAGATTTTATTTATTTATTCATAAGAGACAGAGGGAGAGAGAGGCAGAGGGAGAAGCAGGCTCCCCGCTGAGCGGAAAGCCTGATGTGGGACTCGATCCCAGGACCCTGGGGTCATGACCTGAGCCGAAGGCAGACGCTCAACCATCTGAGCCACCCAGGCACCCCAGTCCAGGAATTTAAAACAGCAGAGGGTTCTGATGTCACAAGTAGAGTGCATACAAGACAGATGGGCAATGTAAGCAGGTAATTTAAATAAAGAACAAAAAGCAGTGCTAGAAATCAAAAACACTGTAACAGACAAAAGAATGTCTTTTATGGTCTTACCAGTAATATGGACAGAGCTGGAGAAAAAAACTCGGCACTAGAGAATGTATTAATAGAATCCTCAAAAACTGAAAAACAGAACAAATATTGGAAAAAAGAAAACAATATCCAAGGGCTGTGGGAAAACTACAACAGGTATAATGTGTTTAATGGGAATACCCATAGAAGAAGAGAGAAGAAGCAAAATAAATATATAAAATAATAAAGACTGAGAATTTCCCCCAAATTAATGTCAGACATCAAGCCACAGATACAGTAAGTTCAGAGAACACCAAGCATAATAAATGCAACACACACACACATCACTGTGTATCATCTTCAAACTAAAGAAAACACCCTGAAGAAGCCAGAGGGGAAAACAAAAACAAAAGAAAACAAAACATTAAAGAATTATATCTGAATCTCCTCAGAAACCTTCTAAGCCAAAATAGAGTGGAGTAAAATATTTAAATGGTCAGAGAACAAGAACCACCAACCTAGAAATCTGTACCCAATGAAAACATCCTCCAAAAATGAGGGAGAAGTAAGGACACTTTCAGACAAATAAAAATTGAGGGATTTTTTTTTTTTTTTGTCTGTAGATATGCCTTGCAGAAAAATGTTGAAGTTTTTTTAGAGAGAAGGAAAATATTATGGTCAAAAAAATCAGTTACATAGTGTCAAAGAAGGAGTAAGTAAAAAAAAAAAAAAATATATATATATATATATATATATATATATATATATATATATATATATCTCATAAGTGACCTAACAGAAACAGTTTATTCAAAATGATAATACCAACAATGCATCAGTTATGTATACTTATCTATATATCATATGCATATGACGCTTATGTATGCTTATATATAAATGAAATGAATGGCAGCAATGATACAAAGAACAGGAGGGAAGAATTGGGATTATTTTGTTAGTAGAAGATACACTCTCTGTGAAGTGGTATAGTATTATTTTGAAGAGGACTTGGATTAGCTGTAAATGTATATTGCAAACTCTACTACAAAAAGTGGGGTGGGTATCCTCTATGCTAAGAAAGGAGAGAAAATGTAATCTTAAAAAATGCCCAGTAAAAACCACAAAGGCAGAAAAAGAGTGGAAGGCAAAAACAGGAACAAAGGACAACAAATAGAAAACAGTAATGAATATGGAAGACATGAATCCAGCTATATCAACAATCATGAATGTCAATAGTTTAAATGCACCATTTTTTTTTAAATGCACCAATTATAAGACAGATTGTCAGAGTGGATCAAAGAGGAAGACCTAACTATATGTTGTCTATAGGAAACCGAATTTAAATAAAAGACACATATAGATTCAAAGTAAATGCATGAAGAAATATATTTCATGTCAACAGTAATCAAAGCAGAAGTAGCTATATTATTTTTAAGCACAGCAATACAAGTTTGTAGGAATAAAGAAGGTATTACATAAAGATAAAGGGGCCAATTCTCTAAGAAAACATAACAATCTTTACTTTGTATGTGCCTAGCAGCAGAGTGTCAAATTATGTGAGTCAAGGGACCATGTCTTTATAATCCAATTTGACCAACCATTGGACATTAGGCTCCCTCTCCTGGAGGGTGCATGTTGTTGGTCTATGCATCTCCCTCAGCTAAGGCCATTATTCCTAGGAAAGAACTCAGCTTAAAGCTGTCAGCAAGCAACATCCCCAGCAGTTGGGTCATTGAAGGACTGAGTCCTGAAGGAGGAATCTTGGCGCACTGCAGCCAATTCTACAAATGCTTTTGACAAAGTAGAACATATTCCTAGAGTAACTTTTTCTCTATCCATATACAATGGTAATGTTCAGGAGCAATTGGATTGCAGTCAAAGATTAAGAATTTGTTATTAAAATTAGATTTATTGATATGGCCTTTTTCTAGCTAGGTGTTCATTTGGACAGAAAATAACAAAAGGTCATTATCTCCTGTTCTTCATTGAAATAAGATGCCACTTATGCAGGACATCAAGTGTATACGCAAGCTCAGCACCACTCTCGGCAGGAGGCAGGTGAAGACCTCGGGGTGTGCTATGCTGAGATTATTGCCAGAGTGCTAATATTCTGAGCACAGCTGGTAGAACCCTGTTAAAATGTTGTATTTGTCTTCTTTTAGAAAGCACCAGCGGTGTAGAACTTGCCATGAGCCTTAATTTGCCCCACCTTTAGTGCTTCCATCCGTAATCATATGTGTCTTAATAAATGTGGACAACGTCATTATATCAGGGAGTATATTTTACAGAACACATTCTGGGGTTGTCAATTTTTTGAAAATTACTCAAACATGTGCTGTTTACTATGAAATTATTTTCACTTGTTAAGTGATTTTGTTATTTACATAAAATCAAATGTCCTGGGACGTCTTGGTGGCTCAGTGGGTTAAGGGTCCAACTCTTGATTTCAGCTCAGGTCATGATCTCAGGGTTGTAAGATCGAGCCCCACACCAGGCTCCACGCTCAGCAAGGAGTCTGCTTGAGATTCTTTCTCTCCCCCTCCCTCTGCCCCTCTCCCTGCTCTGTGTCTCTCTTTCTCTTCAATCAATCAATCTTTTTTAAAAAAATCAAATGCCCTGCTTTCAGATCCAAATTAAATTAGCAGTTGTGTTTTTTTTTTTTCCTTCGAGTATTTTTCAATTGAAATTAAAACTTACTTAAAAACTTAATTAAAAGTCTTTTCAATAGAGACTGCCTCAATTCATAGTTTTCCCGTTTAAAGGGGCTGGAGCAACTAGAATATAAGATGAAACATTTATAACATGTTTTATTCAGAACTGATTCAGAAGGACAAAAATACAGTGGTACCCAGGTAAATGCAGATATCCATCTGAAACTAGAGAGATAAAAGATGGAAACCACGAAGTCACAATTTTTAGCAATATTAAAGAAGTTTACACTGTATTTATGAGTCAACAAGGACTTCTAGAGGCATGGAAGAAGAGGAGTGGCTTCATCAAAGCTATGCTGTGCAAAGCATCCCTTAAGTTTTATCTTGGAGAATGGATAGTTGTGAGAGAAGAATGAAGTAAAAATGAAACAGAGAGATTTTAGTAGATGATTTCTTATAATTCTGGTGAAAAGCAGTAATTATCTGAATGTTGATGTTTCTTGAGAGATACAGACTTGAACATCTATGAGAGATTAAAGAAGATAGACTTGACAGGTTCACAGGTGTAATGATGAAGGAGAAAATGGTTCTGAGATTTTGGGCTGGGAATCTGGATTTTTTTTTGTGATGGCTCATTTATTTTGATATTTCAGGCAGAATGTTTCATATTACATTTATTTTGTGAATGTTAGCATTGAAGTGCTGGTATAATATCTAGCAAGAAATTGTATTAATTATTTAGAATATAAGGCAAATACTTGGTTGGGAGATGCAGAAGAGCTTAGCTATCAGCTATACAGAAGGTGCTACCTGAAGGGAGAGAAGTGGAAAAGAATACACAGAACGTGAAGTCAGAAAAGGAAAGGAAGAATAGATGGTGAGGCCCTGAAGACACTGATATTTTGGGGATACACTATGTCAACTAGAAGAGTGTCTAGAAAGGTAAGATGAATAATGGAAATATGTAGTACCAAGGAAATAAAAGAAGACATATTTCAAATTTATTTTTTTCTTTTTGAATTGAAAAATACTTAAAAAACTTAAATATTAATGGGAAAATTGATAACAGGAGCAAAAGGACAATTATATAAGTGGAGAAATTTGTATTAATGTTTAAACCTTTTGACAGAAAAAACAACATCTTCTATTGGGTAAGGCAAATATGTTAGTGGGAGGGGCAGTTATTATCATGTTAATATCTACTTGTAGACAATACCATATAGTTCATTAAAATGATTTTAAGTATCTTACCTAAAGGAATATTGCCTATGTAGCCTAAGAATGTATTATAGAACATAAACATGGAGGAAGAATTATTTCTCCAGCAACCTAAAAAAGGCAAAGTCAGTTTCCATATAATTTGAAGAAGACACAGTCATACAAATCCATCCACAAACTCATACTTTTGTGTTTGTTTGCTATGTATACATCATTTCAATACAATCATTGAAATCTGAATATAAACATGTTTTAGAAAATTACTTTTGTTCAGTAAAGAAGAGATTATGGATATATTCTAAATTTTTATCTCCTTTTTTTAATTTAGTTAAAAATGAATGTAAAACCATCTACTCAGCCATTTTCTTATTGCTGAGAATATTCAAATTATCATTTTTATAAATAAAATTGAACCAGTTATTGTCTTAGATATACATATGTGTGGGCATTGCTATAGGGTAAATTTCTGACAGTAGAATTATATAGTCAACTAGTAAGAAAATCATATACCTATTAATACAACTATCAGCACACCAATAGTATATGCAGGTGTATATGTACCACTTCAAAAATAATCTATATATTAAAAAATGGGGAACTCACTTATTACATATCTCTAATGTCACAGAATAAAATGATAAGGACAAAACTAGCTATGCATGGTTTAGATTTAGAAGAGACAGAGGGAATGGGGAGGGGGGGGGTTTCTTAAGTCTATGTCTTGAACTTTACCTGATTTAAGGCAAGGTACAGGAATTTGTCCAATCTTTGCTGCCACAAATAATCACGAAATTAATAAACAATGACACAAATACAAAGAGAAAAAAATGGGATGATTTGAATGTAATCATTCTTAAAGAAAGTTATTAAATAAATCACAAGTCAATTTAAGACACTGAATAGAGAGCTTCTTCTTAGGTTAGAAGCACACCTTGTACTGCAATTTTGAACTAAATTATTTTCTACTCACCTCACAGCTAACAGAGTTGAAAATTAAGTGAATTTCAAGTGAAGTCAGGTGAAATCATTCCATATTCATGATGCAATGTCTACCAGACAGAAATAGGATTATGTAAATTAGGATTTTGAAGAGTATAATGGAGAACTATATTAATGATTTGTGAAAAGAGGTCCAACGGTCTGAAAATGACATGAGTAAATAATGTCTAGTCAGAATTTGGTTTTCATATGGATACTTCTATAGAAAATTATATTGACTCAAATTATAACCTGTGCTTAAGGAAAAGATTTGAGAAATGTTAAGAAAAAGGTAATTAACCCTTGCCAGCCAATTTATTTTAATTGCATTCTTCTTTTCCAGTTTATAAATAAGTGCTTCTGAGATGCTTCTTTCATTTTAAATTAAAAGCATTGAACATGCAGTCTTGTAAGGCACCCACTTTGCATTACTAACAGCTCAGTGACTTTATTTATTTTTTTTTTCCTATTTCAATCTTATGTGCAGAAAGCATGAGACATTATATGTGAAAAAAAATCATGGGAATACATTTATTGAGAGCCATATTTCATATATACATATATATGTCCCAAAGTAATTAAGTCTGTATTTCTATAATATATTGAAGTCAATAACATTAGGTCCAATATTTCATCAATCGCCACTTCTCTTTTAATAGAAAACTACAAGATTTAACTCCTTTATTCCTGCTATATTAAAATGAATCTTAAAAAAAGAATCTTGTGCATTGACCTAATTTTATGTATTACCCATTAAAATTTTAGTGCAGAAAAACAAAAAAGATCCAACACTTCATGTAGAATTTCATATTTATATATTTTTTCATTTAATAAGGTCTTTATTAAGCCATTATTGAGAATTTGGAAAATAGAAATTAAGATAAATAAATGTTGCTGGTATTTCCGTTATGCAACATCATTATGAAAACATCGGTTTGATGTTTTTCTTTCCAATCTGTTTCTGAGAGTGTATGGGTTTGTGTGGGCATGAAATTAATTAAATGAAATTTCATTTATTTTGAACAAAAAATTTATATCCAATTGTGTTACTTGGCATTATATTTATTATATTTTTGTATACATTCAAACATTGACTGAAATCATGAATTTAATAATTACATAGTATTTGGATAGGGCATAACCAGATTCTAAATATTTCAGTTGTTCAGAAAAAGTTGACAGTCTAAGTATTATGAAAACGAAGTAGCATAGCTATAGAGAACAAAAATAACCCTTGGTTTGGAGAATCACACCTCTGCCATGTAATGATTATTCAATTTTGAATACTTTTTTTAAATCTTTTTTTGAGGAATTAGATTATTCATTGGTAATAATCTGAATGTCTATCTTTCCAGAAAATCATGTGATCCTTTAATGGTAGAGACCATGTCTACATGTTTATTTCTTAATCCAGAGCAGAGGGTTCAGCACATAAATATAATTTATTCAATGACTTTTTCCCCTAGGTTTGAGATGTAATTGACATATAACACTGTGTATGTTTAAGATGTTCAACCTGTTGATTTAATGCACTTTTATATTGCAATATGATTACCACTATAGAATTAGCTAACATTTCCATCCACCTCTCATTATTACCATTTTGTTTTTTGGTGGTAAGAACATTTAAGATCTACTTTATTAGCTACTTTCAAGTATATAATACAATATTGTTAACTATAATCATCTCGCTCTACATGAGATCCCCCAAACTTACTTATCTTATAACAGAAAGACTTAATAGGATTAATTGAACAATCTATAAATCAATCAGTGATGAAGATAAGTCACTCATGATGTGCACTCTTGATACAACCTATGTGTAGTTTAATATTTACTTTGTATTAGGATAAAATATGAATGAATTTTATATGTAAAAATTAAGATCTTACACAAATTCATGGTAGGATGTAAGGTGATTTCCAGGCAAAGTCATAATCTATGCATTTTTTTTCCTGATGTGTAAGATATTACAATGAATTGTCTCATGAGTCTTCTTTTATGCTTTGTAAGTCACATTCATTGGTATTTAATTACAAAATCAATTTTCATAAGGCAAATCCAGTAACTGCTGCACAGTGTGTGATAGAATATCCTGTTTTAAAGAGGCAAAAATCAAATAAGTATCTCTTCTTCATATTTTGCCACTTTATCTAATCCTTCAAACATTGTGTCTTTACCCATAAGAACCTGATAGTAATATTTATCTATGTTACTTCACGATGATTTTGTGGGGATCAGTTGAGAGAATATCAATGACTATAACTATAAAATGTAATTTAGTATACAAATATGTTATTGTATTTGTTTAATAATTCAGTATTTAGTTTAGTAAAGAAGTAACAGTAGATGGACTTTAAACTCTAATTCTTAGCTTCACCAATGGAATTACATTAATTTTTCAAATGTAATGGATATGTTTACTTTTTACTTTATATAGTAAATACAGTTATGTTGCTGCTTCTGCATACTTGATGGTATTGAATATTTTGTATGACTTATACTTATATACCCAGAATTTTGATCCAAATCATGACATAGGAAAAACTTTGGGAACAGAAAGGTGTTTTTCATTTTCCGATGGCATCGAGGACTCTTAGGTCTTAGCATTCCTATCAAGAGCAAATGCCTGTACTCATTACTGATACTCAGTTTATTGTTGTTTTTATTTTGCTTAATTATTCTGTGAAAATCTAAAAATGTAACAATGTTAAAAAATTATAAACATACCTGCATGGGTGAAGTCAGATGACAAGGAGGTAGCTGTCAACATCAATACATAAGAGATAGGTAAACAATTTGTGCTGTTGAGCATTTCTGAGGTATCATATTGGATTATATGAGAAGCAGACACCACCAAGTACAGCTTGAAGAATCAGAACAAAGTTACTGAAGTTTAATGGTGAGAGCAATGACCAAGAACCAAGGAAAAATAGAACATTCAGTGAGGCAGGCAATGAAAATCTTGACATTGTGTTACCTGAGAGGCTACTCAATGGAGAAGTGAACATGTCACTTAGTAGACAGTTTGTCATGAAATGATATAGGCTATATCATGACTCAAACTTTGAAAATGAGTATGAATAGGGCGCCTGGGTGGCTCAGTTGGTTAAGCGACTGCCTTCGGCTCAGGTCATGATCCTGGAGTCACAGGATCGAGTCCCGTATCGGGCTCCCTGCTCGGCGGGGAGTCTGCTTCTCCCTCTGACCCTCCCCCCTCTCATGTGCTCTCTCTCTCTCATTCTCTCTGTCTCAAATAAATAAATAAAATCTTTAAAAAAAATGAGTATGAATATTCAGGATCGGAATATAGAAACTTAAAAAAATAATCATAGTGTATAAAAATAAAATTTAACATGAAAATCTTCTGACCATGAAGCAGCTGAAAATTACATTGAAAATTTACCATTAAATGTTATAAAACTCTTCATTAAATATATTATAAAAAACTCAGTCCTGGAAAAGAACAAATTTATAATACTGGTGAAACTACCCTGGCCTAAGGTTGTACCCTTCAAAAAATATAATTATTTCTGAGCAAATATCATAAAATATCGAAGGGCACTAAACACACTATAATTGTTCTTCCTGCAGGCACATAAATTAAAAAGTTGTAGTTCAGGTAGGAAAGGGCAGCACCTGTTATATTTAAAAGGTGTATGCAATTTATTTTTATTTTTTTATTATTTTTTTAATTTTTTTTTAAGATTTTATTTATTTATTTGAGAGAGAGAATGAGAGACAGAGAGCATGAGAGGGAAGAGGGTCAGAGGGAGAAGCAGACCCCCCACCGAGCAGGGAGCCCGATGTGGGACTCGATCCCGGGACTCCAGGATCATGACCTGAGCCGAAGGCAGTCGCTTAACCAACTGAGCCACCCAGGCGCCCCAGGTGTATGCAATTTAGATGGGCATTTTTATTTAAAACAAAACTAAACATGAACACACAGGTAATAAGTGAAGTATTTTCTGACCTCTTAAATAATTACATTGCATCAGTAGCACAAGCTATTTGTAAGCAAGATGGATGGGAATAAAAGTGTAAAATTTTATTTTTCTAGAAAAACTGCCCCACCTTCTAGTTCTGCAAAATGTGATCTTTTCAGCAGTTACTCCCACCCAATGTAAGTCTGTAATACAATATTGGGAGCAGGGATCTTATCCTCCATGAGTAACATGTATAATCACTGATTGATTGATCGATTGCTTTACTGTGTGCTGGCTACAGTCCACAGACTTCTCAGACTTAAGACTTCAAGAAAGGTATTAAGAATGCCATTTACCTAGTTGCTAGGAACCGTCTTATACCACCATTAGCAAATGCCTGGTGCAGCCTCTCGCACTAAATAATGTTTGGAAAAGAACTTTAAAATGAAGACTTTAAAAGGATTTGTGTTGCTAATGAGAAAATCACTTCCAGCTCTGCTATGTATGCCAACACTTATCAACTGAAAGTATAAAATAAGTTAGAGCTGACATCCAAGACATGGTGCACATTGACGGCGAGGCACTGCTTGAGCATTTCTTGAAAGAAAGTGAAATTGCGGGGCGCCTGGGTGGCTCAGTCATTAAGCATCTGCCTTCGGCTCAGGTCATGATCCCAGGGTCCTGGGATCGAGCCCTGCATCGGGCTCCCTGCTCCGCAGGGAAGCCTGCTTCTCCCTCTCCCACTCTCCCTGCTTGTGTTCCCTCTCTCACTGTGTCTCTCTCTGTCAAATAAATAAGTAAAATCTTCAAAAAAAAATTAAAAGAAAAAAAGAAAGTGAAATTGCTGAAATAGGGTTTAACATAGAAATATATGAGGATAGCAGTGATGATGAGCATTACAATGTGAACTATTTGAAAACAAATATCTTTGGGGCATGACAAAAATATGTGCTCATGCAATATTTGGTCTTAGGCTGCTTGGATAGAAATTTATGTTAACAAGCAGATACCATTGTAAGAGGTCTTTATAAAGAGTAGATACACTGCACCCCTTCAGTAATTAAGGACTTGTATTTTTACCATCATCAAATGTTCAACTCTAACATGATGGTGATGACAACAGTGATTCACCTTGTTTTCAAAGGTCCTAAATGCCCAGAGTAATTAACGCTTATTTCATGTGTCAAGTGTTTATCTTAGTACATGACTTACTACATACCGCTCTTAGAAATAATATATGCTATATTAATTATGAAACCAGGTCCTGGCAGCCTTGCCAAATTTGTAACCAAGTCCAAACTCATTCTTTCTGCTGCACAACTGCCCAATAAGTCAAGAGGCAAGATGTTGGGACAAAGTGACTTTATTCACAAAGCCAGCAAACCTAAGAGATGTGGAGGCCTACTGTACTAAAGAATCATCTCCCCTCAGCATTAAATCCAACTTCTTTTATGTTAGCAAACAGGAGAAGTGAGAAGGGGTTGGAGTCAAAAAGTGACTGAAGTCTGTAGACATCCAAGGAAGGATGTGTAACTTCTTTGTTCTTGGTCAGTTGATCTTTGCCTGTAGGAATCTGGTTCATATTGTTCCTATAAATCTTAAACACATTATAGTCATTTCTGTGCATACTTCCTTATCTCCTCAGGTGAAGTAGATTTCAGGCTAAGAGAAGTTTTTGCAAATCTTAGCTGTAATATGCCTCTATGCAGGGCTAAGAGGAAGCCTCTTAAACTGTAGGTCACAGCAGTAGAAGCAATATGGAGTCAGACGTGCTAAGTTTCTCCCAGTTATAATTATGGTCTAAAATTTTCCAGTAATTAAAAAAATAATAAATTTACTACTCTACAAATAAAGGTTAAATGAACTTTAATACTATTAATAGTCTTTTTAAAATCACATTAATTATAAATATTAATGTGTTTGATGCTGAATAATGCTCCAGACCCCACCTGAGCTATCAGTAATACATGAAATATGCACTGTCTAAAATTATTTAATTAAAAAAATCTGAATTCTGAAAAGCATCTAGTTTTGAATATTTGAATAAAGGATGGCAAACCTGTTTCAGGTAATTAATTAATTTATATAAAGTAAATGTTTGTTCAGTAGTTACCTCCCTCAAACACTTAACATAACAATATGTATTTCACATGACAAATTCACATGACAAAGAGATATCTTCCTTCTTACATTGTTCCAAAAACTTAAATTTTTTAAACCAATAGATTATGAGTGTTAAGTTCCTATGATATCCTCAGTAGTAGAGTTTCAGTAGTGATAACAGTAGACTAAGAGTATTGAATTATATTTCTTTCTTCATCTTTTTTTTAAAGATTTTATTTATTTATTCGAGAGAGAGAATGAGAGAGAGAGAGCACATGAGAGGGGGGAGGGTCAGAGGGAGAAGCGACCCCCTGCTGAGCAAGGAGCCCGATATGGGACTCGATCCCGGGACTCCAGGATCATGACCTGAGCCAAAGGCAGTCGCTTAACCAACTGAGCCACCCAGGCACCCTTCTTTCTTCATCTTAAATATATCATTCTTTCTCTGATTTATACTTGAGTATTAAGGTCTTCAAAGAGTAGAGAGGTATTGTATAGAATCCATAAGTCCAAATGTTGTAAAATCATATAAGAATATATGAATCATATAAGAATACACAAGAATAATGCATAATATATAAGAATATGTAGCATATTATACCATGAGAATATTTTTTAAAAGATTTTATTTATTTATTTGAGAGAGAGCACAAGCAGGGAGACAAGCAAAAGGAGAAGCTGAAGCAGGGAGCCTGACTCCGGCTGGATCCCAAGACCCTGGGATCATGAACTGAGCCTAAGGCAGATGCTTAACTGACTCAGCCACCCAGGTGCCCCTAACCAAGACAATATTATATTACTGTTTTTCCTTCCTCTCTTAACAATACTGCTTTAATACATAACCTATACAATAAGTCTCAATTTGCATATTTTTCAGAATGTCTCAAATTGCAGCATTATCAGAAATATATTCAACTTCTGTTGTGAGAGTTTTATGTTTAATAATTCTTAAATGACTGCAATAAGAAAATAAAATTATAAAATATATTTTTATATCTAAATATACTATTTTTATTTATCTTATTACTTGAATTTCAGGAGATTTAATGAACAACTTTCTGTAACCAAAAGCTCTTTATCCTTGCTTAAGAGTTCTGGTGATGTGTAGGGGCACCTGGGTGACTCAGATGGTTAAGTGTTTGCTTTCAGCTCAGGTCATGATCTCCTGGTCCTGGGATAGAGCCCCGAGCAACTGGTTCCCAGCTCAGCAGGGAGTCTGCTTCTCCCTCTCCCTCTGCTTCTCCCTCTGCTTGTGCTTTCTCTGTTTTCTCTCTCTCTCCCAAATGAATAAATAAAATCTTAAAAAAAAAAAAAAAAGAGTTCTGGTGATGTGCAGAAAGTGGTCTATCCTCCACCACCCAAACTGAAAATATCATCCTCACAGAGAATAACTTTTTTATAAGCTATTATGTTGTGCCATTTTTATTAAGTGTGCAGCCTGTGATGCAAAGGAGTCTGATTATTATGCTTAAATTCCTGGCTCCAAGAATCTTATCAACCCTAGAAAAATACCTAAAAGATTGACTATAAGAGAGTAAAAGTTTGCTGCCATAAAAATATCAGAAAATATTTTGGGAAAATGCTCACTATGTCTGACTCGAGATATGTATGTAAGGTAAAAAAGGAAAGAAGCAGCTACCTCTCCTTGGTCATACATCAATTGTAGAGTTTCTTGTTTATAAAGAAGAGAGCCTATGATTTTTGCATCTCACAATTCCAAGATTTCCTTTGAAACCCTCAGGAGACAGAGAAACCACTATGAACTCAAGTAAATGCATTTTAAGAGGTACTTGAAAGGGAAAAGAGAAAATTGCTATTTGAAAACAGATTCAAATATATTGTTAAAAAAAACAAAGAAAATAAAAGTGTGATGAGAAAAAGTTATAAATAGGTCAAGAGAGTAAACATTAAATTCCCTTTCTGTGTGTGTGTGTGTGTGTGCATTTCTCTGTCTCTGCCTCTCCGTCTCTCCACCCTCATGATGTCTTCATTTATATAACATGACAATTCATAACAGCCATTCCCAAAAGTTTATTTAACTGTGAAATCACATTAATGAATTATATTTTTAATTTATTTTTAAGTTTGGTTCTTGACATTACTTAGAAATATACTTAAACAAGTACACAAAGAACAAATCATGGCTCATTTCCCAAAACTCAGAAATGCATTAATATTATAAAATCAATCTAATGGAGAAAGTATATGTGATTCAAATTTATATATATTCATTAGCATATTGCATATAAATTATGCATTTATACAAAAATCATATATAAAATATGTAAATGGATATGATTTCATTTAATTACGTATATTTCATGTTATGTTGCCCTAAGAAAGAAGATGATAATCCATTGGCCCATAGGTATACATGTCCAGATTTTTAATTGCTGATATAAGATCATTGTGTCAATATCTGTTTTGAATTATACCTCTGTCGTATTGGCTGGTAAATGTTGTGCATGTACTCGATATCTTACAACAAATAAATTACCTAGAATTGTCTACCTCAGACTTTATCAAAAATTGCCTCATTCATTTCATCCCTGATAACCATTGTTTGGAATCACACACACACACACTTCTAATTATTTGCTTCCTCCAAATTCTTTCTCCCAAAAATGTTCCAATATGTTTCAAATTCAAGTGGTCATCTATCTTATATTCAAATATAATACTATGGTGAACATTAGCCACTTATATTAATTAGAATTAGCAAAGTTTCAACTTTTCAAAACAGAAAGAAATCTATTAATATATTTTGGTCTTCACATCAAAATATATATATATATATATATATATTTTGCATTAAGTATACATAAACTAAACAAGGTATTCAATAAAATATTTCAAGAATTATTCATAGCTTTAACAAAGTATTTTCATTTGCTGTTTGAATACAATAAATGTGTTATAAATAATTTATTTTAAAGAGTTCAAGGAAGTGTTCATTATGTAATTTCAATTCCTGATTACATACCTTTTTATACTCTCTATTCTCAGTCAAACGACAACATGATAGAAAATGCAAAAAAAAAAAAAAAAAGGAATATATTTGTGAGTCATTTCTGTAAATTCTTATAGAATTTGGTTTTTATTAATCTTGAAGACAAATGAGAATTTTATATGGAATGATATTCGAAATAGCACTATTTTCTTTAAGATTTTGATCATTTACCCCTGGAGGTTAACAAGTGGTAGTTAGCCAAGTATTTCTGTCACCCGCAAATTTAGTCATATGACTATAAGTAGTTGTGACATGTTCATCAACTATTGACTATGAATTGTCATTATGAAATGGAGTTAATGACCCATAAAGTTTTTTTATCAAAATGGAACATTCAGAGATTAAATTAAAGAAATAGAAGCACAAGATTTGAAAGCAATATGTTTGCATTCAATGGGCATAAGTGGGATCATTTTTATCTACATTTTTATATGTGAAGTGTT
Organism: Mirounga leonina; assembly: GCF_011800145.1. Lineage (NCBI taxonomy): Eukaryota > Metazoa > Chordata > Mammalia > Carnivora > Phocidae > Mirounga > Mirounga leonina. Next base: position 16,392,490 of record NW_023270865.1, read on the forward strand.
GAAACTCTCTTCAATTAAAAATAAAAGAAAACATATACTTATATTAAACATATTTTATATATAAGCAATACAAAGATGTTTTACTGAAGAACATTAAGCATTTTCATTTTACTCCATCTTTTGTGTGTGTGTGTATGTATTTAAATGTCTTCAGTTTAAAATGAGAATAAAGTAATCTACTTGCATATTTTGCATCATATGCAGCAAGACCTCATAGGATTCTCATAATATTTCTAGAGCAAAGTAAAAGCATCTTGAGATCTACACAGAAAATATTTACAGTGCTTATGATGATAGATAGGATTTTCAATTTTTAAAATCAACTTAAGTTTATTATTAAATTACTTAATATGAAAGTATTCACGTTATCATAAAAAGCTAAGCAAATGATAAAATGAGAGAAAAAACTAACCGGTGTATATATTTTTAAAATAACTTACAACATTCTATGCCTGAGATAAAACTTATCATGCATTTCTCTATACAATTTCTATGTGAATAGAAGTAAAATGGTCAACCTTAAAAAGTTGCAATGGAGGGGTTCCTGGGTGGCTCAGTCAGTTAAGCGTCTGCCTTCGGCTCAGGTCATGATCTCAGGGTCCTGGGATCGAGCCCCACATCGGGCTCCCTGCTCTGCGGGAAGCCTGCTTCTCCCTCTCCCACTCCCCCTGCTTGTGTTCCCTCTCTTGCTGTGTCTCTCTCTGTCAAATAAATAAATAAAATATTAAAAAAAAAAAAAGTTGCAATGGATTTCTCTTTCTGATATTTGGTTGGTTAGAGAGTTTGAAAAACTATCACGCAGCAAAAAAATAAGTACGTTATATAAAATATCATTATCTTTATTTGTAAATGTTCTGTATGCTCATAGAAAATGAGAGGAATTTCCCAAGGCAAAAGAGCAACAACAAAAATAACTAAAAGACAGGGGGCACCTGGATGGCTCAGTCCTTGAGTGTCTGCCTTCGGCTCAGGCCCTGATTCCAGGGTCCTGGGATCGAGCCCCACATCAGGCTCCCTGCTCAGCGGGAAGCCTGCTTCTCCCTCTGCCACTCCCCCTGCTTGTGTTTCCTCTCTTGCTGTGTCTCTCTCTGTCAAAGAAATAAATAAAATCTTTAAAAATAAATAAATAACTAAATAAGAGACAAAAACAGATGGATGAGAAAAATGTAGCATCAGGCTTTGTCACAGGGTCCAAATATCCATCCTAGGCACATGATGAATGTTAACAAGTATGCCGAAGGATGGAAAATTTGGCTTTGAGCCACTATAAGCAGGGCGGCAATGGAAATTAGAAGAACATTCTAAATAAGAGGGAGAGTTACCAAAAAAAAGTCATCTTTTCAGAGAAAGACTTCAAGAATAAATTTTTTGGTCTATTTTTTAATGTGGGCTAAAAAGATAATAATCATCTTTCTTGAGAAAATCTAGATGAAAAATTAAAAGAATGGCTCTCCAAATGTAGAGATAAATTATGGTGTATTCATATGATGGAATATTATATAACCATGAGCAAAAACAAATTGTCATTCCACACAACAGCATGGTTGAATGTGATAGAAATCTTGAAAGAGCAGAAGGCTACAATTTGTATCATCCAGTTTTAGAAAGTCTGAGCAATTTCAGACCAAATTAATGTAATTAGCATTCAGAAGAAGGGTTATCTTGAAGGGAAATAATAACTGGAAATCTTCTGAGATGCTAAAAATATTACAATTCTTGATTCAGATGCTGGCCACACAGGAAAGTTTAATCTATGAAAAATCATCCACATATTCATTTATTATCTGCACACATTTCAGCTCACATATTACTGTTCTCTAAAGATTTTGCTTAAATAAAAAGGAAGACTTCAATATACATTATGCTGCAAATGATTATATTTGGTATGATACCACTGGATCCACTGATCATGGCTATATTTTTTTTTTTTTTTAAGATTTTATTTATTTATTTGACAGAGAGAGACACAGCGAGAGAAGGACACAAGCAGGGGGAGTGGGAGAGGGAGAAGCAGGCTTCCCGCGGAGGGGAGAGCCTGACACGGGGCTCGATCCCAGGACCCTGAGATCATGACCTGAGCCGAAGGCAGATGCTTAACGACTGAGCCACCCAGGCGCCCCAGATCATGGCTATATTTCTATTTAGGGAGCCCTAACATCCACTCTGCTCAATGGACTCAAGAGGTCTGGTTTCAGATTCACAATGAAACTCCCAACACAAAATAGGCATTCCCCTGCTTTAAGTTGACTTAGTATTAAGAAAGAGTTTATTAAAGGAAATAAGGTAGCATTCAAAGCAATAGCATAACATAATTTTGAGACTCCAAGGTGCAAATTTCAACTCTCTAAATTAACAGACATGTGGTCATGATAAATGAGGTTGAGTATTCACTCACACTTATCAGTCGTGGCTTGCCAAATTTAAGCTGGTCAGAATGTCCCCACACCTATAGCCTGAGCCATGAGCTCACCTGATCACTCTTAGTTTGATCAGACTTTCTCCCTCTGCCAAGGTACACTGCTTGAGCAAGGCCAGTTTCCTTGAAAATAGCTCCCTCTTGTGTCCTTACCTAAATTAACAAGTCCTTATCATACCCAAGGTGAGCCTCCAGAAAAATCCTTTCCACTTCCAGTTCATACCAAATCCAGTTTCCAAAGCTCCAAGAACATCTTACTACTTTGGGGCCAGTGAATGCTGACTAACTCATCAAAAGTGCCGAGTACTTCTGGTGATGGTGAAACTTCAAGTGATGTGTCACATGGACAATTGTTAACCGATCATATTCAAAGATATGTTTCAAGATGCATTTCAGTCAAGATGCAAAAAAGTCTTCCCATAATTGTCTTTTCTGAAGTTCCTGCCATTATATCACATCAATATTCACCGTTTTGGACATTATTCTGATTCCTTCAACAGCCACTGGTATAATGATCCATCTATACTTACATGTGGTCTAAGAACAATGCAGAAGAGGTAGTGACAATGCTTTTGCCTTTGTACCCATGCAGGTGTCTAAAAAAGATGTCATCCCAGTTCATAGCTATGTAGAGTAATAGCTGCTCACTATTAACATACAGGTTAATTCTAAGATAGTATTTCTTTTAAGTTTATTAAAAATATATGATAAACACAGCCCAAGAAAATGCTACAGAAATGATAAATTCACCAGCTGTTAATCAGGAGAATTGTTAAGAAATTCCGCTTAATGTCTTTTCTCCATATGATTTAAGTGGTTTAGGGGTAAAGCTTATAATCTGGCTTCAGTTAGATTCTCCTTTTCTTTTCTTTTCTTTTCTTTTTTTTTTTTTAAGATTTTATTTATTTATTTGACAGAGAGAGAGACACCGCGAGAGAGGGAACACAAGCAGGGGGAGTGGGAGAGGGAGAAGCAGACTTCCCGCGGAGCAGGGAGCCCGATGCGGGGCTCAATCCCAGGACCTGGAATCATGACCTGAGCCGAAGGCAGACGCTTAATGACTGAGCTACCCAGGCGCCCCTAGATTCTCCTTTTCAATGAAAAAGAAATCTTGGGCCTCTCCTAACCTTGAACATAACTCAGCACCACATCTAAAAGAAATGGCAAAGAAAATCATTATCTTGCTTTGTGAGACTAAGTCATATAGGGGGTGATAATTTCCTTTTCTGGGTTCTTTAACCATCTGTGTACATCCTTTCAATCCACTACAATTAATTCCAACCCCCATGCCAATGTGCTGTATGTTAGCTCAGATTTCATATCCCTGACTGTGATACTGAAAACTCATGGGGATAACCTTAGCATACCTGCCATTGTGTATATTTCCAAGAAGAAAGAGTAAGTTTTAAAATGTAATGGATTTCTTAATAGAAACTCAAACAATTATCAGCATTTCTTATTTGAAAGATGTGTTGTATTGGACATGTTTTCTTTTAGAATTATGAGGAGGAAGAAGAAGAAAGAGGAGGTGGTGAAAGGGAAGGGGAAGGAGAAGGTAGAGAAGGGGAAGGGTACAGGGATAGGGACAGAGATGGAGATCTCTGGGACAGAGATGAAGATGTTAGAGAAGGAGAAGGAGGAAAAGACAAATGCAAAGATAGTACAAAGAGCTCCCATACATCAGACATTCAGATTCTCTTATTACTGTCTTACATTAGAATAGTATATTTGTCACCATTAATTAACCAATCTTGATGAATTATTATTAACTGAAATTCATACTTTATTCAGATTTACTTAGTGTTTACTAAGTGGCCTTTTTCAATTCTAAGATCCCATCCAGGATACCATATTGAATTAGTAGTTATGTCTCCCTAGGATCCTTTCAGCTATGATGGAGACAAAGACTTTTTTGTTTTCATTGACCTTGGTGTTTTCAAGAAAACTAGTCCAGCATTTGGTAGAATGGCCATCCACTGGAATTTTTCTGACATTTTTTTTTCTCATGAATAGATTAGAGTTTGGGGTTTGGGTGAGGAAACTATAGAAATAAAATGCCATTGTCATTACATTAAATCAAGAGTGCATATTAGAAACATGGCTTAAAAAAATAAAAAGAAACATGGCTTAATACTGCTGATATTAACTCTGATAACCTAGTGATTTTGTCATGTTTCTCTACTTTTATATTAATCTTTTTGCCCTCACCCACTTTCCATTCTATACAGTTTGTAATAGAGTCTTTATGGACAGCCCACACCTAAGGCATGGGGAGCTATGCTTCACCTCTGTAAGGGTAAAGAATCTACAGCAATTACATGGAGATTTTCTATATGAAAAATTTGTCTATTTTACAACACTTATTTATTTATTGAATCATTTAATTATAACACAACTTCTGGATATAGATTTTATATTAAGGATTACACAATACTATTTTATCTTGGTTATATTTTCTAGTTTTAATTATTGGGATCTCTTTCTGTTAGCTCTGTGTCTCTTTGACATACTGCCATCATTATTTCTTTTATCCCAGTATGCACTTGCTTACTTTGGCAATTCAAAGTGCTCCAAGCTCATCTTATTTATTTCCTGCCCAAGTCCTATAATCAGATTAGCCATTTCTTCAAAGGCACTGTCTGATTTCTTTTCTTGAAGAATAGTGCTAGAAACGAATATCTGTTGCTCAGTGTGTTCATTAAACCTGGGGTATCACTACTTCAAGGTTTTCTTGGCAAACAGGGCAGGAGAATATATATGTATATTATACATATTATTGTATGTATGTACACTTTACATCTATCTATGCATTTGTATATGTAGACATATATATGTGTGTATACACATACATGTGTACATGTACATATATATTAGACATTCAGTTACATGACATAAATACATATACAGATATCTAGACATATGGAGAGAAATACAGGCATAAATCTAATTAATATAAACCTAAATTCATGTGATGTCTCAAACTTTATCACTACATAGATTATTATAGCCTTCTATTACCTTTTTTATTTTAAGTTTTTTTTTAATTCCTGTAGACTTCTATTCTTGCTTCTCTGAAAATGTTCTCCATGGAGAACAATTTTATTAACTAGAGAATAACTCTTTCATGTAGTTCCTTTTGGCTTTAGCATTACAGATTTCACTGTTTTCCAAGGTTACTTAGGTCAACAATTTTATTTCCCACCACTTTCAATAAAGTTGCTTCATAGAGTTGTAATTTAGTTATATTCTTTTGTCACATTCTGGATTCCATCACATGATCACCTGATCTGAATGATTTTTACTATTCTATATATATTAAAGTTTATTCTTTATGCTGTAAAGTTTGATGCATTTTCATAAATGCATCATATATTTCCACCATTACAATATTACACAGAATAGTTTCACTGCCCTAAATAATCCCCTATGCATTCTCTATTCTCACACACCCACTCCTCAAATCCTGTAAAGTATTATTATTTCTTGTCTTTATTGTGTTTCCTTTTTCCTAAATGTCATATAAATAGAATCCAACAGTATATAGGCTTTCAGACTGGTTTGTTTTCTTAGCAATATACATTTAAGATTCATCCATATTTTTTTATGGCTTGATAGCTCATTTATTTTTATTGCTGAATAATATTCCATTTTATGGTTCTACCACAGTTTATTCATTCATCTATTGAAGGACATCTTTGTTGCTTCCAGTTTTTGGCAATTATGAATAAAGTTGCTATAATTATTTTCATACAGGTTTTTATGTGGACATAAGTTTTAAAATTAATTAGTATATACCAAGGAGCACAGTGCTGGATAATCTAGCAAGACCATGTTTTGCATTGTCAAAATGTCCAAACCCACTTTTCATTTCCACCAGTAATTAATGAGTATGCCTCCTTTTCTGCATTCTTGCCATAAATTTTTATTGTCAGTTTTGGGGTTTTATGCATTCTAGTATAGTATTATCTCGTTGCCATTTTAATTTGTATTTCATCACAAGTAATGAGCATATTTTCATATCCTTATTTACCATTGGTATATTTTCTTTGATGAGGTGTCTGTTCAGAATTTCCCCCAGCATTAACTGGAATGTTTGCTTCTTTATTGTCGAATCTTTGTATATTTTGGACAGAAACCGTTGTGAAATATGTATTTCAAAAATATTTTCTCCTAAAAAAACATATATTTTCTCCTAGTCTACGGCTTGTTTATTTATTCTTTAAGAGTCTGTTTTACAGCAGTTTTTTTTTTTAATTTTAGTACATTCCAACTAAGCAAATTTTTTCCATATAGCCTGCTTTTGATACTGTAACTAAAAACTCACCAGAAAGCCTAATGATATGTAACATTTCTTCCATGTTTTCTTATAAATGTTTATAATTTTGCATTTTACATTTATGTCTTTGATCTGTTTTGAGTTAAAACTTGTATAACTTATAAGATCTCTACATAGGTTAATTTGTTTGGGATGTACAATTGTTCCAATACCATTTGTTGAAAATCTTGCAGGATTATGATCTACTTTTACACCATTAAGTATAATGTTAGCTGGAAGTGTTTATACATGTATATATATATATATATATATATTTTTTTTTTTTATCCAATTGTGGTGGTTCCTCTCTATTCCTACTTTGCTGAGAGTTTTTATCATTAATTAACTTTGCATTTTGTTACAAGGTTTTTCATATGATCACTTGATTTTTATTCCTTAACTGCTAATATGGTTAATAATAGTGAGTGATTTTTAAATGTTGAACCATCTTTCCATACCTGAAATAAAATCATGCTTTGGCAAGATGTGTATTTCTTCCAATAGATTGTTGCATTCCGTTTTTTAATATTTTGTTAGGATTTTTTCCCCTATGTTTTTGACAGCTATTGTTCTGCAGGTTTATTTTCTTGGAATTGTTTTTACTAAAAAATTACTGAGTCAGGGTGGAGAAAGTGCCTTAGACAAGACCCAGTATAAGAAATTCTCTGAAAGGGGATACTCAGACTAGAGATGCAGATGTGTGTATGAGCACAGCTGGCCTGAGGGATATGCCTGACTATAACTTCTCCTGGAAACTGCAGTATCCTGGCTGTGCACCAAAACTGGTGTCGGGAGGGCAGCTTCTCCCCCCACCCCATGAAGTCTCCCAGGCAAAATCTTGTAATCGCCTATGATAAGCCTGAAAGATCTCACAGTATCTGAGGCTAAAACCAGAGTTTTCAGCTTCAACCCTTGATCCTTCAGGGGCCTTAGTGAATAATAGGGTCTACCTATCATAGACTCAGATGAGTAGAACATTAAGGAGCTGTAAAAATAACTGGTTAATCTGTCTGAAGCAGATTATGATCAAAATTATCCCAAACAGCCTGGAAATGCCTGCCTAGAGGCGTAAACAGAGATAGGAGCCCCAACCATTACCATTCAGGAAAAGATGTCCCACAGGTCACTAGGGTCTTCTTTTCTAAAAACCCAAAAGTCTTTCTTTCCAAGCTTCATAGTGGACTTTGTACTTTGCCAGTTTCATTGATCCAGATGTAACACTAGGAGCTGGCAATCAAGTAAATTGTTCCAGGATAATTTGTTGAAAATTTAAGGGGATTATCATCCAGTTTCTCACCATTAAGCATCTCAAGTCTCAGATTCAGTTATTCCCCAAATGCAGCCATTGGACCAAGCCCTCTGTTTCTGCCATATTAATCAACCATCTACAGCTACTAATATGTGCCTTTATAGTTTTAAATTCTTTCTTGACATTTCTCTGAGAAGAAATACATCATGATATCATCACTATAATGAATCAATTTCGTTTTGATAGTGACTAAATTTAAATCTGGTTTCTGGATTCAATATACTTGAGAATTTAGATACCTTACCTGAATGATGATGATGATGTATATTATAATACTCTCTATGACAAAGTGAATTTTGCTTTGTTTCCTTTCAATGTTAAAATGAAACAGGAAACATTCGCCAAGTCCATGGGACTTCCTGAATAGCTTTCATCATGTCTGATAAGGCGGAGGATAAAATGCATGAATGTATTCTAGCCACAATAATAAATACTTAGTCCTCATAAGCCATTTAATTTTTTCACAGGGTTCTCAAGATACATGTAAAGAAATTTGGTGGGCATCAGCACCCTTTCTCCCAACATTTCTGTAAAGGTGAGATTTCTTGTCTTTGCGAACTGTGATACTACTTAGTATTCCCAATGAAATGGAGTTTGGGAAATTTTAAGTGTCCCCATGTAGTATGACCAATTAAAACTTAGCAAAGTACACACTTACCCAAGATCCAACCATAGGCAATAAATGGCAAAGCCCTGTACCCCTCACACTCCTCTGATCATGTGTTTCTGAATGAGTAATGCCATTTCCACCAAGATCTACATTTGGGTTGCTGAGAACTCGTTCCCTTTCTCCATAAAAACGACAAACACAATCAAAAATAAAAAAAAAAAAGAAAGAAAGAAAGAAAGAAAGAAAGAAAGAAAGAAAGAAAGAAAGAAAGAAAAGAAAAGAAAAGAAAATGTTTTGTTGAAAAACATTTTTCTGACTTTGGAATATCTTGAGGAGAAATGTGACCTCCACACCCTCCTTATTTCCAATCCTGCCTTTCTCTCAGCTTTGTCTCCCAGCCCTTTTCTTCTCAGTTAGTCTGCATAACTTTCCCAATTAGGCTTCAGTTTAATCAAGATTGGGTGGTTTCTCCTCTCTTAGGTTTCTTTTACAAAGAATACTTTCCTCCTCCTCTGCCACCTTCCTTACCTAGCTAAATATGACTTTTAGGTATTGAATAGATTTTAAATACCTCCCTAAGGGAAAAGTGCCATAATAAACTTTATTTTAGGCCTCTTGTTGTCCATTCTTAGGATAGACTTTACACAAATTTTTCACACTCATCAAAACTGTTATTATTTATTCAATATTTGTATTTTTGCCCTGATTAGGTATTAAAATTTATCTTTCAGACATGATGTCTTTCTTGTTCATTGCTTGTATATTATAAAAAATTTGGTGAACAGTAGGTTCTCAAATATATGTTAAATAAATGTATAAATTAAACTTTTTTTTTTTTCATCTCATGTATTAGTTTGCTAGGAATACCATGATAAAATTCCACAGACTAGACCAGGTGTTGTAAAAACAAAAATTCATTTACTCACAATTTTGGAGACTAGAAGCCCAAGATCATGGTGTTGGCAGATTTGGTTTCTCTTAAAGACATTCTCCTTGGCTTGCAGATGCCTGCCTTCTAGCTCTGTCCTCTGTGCCTGTGCATCTCTGGTGTCCCTTTTATATCCAAATTTCCTCTCCGTTTTTTTTTTTTTTTTTTTTTTTTTTTTTTTTTTTTCCAAATTTCCTCTTCTTGTCAGGACACCAGTCAGATTGGATATGGGCCCATCCTAACAACCTCAATTTAAATTAATCACCTCTTCAAAGGCTTTATCTCCAAATTCCAAATACAGTCACATCCTAAGATACTAGGTGTTAGGGTTTCACCATATGAATTGGTGGGGTTGAGTGAGCAAAATGTAGTCCATAATGTCTGGGAAACAGAATCAAATATAGATGGCAAAATTCACACAGTTTGGTTTTTATTATTGTTTGTTTTCTTGTTTTACTGTCTATTTCTCTTAAGAGTAAGTTCTTAAGGACAAGGGTAGTGTCTTATTCCTCTCTCCATCTAATAGTCTGGCACTTCGTAGACAATGGAATGAAAAACAAAAAGTGTTAAATTTAATTGCATTAAATTCAATTAAATGTAAGGACACAAAATGAGCTAATTTACCACTGAACAATAGAAGTTCACTTAGCATATATAAATTCTTAATGCATTAATTACATAAAATTCCCACAGAACCTGAGAAACCAGCATCCTCTCTGTGATTGTCCTTAAGTCTTTAAAATTTCCCATTCACCTTCTTACACCACTTTATTGTGTTAATGAATCTATAACCATTTCAAATTATCCGGTCTGGATATTTTCAATTATTTTTAAATATTCTAGCTTGGATGCTGCTGAGAAGTAATGAGGACAAGTGAAAACTACGAGAATTGTCACAGAGAAGTAATCAAACCAACTTTATTTATTTATTTATTTATTTATTTATTTATTTATTTATTTATTTAAGATTAATCAAGTCTTGGGTAATTCATCGTATGCTTGCACAACAATACTAAGCTTGAATTTCCTTTTAGCATAAACAGATCATTTTATTATTTCTTTAAAATCATGACTATATATTTATACCAAACTATTTCAATGGTATGGAAAAAGTTAAAATATGCCTTACATGTGTGGGTTTTATCTATTAGTACTCTGTACACAACTTCAAGATGTTTCAGTTGTAGCTACATATACAGGATGAAATTACATCAGGCTTTCTAGAACATTTACATCTCCCAGAAGTGGAAGGGTATTTGATCATTTTTGGAATATAAAATTATAATGAAAGTTGATGTGATATGGTTTTATATAAGTATTTATAGAATAAATAATTGAGCTCAAGCATTTGCTATTCCATATAAATCAGTCAACAAATATCTTTCATGACAAATATTTTCATTAAATTTAAAATTTTGCTGCATGTATTTTTCAATTTAAAACCTTGAGAAGTACAAACACTAGATTTCCTTTTTTCAAAATATTTGTATATGTGTCTTTCATAATAATTGAGAAACAATTAATGTTTATTTATGGGATGACTACTAACTTGGTTGTGTATGTGTGTGTGCATGCGCACCACGATTGGTTGAAATTTTTTACCTGCTTTACCATTTCTTTTTAAGCAACTTTTTTTTTTTTGAGCCAGAAGAGATGCACTGATATTTCTCAATGTAAATGATGAAAAGGTGCCCAACCTACACTAGAAGGATAGATCAATGTCATACAGAGAATACCAATTGTCAGACTGTTATAAAAGGACAGATAAAGGATTCTCTGGAAACATATAAAAGGATATTAGATACAAGAGCAAACATCAGAATAAGAAAGAATAGAAAGTCGTCAGCTCAGTGAGGCTGCCCTGCTCTATATGAACCTCAGTTCCTGGTTCCTCAGTGGAAACACTGCCACAAGGCACGAGACCTGGCTATCTCTTCATAAATTTTGCTTCTCTGAGGGATTATAGCCTTGTGGTACTTGTCACTCACTGACAAGAAACTGTTACTTAATGTATATTATTAAGTTTTATATTATTTATGGTGGTAGGGTTAGTCTGGTACCATTTCCTTCATCTTTACTAGAGTTAGAAATTTTATTTCATTTTATTTTTAAATATGGTTAAAATACATTTAATGGAAATGGAAAATGATGCTCGGCAACTTTCCAGCTTATAGAGTATTCAAATATTCTCCTTTGACATTTACCTATTTAAGATTTTTTTTTTAAAGATTTATTTATTTGAGAGAGAGAATGAAAGAGAGAGAGAGAGCACATGAGAGGGGGGAGGGTCAGAGGGAGAAGCAGACTTCCTGCTGAGCAGGGAGACCCATGTGGGACTCGATCCCGGGACTCCAGGATCATGACCTGAGCAGAAGGCAGTCACTAAACCAACTGAGCCACCCAGGCGCCCCCTATTTAAGATTTTAACATTCTTTGAAATAATGTTTTAAGCCATGAGGTTGTCATTTTTCCATTTTCGACTTTATACTTTAAGACACCACCATTTTCTCACTTGACTTGAACTTCTCATTCAAACTATAATAGTCAAACACAGTGGCCACTCACCCTGCCAGAGTCTTGTCTCCTACTTTAGTGATAATTTGACTGTTTGCCATTGTGTGTTATACATTATTAATCCCCTAGCAAAAGGAACAGAATCATCTTTGCTTACAAACCCAACCAGTTCAGATAAACAATCTCAGATTTCCAATTCTAAGGAGCTGTTACTTAATTTTACTGTGAAATATTTTGTTAATTAGTATTCAACCCAAGGAAAATGTATTTTATCACAAAGAGTTAAGTACAAGAATTTAGGCTAACAGTCTTAGGAATGGCAGTGTATTAGTGTGCTAGGGATGCCATAATGAATACCACAGACTGGGTGGCTTAAACAACAGAGAGTTATTTTCCCAGACTTCCTGAGGCTAGAAGTCAAAGATCAAGGGTCTGGCAGGGTTGGTTTCCTCTGAGGCCTCTTCCCTCAGCTTATAAATGGCAACCTCTTGTTGCCTCTTCCCCATGGGTTGTCCCTCTGGGCATGCGTGCCCATGGTACATCTCATTATGTAATAAACTCCTCTTCTTATAAGGATACCGGTTAGCTTGCATTAGGGGCCCCCCCTAATGTCCTCATTTTAAATGCATTATCCTCTAAAAACCCCATCTCCATATATAGTCACATTCTGAGGTAATCGGGGATGGGACCTTAACATATAAATTTGGAGAGGATGCAATTCAGCCTATAACAGGTAGGATACACCAGCTGTAGGTTGTTACTCCAGAAATGACATCCAAAACCACAGAACTGATCTCTGGGAATATTATTGCCTCTGCTACCATCTGGAAGATTGGGAACAGGAAGCCACAAAGGAAACCATAGAATCCAAGCATACACTGTCAAAACTGGCATCAAGGGATCAGGAAATGACTGAGAAATGCTCTGCAATTTTTGCCTGATACCTTACTCAGAACTGATTAAAATACTTTAAATCAACATGTCTGTATTAAATGCTTTTATTTTTGTAGCCTAATTCAAATTCTGATTGCTTCCTATTTCTTGGTTCTTCGAGTACAGATAGACATGTATTATACTCCACTTTCGTTTAAATATTGTCATTAATTGTGTACACATCTATCTCAATATATTACCATTTTTCTCATTGACAGTCATATTCAGTCATCAATTGTTAGACTTTACCTTTCAAATGTTCATTTTGCAATCATATTTAATGAGCATGTTAAAAACTATGCATTTGTAAAACAAATTTCCCATCTAGAAATAAAGTGGTTTTTGGCTCAGAACATTTTCATTTTGTTTATTATATAGACGTTTTGAAATCTGTAATCAAGTTTGATTTTGGTTTTATAATACTCCTCAGATTCACTGTCATTCATTCTGCAAGATAAACGTCTCAGTTGGAATATTTGTGAAAGACATATTCAAGGGGAAGTTTAAACATAAGAAAGGTGAGAGATAGAAACTGTAAAGTGCATCTTACAACAGATTAACATAAGTATGGAAAATCATGGAAATTCAACAGTATAATTTACATTTATGGATAATCCTTTCAGTGTTTTTTAAATTAGTTTTTATTATAAATCATAGTACATGTTAATTCTCAAAGTTATAAAAAATAGAGGACTTAATTTACAGTATTTTTTTCTGAAAACACTTTTTATTGCATTGGATTGTTTACCTGATTGGATTCCATATTAATTATATTTCTCATTACTATGTTGGTGGAGACTAAATCAGAAAAATATGAATTTTGGATTTAAAAAAAAGTTCGACTGCCTTTGCATAGCTGATTGTGGTATTAAAAACTTAGGCCCAACAGATATCTCTCTGTGCCTCTAATATCCCCTTTCCCTTGTCTTATTTCATTACACCTGTGACTCAGAAAGAGGCAAGGCTCACCTACATGAGCAGATTCCCAACCTTGATTTGATCCTATTTATTAAGGCTTAGTTCTCCGTGTCAAAAGGTCAAGAGTTTTCTCTTGTTACTTCTTCTTCTTTATGCTTTTCAAGCAAGTGGATATAAAATATAAGCTCATTCCTGGGCTTTATGGCAAATTGGTATATTTGCTTTCATCTTTTTATTATTCTTATACTTTACTTCTTTTTTTTTTCCAGAAGATGTTATGTACTTAGATATTCTCTTCATTTTGTATTTAGTGACCAACTGAAGACTAGGGAGTATTGGAACATGGGAAGAATGGCAAGGTCTTGATTGAAATTTTTACAAAGGTTAACATTGGTACCTGCAGAAAGATACATAATACTTGCCTTTCAGATAATAATTAAACATTTATTGTGCCTTCAAGCATCTTACAGAAGAATAGATTATGCTCCAGGAAGAATTTCTCTTTTTTTAAAGTTTTTATTTTAATTCCAGTTACTTAACATACAGTGTTATATTAGTTTCAGGTATACAATATAGTTCAACACTTCCATACATTACAGTGTGCTCATTACAATAAATGCCCTCCTTGTGGCACCTGGGTGGCTCAGTCATTAAGCGTCTGCCTTTGGCTCAGGTCATGATCCCAGGGTGCTGGGGTCGAGCCCCCCATCGGGCTCCCTGCTCAGCAGGAAGCCTGCTTCTCCCTCTCCCACCCCTGCTGCTTGTGTTCCCCTCTGTCAAATAAATAAATAAAATCTTTAAAAACAACAACAACAACAACAAAAAAAAAAACACCCTCCTTAATCCCCATTACCTATTTAACCTATTCCCATGGCCCCTAACCCCCTGGTATCAGTTTCTTCTAATTTCTGTATTTCTTATCAAATTCATATTGAAACACAATCATTACCAAATATATATATATATGTTAGAGCAGAAAAATGACTATGTTATAGGATAGGAATTTGGAGATTCATACATCATTTGGGGATAACTGGTTCTAGAATTGGTAAAGTACTTTCCCTAATAATTAGAAACTTGTAGTATGTCACGGAAATGAATAGGAAAATGGAATTAATTATTGGATCTAAGCAAGAAACTGGATATTAATAGTATGTTCCTACTCTTAGAGGATTATACAAAAAAAACTATACAAAAAGGAAAAACATACATCTGAATTTCTTAGGAGCAGGGTTGGATAATATAGCAGACATTTGCTGTATTTATTAAACATTGGAACTCTCTCCCTTTTTTAGCACGTTCTCCATGTTTCAGTTCTTGGTGAAATCTAAAAGGAGGAAAAATCTTCCTCTCACTTGTGTTAGTTAGTTTGTAACCACAGCCATGATAAACCACATCTCCTAATATGTGCATCTTGGTGTGGTTTCCTCACATACTGAATCAGGCAGGCCTTGTGACTGACTTTAAATGTGGCAGAAGTAATGCTGTGGCCATTCCATGAGATGGTGAATAAAGCCATAAGGGTTTCTACTTGTGCACTCTTGGAAACCCTGACCTATTGAGTAAAAATTACAGCAACACTGCCAGTGAGAACACATGGAAAGAACCATGAAGAGGCCATCTGGACACAATGAAACAGGCCTGAGACAGACCCAGGCCTTCAGTGTTTTGCTGAGCCCCGTCTACCAGCCCCCCAACAGGGCATCAGATACATGAGTGAGGCCATCTTGAGGCAACCATATGACTGCAGAGACATAGGAGACTCAATAGTGAAGAGCATAAGGACACCCAGCTGGGCCCCAGTCAAACCACAGAATTATATGAAAAAAAAATGTAATTATGGTCTTAATGAAGCCACTAGGGAAGTTTTTAGTGAAGTAAGTAGCACGGCAATAGGTAACTGAAAAGCCACATACAGGCAGGTAAGGCAGAGGCACACGACCAGACAATTGTTTGTTGTGCCCTGCGAGAAATCTGTCGTTGTTTAACTGGAATAGTTGAATCTTAGAGCAGTGAAAATTTAGTTCATATTTAGGTATGGGACTCCAGTAGCCCACAATAAATGGTGCCAAAGGAAATATTTGTATTATTCCTTGGAGACACTTGAAATGCTATACCAGGCAGGGCAATACAAGCGACTTTTTGCAGGAATATTTTTTACTTTCACTTAGAGGACAGTAGAAATTCAAGACTTATGGGGGGTATAAAAGGGCTTTGTTGAGTGAATTAACAAACAAACCTGAAAGTGCAAAACTTTCCCACCAAACGAATGAGAGTATTTAAATAAATAGTACTGATAGTAGAGATCTGGAAAATGTGTGGTATGAGAGTCTGTATTAACAGAGTCCAGAGGCATTTCACTAAAAAAGAAAGGGCATGACTATATGTGAATGAACTTATGTAAATTGTGTAGGCATCAAGATATTGTGCAGTAGGTCTAACAGCTGTGAATGGTTTTAATTAGTTCTTGGGATAATTGACTAGGAGGTGACCTCGATAGCTCCACATACTATATTAAGTGGCAATGTGAGAAATTCTTTGGTATAATTTAGATATCCATAGGGCTTTTGGGGATATTACTTCTGCAGTGACATTTTCTTGTGTTATATGTAGCCAATATTACTACTCAAAAGACACCTTCTGCTGAGAAAGTTCACAGGCTAGTGGAGCTTAAGAACATATGACAATGAAATGTAATGTGGTAAGTAGAGGTCATCTTGGAACAGAAAAATTAAAATATGACATTAATAAAAATTAATGACATACAAATAAAGTAAGGATCCTAGCTGGTGATAATGATGTACAATATCGGTTCAGTGGTTGTCACAAATGTACCGTATTAACATAAGATAGTACAACAGACAGTAACAACAGTATTCTATAAAATACTGAATAAAGCACATACTAGATTTCCTTGAGGAGAGCCATAAAGGGACGCCTGGGTGGCTCAGTCGTTAAGCATCAGCTCAGGTCATGGTCCCAGGGCCCAGGGATCGAGCCCTGCATCAGGCTCCTTGCTCAGCGGGAAGCCAGCTTCTCCCTCTGCCTGCAGCTCCCCCTGCTTGTGCTCGCTCTCTCTCTGACAAATAAATAAATGAAAATCTTAAAAAAAAAAAAAAAAGAGAGAGAGAGAGAGAGAGAGAGAACCATATAAATATTAGAAGCACAATATTTTAATCTTCCTCTTAGCTTTCCCTAAATTGCGTTTCAGTCCATGGTATCTTTGCACTAAAACAAAAGGATGTGATCAGGCCATGGAATTATAAGGAAATGCTTCTGAAGTAATGGTAATTCCTGTGGACTTAGTAATACTGACTCTTGATACCCCAGGAGAGAGGTGGGGTTTATAGTGGACACACTGCATATCCAGTTTTGATATGCGTATGGGGTCTGGTTCCTTTGCTGACAAAGCTCAAGAAATATATAAAAAGGAAAGAAAAACCATTATAGAAAATAATCCCAAATAAGATGCAACACGTAAGAAAACAAACACTAATGAAAACAGAGTGAAGGGAGAAGTAAGACTGAGAAACAGAAAAGCCTGTTTGTAAACAACAAGAAGTAAGAGTAATTGAGGTTATAAATCCATCAGGGTCTATATGTTTATCTAAACTACACCAGACCCAATTCATTTATTTATTTTTAAAGATTTTATTCATTTATTTGAGAGAGAGAGAGTGAAAGAGCACAAGAGGGGGGACGGTCAGAGGGAGAAGCAGACTCCCCACTGAGCAGGGAGCCCGATGTGGGGCTCCATCCCAGGACTCTGGGATCATGATCCGAGCCGAAGGCAGATGCTTAACCAACTGAGCCACCCAGGTGACCCCAGACCCAATTTATAATAGAGGTTGACATTCCATAGATAGATGCACACACACGTACATACATAAACATACATATATGTATATATAAGTAACTATAAATGTATATATAATAGCAATTATAAAGCAACATTTTACAATGCAATATTTGGAGAGAGTGAGTATAATTTCAATTTGCCAGAGGCTTGGATTATGTGCAAAGCTCCAAAGCAGTGAGTGGGCTAACTTTAAGGTAAGAATAAAAAGGTCTTAGGGAGAAACCACTTGGAACCACGTGGAAGATACACTCATGGTATTAATTACAAGTTCTGAATCCCATATCTCTCACCCAGCTTCTTTAAGATGGTAGTTTTTAGGATTGCTAGCATCTTTCTAATAATTGTTATCATCAGACCATATTATTTTATTACAAAACAATGAAGTGAAAATTCAATAAAACAAAACAAACTTTAAAAATTTAAGAATACTGCAACTTTGGAAATTAATAAAAATACTTTTGGGGCGCCTGGGTGGCTCAATCATTAAACGTCTGCCTTCCGCTCAGGTCATGATCCCAGAGTCCTGGGATCGAGTCCCACATCGGGCTCCCTGCTCGGCGGGAGGCCTGCTTCTCCCTCTCCCACTCCCCCTGCTTGTGTTCCCTCTCTCGCTGTGTCTCTCTCTGTCAAATAAATAAATAAAATCTTTAAAAAAAAGAAATACTTTTGATTGGGACACCTGGGTGGCTCAGTGGGTTAAGCATCTGCCTTCAGCTCAGGTCATGATCCCAGGATCCTGAGATGGAGTCTTGGAACTGGGTTCCTTGCTCAATGGGGAGACTGCCGCTCCCTCTGCTTGTGCTCTTTCTCTCTCTCTCTCTCTCTGACAAGTAAATAAATAAAATCTTAACAAATATATTTTGATAATTGCTTCTCGGCCTTTTGGCTAAGATCAAGTGTAAAAAATATATTTTGATAAATCATTAGACAATTAAATCGTAATGAAGATTTGAAAATCTATGGAACTAAGTGAAATTCTAGACATTAAAATTCTGTAGAATGAAGTCAAAATACGTTCATGGATACTCAGTCTTACATTCTTCCTTAGACAGTGTAGCAATAACCAGTTCAATATCAAATTTATAATTTAGAAAAAAAAAAAACAGATTATACCTAAATCACTTAGAAGACATAAAGTATATGAGAAAGAACTTTTAAATTTTAAAATTGTGAAGTTAAAGCTGTTTAAAATTATTCTGTGTGAAATAATAGACAAATTTTGTAAAGAAAAAAAAGGCACTAAAAGGATAAACAACTTTTAAAAATGTAAAGGAAATTAAAATGACATTTATATCAGCAATTAACATATGAGAGAAAATTATTAATTACTATATTCTTATAAACTTGAAAACTTACCTGAAATAATCAATTTAGATAAAATTCCAGAAAAAAATATCACATTGATTTTGGCTCAGAACATTAGTTAAATTTGAGTATTCCTAGGAAAAGTTTTTAAAAATATAATTAACAAAGGTGCCTGGGTGGCTCAGAAGGTTAAGTGGCTGACTATTGATTTTGGCTCTGGTCATCATCTCAGGGTCATGGAATCGATTCCCTCTTCGGTCTCTACACTCAGCAGGGAGTCTGCTTGCTCTTCTCTCTCTCCCTCTCCCTCTGCCCCTCTTTCCATTTGTGCTCTCTCTCTCTCAAATAAATAAATAAATCATTTTTTTAAATGTAATTAACAACAGTAACTTTCATAAAATCAACACACTTACCCCAGACAGTATTACAGGCATATTTTATAATGTGGATAATTCTGGCCTTTATTTTCTGTATTTTGCATTTTGAATCTGTATTGTGTAAAATTGGTAACCAAAATCATCTATAAGCAATTCACAAAATATGAAAAGATATATGTTTCCATTTTTATGACTTTCTGTAATAGACAAAACTAATCTGTGGTTAAAAAAAAAAAAAATGGAAGTGTGGTTACCTTTGAGGAAATAAGACCAAGAAGTTTCTGTAAGATGGCTTGAGGGAGCTTTCTGAGGTGGTGGCAATGATTTATCTTCTGTAGAAGTTTCATTTATACAATATATGGGTTACTCAAAATCTCATGAATCGTACACCCATAATTTGCATATATCACTGCATGTAAGTTTTACCTAAAAAAAAAATTGTGTAAATAAATATTGAATTCTAACTGCTGACATGTTTGCTGAACTCTTTAAGGATGAAATAGGTTTGTGTCCACAATTTATTTTGAAACAGATCAGAAAAATTGGATTGGCAAATGAACAGAAGTATGAGTAGACAGATAGATATGCGTGTGATAGACTGATATGTTAATTCTAAAATCTATAACCTAGAATCTAGGTAGATGGGTGTATTCTTTCCCCTGTATGGTTAAAATTTTTCATAGTCAGATATTTAAAATTGAAATGGCATATTTTATCTTTCCACCCACTCTTAGAATTAAATTGTTTATAAAGAACAGAGTGATACTCCAATGCTTGATCCTCTATACATATCTATAGCAAAGGATTGTGTTCCAAACGGCTCATGAGTGAAGAGCATTTTAAGTTGACCAAACTTTAGAAGGATTAAATAGTAAAATATCTATATTTTTAGCTAGTTACCTAGCTACTTACTGAGAGAGAGGACAGCTCCCCCACCCCAACCTTGAGAAATAGTTACTTTTCTACTTGTGAGATCACATATCAATCAAAATACATAAGTATTTTTTAAAAATTCAAAAATGTAAAAAATTAGGCAGTCGCTTTTCATTGGGGTCATGAGCTACTTTAACTTGTAGAGGTTTTTCAAGACTAAAAGATTTCTTTCCTCACTACCATGACTTTCATTGACAATGTCTAATAAAGTTTTATTTGTTTATCTGATCTTTTCCTCTTAGCCATTAGAGAAATGTACCATTTTAACTTGTTTTCTTTTCCTTAGGCATTAAGGCAAAATTATCTGGTTAATCTACTAGTAGATTTATCTCTATAACTTGTGACCTCTTTTTACAGCTCCTTCCTCTCTGTCTTACTTTTTGAATGAAATTGGAAAAATAAGGCAGGATTAATAGAATAAATATAATACTGGGTTAATGTAAGAACAAGTCTGAAAACCCTCGATAGTAGAGATGAAATAACATATTTGATCCAGGAGTTTGTGGAAAGAAAAATTAAATGATTCCCAATTAAACCTAGAACCAGGCTTAGTAGACCTAATGTTTATTTGTCATTAGAAATTGGAAGAGCACACTCCTGGGAGTAGAGTGTTTTAAAGGAAAAATCTTGGCTTCGTGTTAATTAAAAATCAGAACTAACCTCAGAATGAGTAAAGAAATAGCAATTGCTTTTTTAGCACAAGCAGAGCACCAGAAAGAGGTTCATGGCATTTAATTGCTATGTGTGAACTTGAAGTTAACAGTATTCCATTCTAATAATTTATCAATCTGCACTAAAAAAGCCTCATCAGTATTTGTTGCCTACTGGGTTTGAGTATCAGAATGCTTTTTCAGATGACACATTTCTGTTATTATTTTGTGTTTCCTTTATTAATTTTAAATAAAATAATAAAACACATTTTCCTAAACATGAAGTTTCAAACTTATATAAACAAGTTCTTTCCAAAATTGTAAATTTGTGTATTTTAAATTATCATTTTTTTCATACTGGAATCTTTGTCATTGAAATACTAAAATTCCATTGCAATCCATTTTCAAGGAGCAATTAGTAAAATAATTTGTATATAAGCATTAGTGGAAATAATGTGGTTGCATTGCAAACTTTGAAAAAAGGAAAATACAACTTTAGTATAAAAATATTTTGCTATATAATTTTCAAATAATTTTGTAAGAATCATCTAAGTAAACTTTGTAGAGAACAAGTAAATTTCCAATCCAAAACCAGAATAAAAATTTACAGAACTTTGATCTAATGCATGTTAATGTACTAAATACTTCAAATATATAGTCAAATATATATTTTTTTAAGATTTTGTTTATTTATTTGAGAGAGAGAATGAGAGAGAGCACATGAGAGGGGGGAGGGTCAGAAGGAGAAGCAGACTCCCTGCCGAGCAGGGAGCCCGATGCGGGACTCGATCCAGGGACTCCAGGATCATGACCTGAGCCGAAGGCAGTCGCTTAACCAACTGAGCCACCCAGGTGCCCCTAGTCAAATATTTTTAAAAATTGTCACACACACACACAATTTTCAAAATGTAAAGATATTTATATTGAGGGAGAAAAGCAATGGTTCAATGAAACAACATCACTTCCAGTATCTAGTTGCCTGTTTCAGAAACAAAACAAAACAATTTCAAAGTAGCAAATGAAGTAAATTCTAGAAAATAAACCCCAGAAATAATAACTGACTTTTAAGACTAGAGGCTTAAAATACTAGACTTGTTACAGATGTCATATTTGTTGAAGTAACAATTTAATTAAATAAATCAAATGGAAAACGTATTAAAAATACATAACTATTGGAATAGTTAGGATAAAGTCCTAAATTAGGACTCAGATTTTAAAGGCTAAGATATTAAAATGTGACTATGATTCAAAACAGAAAATCTGAAAAGTATTTGTATTGATTTTCAGAGAACTAGTAAAATTTGAAATTTCTATGTACATCAGTATGATTGAGTTTCAAATGCTAAAATGATTGAGTTACAAATGCTAAAATAAAAATTATTTTTATTATAAGTATAATATACAATCACTACATTGGTTTATACAATGCAAAATAACATGTAAAATTAAAAATAAAACCCACAAATCCCCAAGGGCTAGAGAGGAATGTTAAGATAGTAAAGTGTTCTAAAGATTCCCATGGTGGGGCGCCTGGGTGGCTCAGTTGGTTAAGCGACTGCCTTCGGCTCAGGTCATGATCCTGGAGTCCCTGGATTGAGCCCCGCATCGGGCTCCCTGCTCGGCAGGGAGTCTGCTTCTCCCTCTGACCCTCCTCCCTCTCATGCTCTCTGTCTCTCATTCTCTCTGTCTCAAATAAATAAATAAATAAATAAATAAATAAATAAATAAATAAAGATTCCCATGGTGTTCCTTTCTGAGGAGCAGGGAATAAGAAAGAATTAAGAAATGGTAGTACCCTACAGAAGGCATGCCTTTTCAACAAAATGTGTGTAAAGCATTGAAATTTAATTTTTATAATATAATTTTACCATATACGATGCAGGTCAAATTTCTGTGTGGTACCATTTTGTATACTCTAATCTCAATTTAAGATGAATATAAAAGACCAACAACCCAGAAGAGTATGGGCTCATATATGTACAAGAGCTCACAGAAAAACATATACAATCAATCACCTTTTAAATATATATTCCTTATAAAACTGGAACTATAAATCACAATTACAGTGAGATACCTTTTCAGAATATACTGTTTGGCAAAACCTGTACATTTGAAAACCGTGCATTGTGGTGAGGCTGTGAAGAAATAGCCAATTATTGCTGACAATACAAATAATTCCATTTCTTTGGAAGAAAAACAATTCTAATCTTGTAAAATTGCTGACCTTCAAATGTGGGATTTCAACAAAACAGTTCCTGAGGCAAAAATGAAATGCTGATTCACATTTGGCAACTACACACTCAGGACACTGAGAATGAGGAGAAAAAAGAGGAAGGATGCAGAGAAAAGGAGAAGGAAAGAGATCAATGCAATGCTGGGATAGACTCTCTCTATGCAGAGTCAGGAAGAGCCCTACATACTAGTCTATTTAGCCTGGTAGGATGTCTTGCATTTGTACTCATCAACTATACCTCGAATCAGTCCACAAGTGATAGAAAAAAGAGAGGGTCTGTCAATGTGGCTCTTTCCTCTCTCCTAATTGCCATGGTCAAGAGTCATCCTCCACAAGAGTAAACGTTCCTGCCATTTGAAGTATTATTTAACCTCTTTGCACAACCATGTCAGCTCTACCTCCTTTAGTGTTTCCTTTAGAAAACAAAAACTCCAGGGCATTTGCTGGCTATTCTGGCTGCTGGTAAGACCTGAGGTTTAGTACTAGTGGGCAACCAGAGTCCAACAGCTGTGAAATCAGCTAAGGCAGAGCAGGAAGCTAAGGATTTAACAGAGGAACTGTGAATCTGAAGAGGCACATTAAAAATTGTTGATAATATATATTACTTGCTCCACTCAGGTCCTACTGTTTATCCACCTTATAACTAGCCCCCCCATAGTACAACATAAGGTCACTATTTTTTTAGGTACAAAATATATTCACTTTTTCCTGAGAGGATAGATACGCATCAAATCAATCACAGAATCTCTTTGGAGGTGAGTGTAATTCACAATCCCCTGAAAACTTATAGGTCATTGGGAAACAGAAGTGCAGTCTCTGCTGCCTCAGCTGGTCCCAAGGCTATAGTGGCTATTCTTCATCTTTCCTCCACCAAACTATTCTAAATATCCCTCACCTATAACCAACACTGGCTGGTTTATTTTGTTGCTTGGTGGAGAGACTGAGGCTTTCAATCTCCAAAGGGTCTAAACTCTTTAATTCCTATATTGCCTTAGACTTTTATTTTTATAATACCCGGTGACAGTGTACTACTTGACTAGGAAACACTGAAAGACCCAATTCTCCGGATTCCAGAATAATCCTTCTTGCTCATATACATGATAGTAACCTTAGTTTTGCATGGTAATGATTGAGTATTGTGGCCAGTAAACTACTTTTTTTTTCTTTGCCTGCTTTAGTCCACTATCACATGGAACCCAAAGTAGCCAAATGTTGCATATTTTCCAGATTAATGAATCACTTACTGCATCCTCTTATGAAGTGTTCTGTGCCTGCCATGAAGAGTTCTTGTATCCCTGCAGATCCCAAGTTTTTAAGAATGGAAAGCCCAAATGCCATAAATGGCTTTGACAGTGAGATAAGCTGGTAATTCTTACACTGTTTCGTTCAGAGAAAGCATATATAAAAGCTATTGGAGACACAATATAATATATTGGTTTCTAGTTCAATGCATCTATAGTACTGAGTAATATTCCAACACCTGGATGTACCACAGTTTATTTACCCATTCATCTATTGAAGGACGTTTTGGTTGCTTCCAAACTTGGACAATTATGGATAAAACTGCTACAAACATTCATGTGCAGTTTTTTTCATGGACATAAGTTTTCAACTCCTTTAGGTAAATACCGAGGAGAATGATTGCTAGATTGAATGGTAAGATTACATTACTTTTATAAGAAATTGTCAAAATGCCCAAAACAGTGGCTGTACCATTTGGAATTCCCACCAGCCATAATGAGAGTTCGTGTTGTTTCACATCATCAACAGAACTTGGTACCACTGGTGTTCTGGACTTAGGTCATTCTAATGGGTGTGTGGTGGTAGTTCATTATCGTTTTAATTTCCATTTCCATTATGACATAGGACGTGCACTATCTCAGATATTTTAAAAATACAAACAGATATAACAGAAATGTGATTTCAGTGTTTTTTTAAAAGGCCTCATTTTGGGAAAAAAAATTAAGTGACTAAAAACCCATGAATCGTAATGGGTTCAGGAAATGGATCTTAGACCTAGATACAATCACAAATAATACAATAATTCTACAAAATAAACCCACAATCATTGGCAGCTCTGACAGCTTACAAAGAAAGAGTGGACCCTAGAGGCACTTGGGTGGCTCAGTTAGTTAAGCAATTGACTCTTGGTTTCTGCTTAGGTCATGATCTCAGGCTCATGAGATCAAGCCTCAGGTAGGGCTCCGAGCTGGGCATTGAGCCTGCTTAAGAGTCTCTCTCTCCCTTTCCCTCTGCCTCTCCTCTCCCTCGTTCTCACTCTCCTTCTCAAAAAAAAAAAAAAAGAAAGAAAGAAAAAAGAAAAAAGAAAAAAGAAAAAGAAAGAAAAGAGTGGACTCTTTTCTGATGAGGAAGGACCTATATAAATCGTATGCAAAATCAATTAAAATAAAGCCACCTAACTTGTATTTCAAGCCAAAAACTGATCCTTGTGAGATGGTTTGATTCATAAAAAATCATGAATAATGCTATAGAATGTTTATTAGATTCTGGGTATAAATACATTGTCTTTTTAATTTTAACACTGTGAACATAAACATCAATTACAGAATAAGTTTTAGCACATAAAAAAGTAATTTTAGCTTATTACAGAATGATCTTTATGAAATAAAAAAATATTTGATGATACCAGACATATAAAAAACACTTATACTTGATTCAAAATGATACTGATAAAAAATAATATTAAACAAAACTAAATGAATTTAATTTCACAAACCACAAAAATGTTTAAGTTCATCATTGTTAATAATTTTATAACTTAGAGTTGTTGCATAAATACTAGAACTGAAATTCCCATCTATCAAGATTTAAATTCTCTTTGTTATGCATGGGTTTCAAGTAAAAATACCTCAAACATTTGAGTGCATTCAATCAGTACAGGAATGTGCATAAGTCTTTCTAAGGAAATAAATTTAAAATTAATTTACGGCAACTCAAATGAGAGACTAAACGAAATCAAAACGAACCTGGAAACACTGCTGATCCAAAATGATAGATTATAATACATCCAGCTGACAGTGCAGAATCCAAGTCATCATGAATAAATATATTATAAGGAGAGCCTTGAACAGCTTAATAAAACCCTGCAAATCACTCCTCAACTCGATCTACTGTGTCAGCAACAGCACAGATACACACATTAGTAAATGTGATCGAACTTAAAATCTGACGATGAGAAAAAGATTAAATAAGATTTGAAACCAAAAAAAAAAAAAAAAAAAAGATCTGAAACCATAGTACTTAGACTTCCTTGTGAAAAATTTTGGAGTCACATTCATATATAGAAATAACTATTACTTCTCTTTATAATTTGGCACGTGTAAATTTTCACATTCACATGTTTATTAATTTGAAGATATCTTCATCAGAATTTCTAAATATGTATGTACTGGTATATTTACAATCTGTGGATAATTCATATGTTTATTTACATATGAGTTTGATAAGGTAATTACCAATTCGTTTGGAGGCCTGGAGATTATGAGCCTAAAAGAGTGTTGAGCAACATTGTGCACATTTGTGGAATAAAGGTTTGAATTAATGACTTAATAAATTCATAAATATATAATAGTAGAAATTATTTTTCAGATAATTTTTCAGCTCTAATTTTTTAAAGAACAAGTTATTCAGAAACTTTGAGTAACATACATAAATACCTAGTTTTGTTTCCATTTCTCCCTCCTTTTAAATTCACTATTTTAAGTGGACTTCTCAGAGTTCACCTAGAATGAAGGTGGCCTGACATCTCCCTCTCATTCTTTTTTAACCAGATTACCTTAATTCCTATCTAACTTACACCTGGACTTCCTAAAATATTTCAGTTTAAAAGCTTTCTCCCGGGCGCCTGGGTGGCTCAGTTGGTTGAGCGACTGCCTTTGGCTCAGGTCATGATCCTGGAGTCCCTGGATCGAGTCCCGCATCGGGCTCCCTGCTCGGCAGGGAGTCTGCTTCTCCCTCTGACCCTCCCCACTCTCATGTGCTTGCTCTCTCTCATTCTCTCTCTCTCAAATAAATAAAATCTTTAAAAAAAAAAAAAAAAGCTTTCTCCCCCTTTCAGCACTAAAGAGAAATGAGCTATCAAGCCATAAAAATGAAGCAGGAGGGCAGGGAGACTGGGAGACAAGTTGATCAAAGTGAAGCAATTTTGGTTTTAGGCTGACCCTCAACCTAAAAGTCAGCAGGTCATAAAAAGAGTCACAAGATCCAATGCACGGAAAACCACAAGACCCCATATCCTCTGGCAGTAAAAGCCAAAAAGGCTGGACATTCTTAAAATTGCTCCCTGTGGGCAATTTCACAACCCTGAGACAAGAGAAAAAATAACCACCCAATGTAAATGATAAACCCTAAGTTAAAGAGTAAGCCCCCCGACACACACACAGAGTTAGATAATTTTAAAAACTTATAAAACACTTATTAGAGACAAAGCATGGGTCCTCTTCTCCATCGAGGAGGAGAGCCACTACTTTGTGAAGTAACACCTTTCTTACCTCTACCCTATTTCTTTTTTTTTTAATTTTATTATGTTATGTTGATCACTATACATTACATCATTAGTTTTTGATGTAGTGTTCCATGATTCATTGCTTGCATATAACACCCCGTGTTCCATTCAATACGTGCCCTCTTTAATACCCATCACCAGGCCAACCCATCCCCCCACCCCCCTCCCCTCTAGAACCCTCAGTTTGTTTCTCAGAGTCCATAGTCTCTCATGGTTCATCTTACTTCTATACTTAATGAATCTTAGTCCCTTTCTCCAAATGCCTTGCTCTTGAATTCTTTCTTATACAAAGCCACAAGGGTCCTGAGTCCCTCCACCTCAGAGCCCAGCCCATCATCTGGCACTAGAAAGACATGAAGGAAGGTTAAATGCATATTAAGTGAAGGAAGCCATTCTGAAAAGGCTACATTCCAACTCTATGACATTCTGAGAAAATCAAAACTATGAGGACAGTAAAAGTTTTGTGGTTGTCAGGGGTTAGGGTGGAGGGAGGGATGAATAGGCAGAGTTCAGGGGATTTTTAGGGCAGTGAATATAGTCTGTATGATACCATAATGATGGACACATATCATTATGTATTTACCCAAGCACATAGAATGTACACCAAGAGGGAACTCTAATGAATCCTATGGACTTTGGGTGATAGTGATGTATCAATGAAGGTTCATCAGTTGTAACAAATTGTGCCACTCTGGTGAGTTATGTTGATAATGGCTCTTCCTTCGACCCACATTATCTTCTAAAACAGCTTTAAGCTTGGAGAAAGCAATTAGCCCATCCACTCAGCAGGACCTGAAGCTTCATCTCTGCTCAGCACTCAGCCCTGTAGGGTTGCCCTTGGACAGGGTGAGAAGTGAACCTCCTGTCCCATTCCTCTGCAGCTGTGGCTAAGGGATCCCACTTGTGTTCCTGGAAGACCAGGGCTGGGGCCCTGGCTGCTCCCTTTTTTGGTTCCACTAAAGAATCAATAGTGCTTGATGACTCATTTCCACCCCCTAATGAGTGTTATATTGATAAGGGGGCGGGGAGCCTCTGCATGCCTCCCTACCATGGGTATATTCAGAGTCTCTTTATCTTACTCTCAATTTTGCTATAAACCTAAAACTTCTTTAAATAGTAATGTGTACTAAAAATAACAATTAAAAAAAGTTTCCTTTATTAAAAAATAGTATCATTTGGATTTTGAATTTGTTTATTTATTTTAATTTTATTTTATGTTATGTTAATCACCATACATTACATCATCAGTTTTTGATGTAGTGTTCCATGATTCATTGTTTGCATATAACACCCAATGCTCCATTCAATACGTGCCTTCTTTAATACCCATCACCAGGTTAACCCATCCCCCCAACCACCCTCCTCCTCTAGAACCCTCAGTTTGTTTCTGAGAGTCCATAGTCTCTCATGGTTCGTCTCCCCCTCCGATTTGCCCCCCTTCATTTTTCCATTCCTACTATCTTTTTTTTATTTTTAACATATTATGCATTATTTGTTTCAGAGGTACAGGTCTGTGATTCATCAGTCTTACACAATTCACAGCACTCACCATTAATTCATATATTATCACCCATTTCCCAATTTATTATTTCTTTATTCTAGATTTATTCTAGATATAGGCTCTCTGTTACATTTTAGGGTAATTTCCACTTAATATCGAGGATGACATTTTTTTTTTGTCATCTCTTATCTTGTAAACTTCAGTAGATCATTTTTAAAATGAGTATTTAGTTGCAGCAAACTTGTGGCATAATGTATGCTTTCATTTGTAATGTTTATTTTATTAACAGATGGTTTATATGTTTGTTTGTTTGTTTTGTCTTGGGATAAGATAATAGTTCCAAAGTTATTTTTTTTTTACTTCTAGACATAATTCACATAGTTCCCCCAGCTCTTCTCACTGTATATTTCAGACATAATTTGCATTGTCTCTTTAGCTCTCCTCACTGCATACTTAGGTGAAATTCAGTTTTGTTTTGTTTTAATCAGATTTAGATAGTGAGTGAACACTGCAGGCCAGTATCCCTATATTCATCACAAATATTAGTGTTCCACAGACCTCAGTCATCTGTCCCCTTCTCTTTTCAATTCTGATGTCATCCCAGACTGATTTCATCCACCCAATTTTTGTTTCAACTCCTCCTCTGAGCTGATAAAATGCACACCTGTATTTCTAATCAATTATTTTGTTTTTCTGAAGTTCTAAGATTACATCTAATTGCCTAAATATATCTCAGTTGGGATGCCTTATAAGCACAACAATTTCAGCATGCCAAAAGTTAATATCATTTTCCATCTAACTATGAACTTTTTTCACTTTTGATGTCTTGTGTGAAGTTAATATTTGTCTATGCCTGTGCCCTCCTCTCAGGTATGAACTAACTGAAAATTTACCACTTCTTACTGAAACTACTGTGAATTCTTGACTTTTCCTTGGATTTTTTGACTATTTGACCCATTTCCAAATCTCTGGAAATTCATGTTTCTAAGTCTAATAACTTCTCAATTGTTAATGTGCTTTCTAAAAGGATATTGAGTTCTCCTGAATGTAGTTTGACTTTCCTGGACTCACTCTAGAAGTCTCGCCCTTCACTGTAATCGATCTCTAAACTCTAACAACTGTATCTTCACCAACTGCTCCTACCATATGAAATGCATTAATGTTCTCTTACTGCCCTTTTCTCTGTAAGTGGCATGCTTACTTTCTGACATTTCTTTACATTTACCCGATATTAGTCTTCCTTCTTTTGGAATATTTTGTAACTCTTCTCTTTCTCTCCTATGTCCTGTTTCATATAAAAGAGAGAAAATAGCACTAAAAGAACACTAATTTATTTCATTTGATAAGAGCACTTGATGAAGATATAGTTGTATAGGGTTTAGATATTGATTCCAATTATAACACCTATCTCATTATATTGTAACTGGTGCTTATTTTTCTCTGCCACTACCTGGAAGGTGGATATGTTCTTAATTCCTGGATTCTTAGCATTTAGCACAGAGTCTTGAGACATATCAGATTTCTAATAAGTGAGTTTAATAATTGAATGCATACATTTCTAATACATCAATAATATATAGATATTAGCAAACATTTAGTAGCCTACTTTACAATACTTTTTTAAATTTTAAGATGAAAATTTGAAGCATGTAGACTGTTTGTAGAATTTGTATTAAATCTTTCAGAAGGCCCCAATCTACACCTAGAAAAACTCATTTCCCCAAAACAAATTATGTCCAATGACGAGTGTGTTCTGCCTCAAAAATTAAAATAAATCATAATTTTATATTGTGATAATTAAAAGGATAAAGCTAGACATATCATTTTATATTTAATTCATTTTAATAAGATATAATAATTTCAGCAATAAGAAATTGAACTTCCCTCCATTCTGCTTGCATCAGAGAAGGAAATAAACCATTGAGACTGAAGCTTGCAACTCCTATGAATGATACAAAAGTCTTCAGTGAGCAGCTGGCTATGATTCGATTCAATAAACTTGATGTGGCTAGCAAATAAACAAACAAGCGAGATCCCTGAAATAAGGTTGCATTGGCTGGAATTGCATTCATCAAAGTTATGATGAAGACTGAGTCCAAATATTACTTTTCTGGTTCTTAGAATGGAGAAGATAAATTATCTTTGATATAGGGAAGCTTGGAAGAATAACAAAAATTATATAGAGAGAGCAAGGTGTGAGAATTTGGAGTGGGCCCAATGAGTGATAGAAATCAATACAAAATATTTTTTACCCAATCACTTCTTGATTAAGTCTCAATTCAGTTGAGGCAAGTGGGAGATTTAAGGAAAAATTGGAGACAGCATGCATTTTGATACAACATCTATAAACCACAAAAGTATAACAGATGTTCACACTTAATATTAGTGTTTTAGTGTTTATTGAATATAAATGTATTCATACATTTAATAAATATTTCGAATGCATTTTATTTTTATTTTTTAAGAATACATTTTAAAAACATATAATTCAGATATTTTCTTTTTGAGTTTAAAACATTTTTAGCATATTATGTTTGTACCTAGCAGTTTTAAAAATTAGCATCCTAAGTTTATCCTGTAGTCACATTTCTCTATCTTAAAAAGACAGCAGATCTGTATTGTTGTTTTCTCTCTTTCACCATCTGAAGTTTGGAGAGGCCACAGGACAACTAAAATGGGACCCTAATTTAAGA